>NC_134872.1:4503908-4803908 GCF_049852395.1 Peromyscus maniculatus bairdii | reverse complement strand
GGATTTTTCAGAACCTCTCAACATAGTAACTGACTCTCAGTATGCTGAAAGAGTGGTGTTACATATTGAGACTGCAGAATTTATCCCTGATGCTTCAGAATCAACTTCACTATTTATTCAATTACAAGATACAATCAGGAAAAGGAATCATCCTTTATATATAACTCACATTCGATCCCATACTGGTCTGCCAGGCCCTCTAGCACAAGGCAATGATGAGATTGATAAATTATTGATAGGAAATGTGCTGGAGGCCTCAGAATTTCATAAAAAGCATCATGTCATTAGTAAAGGTTTAAAAAAGGATTTTTCCATAACCTGGCAACAAGCCAAAGAAATGTCCTAGTTGTTCCTTCTACAATCAAACGCCATTACCAGCAGGATGTAACCCAAAGGGTACTCAGAGAAATGAAATCTGGCAGATGGACGTGTTTCACTTTGCAGAATTTGGAAAATTGAAATATGTACACCACACTATCGATACTTATTCAGGATTTCAATGGGCAACTGCTTTGAGTTCTGAAAAGGCTGATTCTGTAATCACTCATTTGCTAGAAGTTATGGCCATCATGGGTATACCTGCACAAATCAAAACTGACAATGCTCCATCATATGTCTCTGTTAAAATGAAACAGTTTTTTGCTTATTACAATATAAAGCATATTACAGGCATACCACATAATCCTACAGGTCAAGCAGTTATAGAAAGATCAAACAGAACTCTAAAGGATATGCTAAATAAACAGAAATGGGTAACAAAAACCCCCAGAAATAGACTGCATAATGCTCTTCTAACTTTGAATTTTCTGAATGCCAATGAGAAAGGAACAACAGCTGCAGAGAGACATTGGATGATAGAAAAAACTACAGAATTAAATCAGCCTATATACTTTAAGGATGTGCTGACTTCAGAATGGAAACCAGGGTATGTATTACATTGGGGACGAGGTTTTGCTTTTGTTTCTACAGGAGAAGATAAGCTGTGGGTACCATCAAAATTGATAAAGGTTCGATTTGAACAAGAGAGACCTCTTAATTAGAGGAGGTAATAGTTCATCAACCAGCATGAACATCCAATTTAAACTAACTTGTATCAATAACACATGCCTTTTCATTTAATCAGATAATAACTTGTCAAAAGGAAACATCCCCAAAATTAGTCTTGGGGAAAGGTTTTTGGTTTTGTCTTTGAGGAGAATGAAGGTTAAGGAATTTGAAGAACACTGGACAAATGAGACAACTGAAGAAAAGGGACAAATCATCTATCCCAAGAAACAGAGTGAAACGGTGTATGGATATATATTATCTAAAAAATTTTATGTCTTCCTAAATGTTTTTTTGCTTTTCTCTAAAGATTTAACACTATTGGTTTTCTAATAGTCCCAGTTCAATTAAAATTTAAAGCTGACTTTGGAGTTGGAGAATGGCTCTCTCCTTCTTTAAAATCAAGCATGTTGTTAAAAGGAAAATGCAAATTCCCTGTATCATGCCAGAATAAGAGCCATCTTCTGCTATGGTACAGGACAAAAGCCAAATTAATTAAGGGACTATTCTATTACTAATCTCAACTCTTTGATTCTATTCTGATTCTTTAAACTTTTCTCAAAGTATAAATTTTATATCAAAATTTACAAGATTTATATATATATATATATATATATATATATATATATACATTTTAAACTTTGTTAAGATATGAATGGTCACATAGAGTACTAACTAATTCTAGAAAAAAGGCTAGCTGTATATATATGTTTTTGTGTTCGAGTCTCTTATCAGTTTTCTGCAGGAAATCATGGCCAGGCTTAACATCAACTGAAGTCTCCAGAAAGATGATGGGGCCCCACAACAACAACAATTCCATGTGGACAATAATAATATCATTAAGCTGACAAACATCATCCATAGATCAGCTTTGAACTACAAGGTGCTCAGAGCAATTTTGAGATGACTAGCTGAGATGATCCAGTCTCAAAGACTACTTGAATAAGGACTTGAGATAAACCCTGAACTTTGGCATTATACACAGACTGGATAATGAAGGATATAGTTACCTCTCCTAGAACTTGACAATTAACCTAAAATTTTTCTTTCAGGATAAAGAAATCTTCGCCCATACCCAGCAGGAAGCAATTTTAAGAATACGACGCCCACATTCCCGAAGAGGTGGTGTGGGGCGGGTGGTTTTTTGGTCTTTTTAATGGGTTTTGGGTCTGGGATAATTTTCAGTATTTAGGGGGGTTGGTTACAAGTTATTGTGAAGGGTTAGGAAAAAGGCTAAGCAAAGGAGATTAGATTTAAGGTTCTTGTTTAAAAAAAAGAAAGAAAGAAAGAAAGAAAGAAAGAAAGAAAAGAAAAAGACAATTACTAATACTTTACATTGGATTGAATTGTTTTATATTGTATACAAATTTGAAACTGATATTGTTAGAAAATGCTATATGTATATTTCTAATTGTATTTATACCATTCATTTAACAATGTAATGCAATTTTCTGATCCTTGAATGTTATTATTATCAACTATTAGGATATAAAGAAATGAACGTTAGTAGTTAGACATTACAATAGAACTTGTAGTCATATTAGATATGTTTTAAAAATTGAGCAGAGATGTTTTAGACAGGTCATGTTCAAACCCTTCAGAGATCTACAGAATATGGCATTTAAAATATTTTAATAACTTGGAAAATTTTTCTTTTTTGAGACATGTTGGTTTTTGGCAGTACTAATCTACTTCAGAGAAAATATGGGCATTGAAGAAACTGTATACGGAGTCAACTTTCATTGTGGCAAAAGTTAGCCACTTGACAGCAAAGAATCCTCGAATCAACAGGACAAAATGGACAGACAGAACACGAAACAAGGGACTACTGATTCTTGCCAAAACAAGTGTGGTTATGGCTTTATCAAAAGGCATCTTCTGAGGCTAGGACAATATGGCCCCATCCCTGAAGTGGCCTTCGCATCCGGAAAAGGTACGGTGCCCTTTTCTTCGAAGGCAGCTTAACAGGCAGAGGGCCGATGGCTTCTGTTGTACAATGGAACAGCAGCTGAAAGCTCATGCCTCTCGATAGTAGACTGGCATTTAATAGAGGGACGTGGAGAAGAAGGGGATGCTGAGATGAAGCCATATATACAAAGCCAAGAAGAATGGACAGCTGAGTTCAAAAACTGTCAACAATTTCCAGAATTTAAAATCCTGAATCATGACAGGACACTAGTGGAATTCAGGTGTTTCTGATACGTGGACTGCTCTCACCCAATGTGAGGTTGAACTGTTGACCTTGTGTACATCCTACTTCACAAATGAGTCTGTCAGATACACTAAGCCTATAGGCTGAAGATGATGCCCCAACACTGCGGAGAAACCTCAGGTGACTGTCCAGGCAGCTGGCTGTTTCTGTCAACTCACAAAATTTTTTGGAAGTTGCTTGCATGCACTTCCTGTTTTTATTTTTGTTAGCTAATATTATTCCCTTCTTGGGTCTCTGAGGGAGTTGAAGATTAGTTAGTTATGGTTGAAGATTAGTTAGTTATAGTTGAAAATTAATTAGGATAGAAAGTACATTAGATACATCTTGGATTTGCCAAAATAGGATAGATAATGGAATTATTTTCTCTGATTTGTCAAATACCTGTTTAGGTATTTATTACTTGTATATATTGTATATAGTTATTGTACTTTTGTATATAGTTTTTCTTTTGTTAGTTATAACCTTTTGCTTTTTTTCTTTTTATTAAAATAGAAAAGAGGAAATGTGGTGGTAATCTAATTGTACTGAAATGTGATTTTGATTGTATGTTAATAATAAAGTTGTCTGGGGGTCAGAACTATTAGAGCCATAGCAAGAGTGTGGCAGTGGTGGCACACGCCTTTAATCCCATAGATCTCTGTGTGTTCAGGGATATAGCCAGCATTGGAGACATATGCCTTTAAGACCTAGGGGGCTGTACATTCAGACAGTGACGAGGCAGTCATGTGTATGGGTTTACAACCAATGAGAAGGCAGAACAACATAGTATAAAAAAAAAAAACAAAAAACGAACAGACAGGAAGTAGGTCTCTTTCGGGAAGCTGGGACACCGTAGGCGGAAGGGTGAGATTTTAGCTCTGAGCTCTGACCTCTTGGCTTTCTCTTTTACATTGTTTCTGTGTTTCTTATTTAATAAGACAGTTGGTTACATCAATAAGGCACACCCAAGAGGAGTAGCTGGTGAGAAATAATCAAACTGAGGGCTGATATCTATAAAATAGAAACAAGGAGAACAATACAAAGAATCAATGAAACAAAGAGTTGGTTCTTTGAGAAAGTCAACAAGATAGACAAATCTTTATACAAACTATAAGACTGAAAGAAAATATCTAAATTAGCAAAATCAGAACTGAAAAGGGGGGCATAAGAACAGACACTGAGGAAATCTAAAGAATCATTAGGTCATACTTTAAAAACCTATACTCTACAAAACTGAAAACTCTAAAAGCAATGGACAATTTTCTTGATAGATACCACTTGCCAAAGTTAAATCAAGATCAGATAAACAATTTAAATAGACCTATAATCCCTAAGGAAATAGAAGCAGTCATTAAAAGTCTCCCAACAAAAAAGTCTAGGGCCAAACATTTTTGTCCAGAATTCTACCAGATTTTCAAAGAAAAATTATTACCTCCAAAACTCCTCAAATTATTCCACAAAATAGAAACCATAGGAACATTGCAAAAATTATTTTATGAGGCCACAGTCACCCTGGTACTCAAATGACACAAAGATACAACAAAGGAAATGAATTACAAACTGATTTCCCTTAGGAACATAGATGCAAAAATACTCCACAAAATACTTGCAAATAAATATACTGAAAGAAAAAAAACCCACATGATCATCTCTTTAGATGCTAAAAACAGCTTTGAAAAAATCCAACATTCCTTCTTGATAAACGTTTTGGAGAGATCAGGGATACAAGGGACCTGCCTAAGCATAATCAAGGCAATTCACAGCAAATCTACAGCCAACATCAAATTAAATGGAGAGAAACAAAGCTATTCAACTAAAATCAGGAACAAAACAAGGCTGTCAACTCTGTCCATATTTGTTCAGAATTGGTTTGGAAGTTCTAACTAGAGAAATCAGACAACTGAAGGAGATCAAGAGGCTATAAATAGGAAAGGAAGAAGTCAGAGACTGATTTTATAGGATCTTTGCTCAGATGTCACCATGTCACTTTGCTGAATGACACCATGCTGAACACCTATCTTTTTTTTTAAGCGTCCTTAAGGCAGGGTGGATGGCTGAGATGCAGAGAGCACCTTCTGATCCTGCCCAGAACCAAGTTCAGTTCCCAGCACCCACACTCAGGGAATATGACACCCTCTTCTGACCTCCAGGAGCCCTGCACTCACCTGACCACACCCACATGGATACCACACGTCCACTGTGATGGATTTCCTGAGCAATCTCCCCACAGTGCTGGGTAGTTGTACTTTGTTCCCTAGTTGGTGGGGCTATTTGGGGAGGTTGAGGTTTAAGAGGTGTGACTTGCTGCAGAAAGTATGGTACTGGGGGAGGGAGGGGCTAGGAGAGTCAAACAATCAGCCAAGCAGTGGTGGTGCAAGCCTTTAATCCCAGCACTCAGAAGGCAGAGCCAAGTAGATCTCTGTGAATTTGAGGCCAGCCTGATCTACAAAGTGAGTTCCAGGAAAGGCGCAAAACTACACAGAGAAACCCCGTCTCAAAAAAACAAACAAACAAACAAAAAAAAAACCAAATAAACAAAAAAAGAAAAACAAGAGTCAAACAATTTGCTTCTATATTGCTCTCTCTGCTTCCTGTTTGCAACTGAAGATGTGAGGTCTCAGCTTCCTGCTTGCCCCACCATGCCTGCAGCTCTGTGCACTGCTTGCCTGCCGTGATGCACTCTTATCCACTGTAGCTGTAGCCCAAACAAACTCTTTAAATGTTGTTTTGGTCATGGTATTTTATCATAGCATCAGAAAGGTAATTAACACAAACACATAATTAAAAAAATAATTTTGAGATGGTGTCAATATGTAGACCAGGCTAGACTTGAACTCAAAGATATCTACCTGACTCTACTTTGAAAGGGCCAGGAATAAACCATGTATGTGTCAGCATGCCACACTAAAAAAATTAATAAATATAAAAAAACAATAGCTCTCTACCCTGTTCCTCTCCCCTGCACTCTGGACACCTTCCCTTCTGCCCTACACCTCCCCACACAACCTGTCCTTTTTATTCCCTTACACTGTATCACAGGCATCTTCCCACCACAGCACTTGCTCCAGGAGACCAGCAACTCTGTATCACTTCCCAGTGTGTCTTAGAAACAGGACTTCATCTCACATCTGGAACAGACACTGTGGGCTGATCACAATGGGCACTGCTGTGTCCCCTGCTTGAGGAGTGGATTTCCTCCACCCCAGATGGAGACAGTGACAGCTGACCAAGGAAAACATCCATCCAGGTTCAGCTCGGTGAACCCTGAGCTCACTGGTCACTCACAGGAGCCCGGGTGAGTCAGGGGATAACCACTGGGCTGCCCACCCCAGTGTGCATGTCACTCACCCAGCTGCATCACTGCAGTCCCCTGCACAGCTCCCAGCAGCTCCACTCAACAGTCTCCTCTCCCTCAGGAACTGCAGCTGGTTTAACCCTGAGAGGGAAGTGCTACATTGTGTCAGCTCCGTGAACCTGTAGCTTCTTGTGTTTCCTGAGCCTCCTCAGCTCCTCCTGGCTCCAGCAGGGATGTTTCAGTCTAGAGGAAAATTCACACCCTCACCTCCCTCTTCTACAGAAGCTCCCTTGATTAACACAACCTCAGGCCACAGGCTGGTGTGTCGGGTGCAGCACCAGGTCCCCTCACACTGAGGTCAGAGTCACCTGAGCTTCCCCTCAGCAAAGCCCTCCCTCCCTCTCCACCTGCCTTTCTGTCTTTGATCCATGATCCTATTTATTTTTTATTCATTCATCAAAAGTTTATTGAGTATGAATGTTTGCTGGGTCTGAAAGACCCCCACTCCATTATGAGGACATGGGGCGTTGGGCCGATGAAATGCCCCCCCCTTCCCCCCGGTTCCAGTAACTTAGCCTAAGAAACGCCATTCTGAAGGAATCAGAAAAACAGGAGTTCACAGTTGTGGCCAGCCATCCGGCCTTGAGAGAGAGATAACTGTGGTCGGCGGCCTTGAGAGAAAAACCGTTGAGTCAAATCAGGATATTTTATGGCTGGCCCCCTGGCCTTGAGGAATAAGCAGCTGGGCTGGAAAAACACCCACTATACCCTGGGCAAGGCCAAGTCAGCCACACATATCAAATTTCTGAGAATTAAGAATACGACCCCAAGTTCACCCTGGCCTTCACTGAAACAACCAATAGGAGCCCTGTAACTATGCTTCTCGCTTCTGTAACCGCACCTCTGCTCCTGGGATCCTATAAAAAGTCCCCCTTGCACTAGGAAGGCCCGCAAGTCCTCCGAGAGACTTCGCCCCAGGTACCTGTGTATCTGAATAAACCCTCTTGCTGTTTACATCTGATCTGTGGTTCGGCGTGTTCCTTGGGTTTGGGGTCTCTCCTGAAGGAAGATCTCCTCTGGGGGTCTTTCAGGTCCCAGGCACTGGAAGTCATCATCCCTCACAAGACAAAGACGGCTGCATCATGACAGAGATTGTCACCTTCTTGGTCTTCAAACATCTCAGCTAAACTCCTGGACTCCTGACTCAAGGTCACAAACCTAGAAAACTGCAGGGGCTGGACCCGGAGCAGGGGTGAAGTAATTTCCATCTCTGGTGTTCCCACAATCTATTTTATAAAAGGTTCATTAATTGTATGCCTATGAGTGTTTTTCTTGGCTGTATGTGTTTGTACCATGTGCCTATCTGATGTCCACAGGGGCACTGGAAACCATGGAACAGGAGTTATGGATGGTGTGAGCCATGGTGTGGGTGCTGGGATCTGAACCCGGGTCCTCTGCAGGAGCAGCAAGTGCTCATAACCCCTCAGCCAATTCTTCAGTCCTTGGGATCATTTTTTAAAAAAATAAACTTAAATCTAGAGTAGATTCAGCCTGTAAATCCTTGAGTCACCACTGGGGGCAGCACCAGGATTCCCAGAGACAGAGAGAGGGAGGGGACCTTGGGCAGAACCCAGCTCCAACAGGACAGACTGAGATGAGACACTGTGCATCCCTCCTCTCTGCCCATCCTACAACCCGGGTTAGATTCTGAAAGATGGAGAAGGAGAGGACCTCAGGGAGGGGCCTGGAAGGAGGCAGAAGCTCAGGAGACTGAAGTTCATCTCCTCAGCCCACAGTCTCCTGAGTCAGGGCCTTAGCTGGGCCTTGGGGGGCAAGGATGGACAAACACGTCTTTTAAAAAAAAAAAAAAAGATTTATTTATTTATTATGTATACCGTATGTATGACTGCAGGCCAGAAGAGGGCACCAGATCTGATCATGGATGGTTGTGAGCCACCATGTGGTTGCTGGGAATTGAACTCAGGTCCTCTGGAAGAGCAGTCAGTGCTCTTAACCTCTGAGCCATCTCTCCAGCCAGACAAACACCTCTTAATGCTGTCACTCATGGAGCCCGAGGGACAATGAGACAGGCACCATTCACAGGAACAAGAACAGGCCTAGTCCTCCATACAAACTAAAAAGGTAAGAAATAAACAGAGAAGACGGGGTGAAGAGTCATGGCCAGGTCAGAGCCCAGGCTGACCTGTCACAGCAGCCCTGGCTGCTCACAATCCTGGGGATAGGACAAGGCTCTGTCATCCCAGTGTCCCTGTGATCACAGACTCTCAGCATGTGGTTCAAGTGATGAAGAGAACAGAGCCAGGAGGTGACAGAGCTGAGGAGTGACCATGTCACAGCCAACAATGGACTGAGCTCCACCTGGGCACAGTCCTGTTCACACTCAGCTCCCACAGCCTCATCTTGTCCACCAGATACACACAGCATAATGAACACAGATTCGAGAAGGTTCTCCATGATGCCATTTATTTCCTCCACAAGCTCTAAGTATTTCAATCCTTTAATTTACCCATCAATCCCCCTGTCAGATCAAGGACATGAACAACCAAGTTCACATTCAGATTCTTATTTTCAGTGGGGAGTCAGGGGCTGCAGCTCAGGGCAGCATGGAGGTGACAGGATGGAGATGTCCCCTCCTGCCTGCTGGACCAGGAAGGTTGGCTGTGGAAGGGAACACAGGCAGTGCAGGGACAGGGTCCTGGTGTGCAGTGGTGGCCGGGCTCCCCAGTTCTTCACATTGAGCCCACAGGGTCACAGGGAACATCAGACACTGTTGCTGAGAGTGAACTGAGGGGCTCAGGACATCACAGGAGAGACCTGAGCACATCTCTGTCACTCTGTCAGGACAGGCAGCTGTCTTCACACTACAAACAAGAGTCATGAACAATCATTGTGAAGACAACATCCCAAAACATACCACTCACTCAGAGGGGATTCTGGGAGTCCCTGAACCCCAATCATGTCCACTTCCCCTCCCCAAATCAGGTCCCCAGAGTGTCACCTTTACAGCCTGGGTAAGACACATCAGAGCTCTGGGCACTGTGCCTACCCAGAGTAACACACACACACACACACACACACACACGAACATAAAAACAGGGCCCCAAAGATTTCCCTGAAGGAGTGATCATGGATGGCCAGAACTCATCAACATCTCCAGTCACTTCAATGGCTTCAGGGACAATCGTGCTCCCCACACTTACATGGAAATGGAGCATAGTTCTCTCTTCTTCTACCTGTGAGAAGAAAAGCTGTGAGAGACCAGGGAAGACCCCGACCCTAGGAAGGTTCCAGAACTGACAGCAGACCCAGGTCAGAGACAGGAGCAATGAGGGGTGTGGATGTTTCCCATTAGCGAGGCAGAGCACACTTCTAAAAGGGGCTGAGAGAGAACCAGACCTGACCTTTCCTACCTGTGTTTCTCCTCCTCATCTTCACAACAGCCACCACAGCCCCAATGATGGCCACAGCTCCAAGGAGAACCAGAACAGCAATGTTTGCCATGATGGGGACAGTGGACTGAGGAGGCTCTGGGAAGGGAAAGACAGGAAAATAGGTGAGGGTCATGAACCCAGCTGTCAGCCCTGACCCTGCTCAGATTCTGCAGAAAGCTCCAGCTTCCCCTGACCCCAGCTCTGCACCCACACCCTCCTTACCCCATTTCAGGGTGAGGGGCTCAGACAGCCCTTCATGGTGCACATGGCATGTGTATCTCTGCTCCTCCCCAGAAGGCACCACCACAGCTGCCCACTTCTGGAAGGTTCCATCCCCTGCAGGCCTGGTCTCCACCAGCTCCATGTCCTGAGTCTGTTCCTCCCCATCCCTCTGCCAGGTCATGAAGATCTCAGCAGGGTAGAAGCCCAGGGCCCAGCACCTCAGGGTGATGTCTCCTTTCAGTGTTAGGTGATGGGTCACATGTGTCTTTGGGGGATCTGTGTGGAAGATTTGAGAAATCCCACAATTAACAAGATAAACTGAAATCTGCCAAGACAAAGTTAAACCAATGCTGACACTAAACTGTGTCTGTTTGGACAATTCTGTCATCACACTAGTGACCTCAGGGAGAGCTGGTCCCCTCATCGCAGAACTGCACATTTTCTGGGGGGACTCAGTAGCTAAGAGGGAATCCACATGAGCCAGCAGGTCAGCATGGTCTTCCTCATGTGATGTTCTATAGCATTAGTTAGGTGGTAAAAGAATAGAAGGAATGGAAAATAATTAATTTATATATGTTATTAATTGATATCAAAATAAGAAATCAGGTACAAGGCCTACATGAAGGGTGCCACCAACTCCTGCTGCCACCACTGAGGCACAATCACTCTGCCAATCTTGCTGACCAGCATAACTGTCTGTCCAGTGAACAGCCATCACCAAAGTGTGCAGCAGAAATGTGGTGAACCTCTGACACTCAGCCAGAGAAAATGACTCCCCAAGCCCTGCCTCTGGGGGACCAGATACAAGGTATTGTCACCAGGACCCCTGGAAGTGTGCTGTGGAGCCCAGGGCAGCATTCCCTGGGACCCAGCGGTGCTCACAGGGGTGTGTGGATCGTCCCTGTCACTCCTGTCCTGGAGCTGCAGAAGACCCTGTCTCTGAGGAAGTTCAATTCCTAATCCACTGGGGCAACACTGTGACTTGTTGGGGCCGAGAGAGAGCAGGAGGGCTCTGGATGTTAATATGGCAGAAAACAGTCTAAACGCATAGGAATCGTTCTTGATTAAAGGGAACACTGACCTAACTTGTCTAATTATGCAGATTAGTGGTCTCCCCTGGCACCTGTAGAGACTGAAACAAAAAATAATACAAGCAGAGGAAGAAACAATATCACCCCAGTGAAGAAGAAAAACTGTCTCAACGCAAAATAATATCTAAAAAAAAGAAAAGAAAGAAAGAAAGGCAACTCCACGATTTAGGAGTTTTTCAGGGCACACTATAAATGCTCACACTTCAGTTCCAGGAATGGATAGAATTGGGGTGTGTGAGGGATGATAACCTCACCCACAGGGATACGGGAGAATGTATTTTTGGAAGGTTCTAGAAAGTGGGTGAACCAGCCTAGGGTAGGGGCGTCCATGTCTCCCATCAGGAAAGGAGACTTCCGGTCCTGGCGTGTAAGGCTGACACACTCAGATGACAGGACTCAGTTTCCACAACCCTGATGTGGGCAGAGACCCCGGCCTGGAGAGGCCATGGCTGACAGCGGCTGCAGACTGCAGGAGCCACTGTGGTTAGGTCGGGGTCTCCTCTCCCTCCTCTGAGACAGATTTGCAGCTGTCCAGGGAGAAGGCTGAGCCTGGGGATCAGTGCGGTCCCTGCCATGCTAAATCAGGAGACCCAGGGACACTGTCTGCCCTGAGACAGGGGCATGACCCCAGCTGAGGGGTTTCTTCTTCCTCAGGACTGAGCCCAGCCCGAGGGCAGAGGGAGGAGCTGCCCGCGGCCCTGCACCTGTGCGCTGCAGTGCGTCCTTCCCGTTCTCCAGGTATCTGCGCAGCCACTCCACGCACTCATCTTTCAGGTAGGCCCTGTGTCTCTCTGCCTCACCAGCCTGCTCCCACTTGCGCCGGGTGATCTGCGCTGCCGTGTCCGCCGCCGTCCACGTGGTCAGGTCGTCGTTCAGGGCGATGAAATCGCGGCCGTCGTAGGCGTCCTGACTGTACCCGCGGAGGAATTGCCCATCGGACCCAATGTGACAGCCACACCTACGCTGGTAGGTGTGAGAGCCTGCGGGGACCTGGCGGTCAGCCCCGCCCACCGGCCCGCCCCGCGGCCCCGCCCACCTGCGGACTCCCCTAAACTGAAAGTGAAACGGGGTTCAGGTCCATGGCTCTCCTCCTGAACCTTGAGACCCCAGGCGACTCCTGCCGGTACGTAGGGACGTGGAAGGATCACGCACCGCCCTCGCTCTGGTTGTAGTAGTCCAGCAGGGTCCTCAGGTTTCCTCGGAAAGTCTGCTCCCAGCCCTTGGCTCTCCGCGTCTCCCTCAGCAAATACTCAGGCTCCTGCTCCACCCACGGCGCCAGCGGCTCCATCCTCGGAGTCTCCGCGTCGCTGTCGAAGCGCACGAACTGCGTGTCGTCCACGTAGCCGACTTCCATGTACCGGGGCTCCCCGAGGCCGGGCCGGGACTCGATGGTGTGGCAAAACCGCAGCGAGTGCGAGCCTGGGGGCAGCGCGCGGTGAGACCCCGACCCTTTCTTGGGACCCCGGGCGGGTGCGCGGGCCGGGAGGGGAGCAGGGCGCGGGGCTCGGGACGCGGTGGAGAAGGGCGGGAGGGTCTGGCTGGGCGACGCGGGGACGCGGCTTCCCCGGGGCCGCCCCCGCCCTCCCCTCAGAGTCGTTTCTCTCCCGACCCCGCACTCACCCGCGCGGGTCCGGGTCGGGGCCAGGGCGGCCGCCAGCAGCAGGAGCAGCGCGCACGGAGCCATCGCCCCCATCTGGGATCTGGGACGTCTGAGTTCTGTGGGCTGTGTGGAGTTTATAACCCTTGACCATGGCGACGCTGATTGGTTCTCTGAGATCTCGTCACCCAATGGGGGTGCGAACAGGACAGTTGTCATCCATCATTGTCTGGGCAGAAGGACTGGACACAGGTCAGGAGCTGGAGAAGTGAAACCTGGGATCTGAAGGATTCCCAGCCCTGGGCTCCCACCCCAGACCTCACTGCCTGGGGACTGAGACTTTGCTGAACCCTGTGCTGCGGGATGGAGCGCTGTGTGTCATGGTGTCTCTGAGCCCCCTGAGGACAACTGTCTCCTCAGGTTAGTCAGGATGAAACCTAAGAGCGCGAAGTTTCCAGATAAAATACACACAGCACTTAAAATGAATGTTCAGGACACAGGTGCTGTCGGAGTCCTGGTGACGGTGTGGGGCTGCCGTGGACACCTGCATCGGGAGGTGACTGGAGTTTTCACAGCTCTGCTCAAGCACTTTTGACACACTGTGTGTTACATGTGACTCTCCGTGCTGGAGTCCTACTCACCTCTGCTTTCACTTTCTACTTCAGTTATGTGTGGCTGGGATTTGAAGACATCAAGTCAACATCCACAGAAAGAAGATGTTTATAAATTTAATTTAGCTCCACACTACTGAACAGGGATGAAACCTTGAATCCCCCGTGTGTACCACTGCCATGAGAATTATCCTCTGCCCAGTGTCCACACTGCACAGGCCTAAGAAACTCAGAAGCCAACTTTTACCAGATTCAGGGTCCCACAGGCCTGTAACATTCATCTCCCTCATCTCATGAGCTTATAAAGTGTGAGAAAATGTCAGAGGGAGAGTGCCATGGATTGTGTAACTTCTACTACTACACTGTTATCATTATTCTGCTTTATTATTACAACCACTTGGAGCCACAGATGATCATCTGGGAGAAAACTAGGAGTCTGAGTGTAAGCACCGCACTGTGAAGATAGGATCCTGAGTGAAAAGGCAAAGTGTCTATTTACAGGTGAGATTTCTGAGCCGCCCCCTGCAGGTGAACACAGGAGCCTGGTCTCTGTGGGAGTCTGTGTGGTGCTTGCAGGCCAGCACCTCTGCTTTAAAGAGAAGCATCTCTCCACTGTATCCCAACCTGCTTGTTCTTGCCATTGTATTCCAGTAGTGACTTTAGATCCAGAGTCTGAAGAGAGGAAGGAAGAGGAGGTTGAGGAGAGGAAAAGAAGGCAGCAGAGTCTGTCTGTGTGTCTCTCCTGGTGTGTTGTGGAATAATCTTTTTGCACAATGTGAAGAAATGTCACTTGCATTGGTTCAATAAAAAGCTATCAGCCAATAGCTGGACAGGATTATCAGGGCAAAGAGAATTGTAAGAAGAAGGGTGGAGTCTCCAGGAGATGGGGAGAGAAGCAAGATGAACATATTATACCGAGGAAAAGTACAGAGCCACTTGGTAGAACATAGAAAAGAAATATGGGTTAATTTTAGTTGTGGGCTTAAGTTATAGATTTAAGTTATAGTTATAAACAAGCCTAAGCTATAGGCCATGAATTCATAATTAATAAAAAGTCTCTGTGTGGTTATTGGGAACTGTCTGGTGGGACATAAAATTCTACTTACAAATGGTGCACATTATGGGTCCTTGTGTGTGTGTGTGTGTGTGTATGTATGTATGTGTGTGTATATATATAGAGAGAAAGCTTAAAAAAGTTTCTAAATACACAATAATGGAGTCACACGCAGCTTCCTAATCTCATGTCTCTCATGCCGGCACGGCACAGAGATGTGTCTCCTGGCAGCTGCTTGTGTGCTTGAGCCGCCAATGTACCATGAGCTGAGCTGAGTGGTTGGTTTAAGGTTTTGTCCATGCAGACAGAAAAGGTTAGAGATACTCAGTAAAGCATGTTCAGATGGAAAAAAAAAATCTAAACAGGTTACTGTGTTTAATTTATAACAATGTGCATAGACTTAAGAAAACAAAATGGGTAAAGACATTCACAGGAAAAATAGTTTAAAAAATAGCAAAGTCTTTTAAGAAAGTCTAAAATTAAAAAAAAAAAAGCCATGTAAAGATGGAACATACACAGGGAGTCTGGATCCTACATGGTTTCCTGTTAACTTTAAATTATTTAAATGCTAATGTACAAAAAGGAATAGCTGCTAAGAAACATTGGATTATGGAAACTGCTAAATTAAACTAACCTATATATTTTAAAAATGACTTAACTTCAAAATGGAAGCTGGACATTATGTTACGTTGGGAGAGAGTTTATGCTTTTGTTTCCCCAGGAAACAAAATACTGTGGATTCCTACCAGAAAAAAAAAAGAGAGAGAGATCAGATTTGACCATGGAAGACTGCTGTGGGATGACCTTTCTGTATGCTGTTAATGTGTGTTGCTCTCATTGGTTAATAATAAAGCTGTTTGGGCCAATAGCCAGGCAGGATAAAGTTAGGTGGAAAAAACAAAGTAAGGAGGTAATAAAGAAGGGCACACTTGGAAGAGCTGCGAGCCAGATTGTTGAGGTAATGCCCGCATTACTGATACCCCTTCACCATGTCCGAGCTAGGGGCTGCAGATTAAAAAATAGAGACAAGAGACAGCGAGTCATTCCCATGGCTGAATGCCGAATGCCAAATGCTGAATGCCGTTTATTGATAGAGGGAGGAAACCTTAAATACAGGCTTACAACACAATGGAGGGTCCCCGGAGGGCAGAAGTTCGCTACCCAATGTTCTACATTCTTGCATCTAAGCTGTTTACACAAAATGCAGGATACAGGAACAAAGAACCTCCTGTGATCGTTAGGTGAGAAGGAAGCCGAAGCCGGCAGGGAATCTGAATAGGGAGGACATCTGGTCAAGGTTGGCAAGCAAGGCGGCAGCCACTCACAGTCGGGGGCAGGGGCCCACAGGTCCCCCCTTTTTATTAAAAAAAAATGAGCTTCTGACTTAGGTTGCGTGGGACGTCAGCAGGTCACCTTACCCGTCATAGAGACACCTGCCCAGGCCACACAAATGCTCTGACTTAGGTTGATGACCGCCCCCCAAGCATTACCCATCTCTGAATACTCATTATCATACAGACTCAACCATGTGAGCTGTAGAGTAACTGCTGCCAAAGATCTCAAAGTGGCACTGGGCTTGCAATCTGTGCGACACAGAAAAGACCAACAGAAGTCCTAACCCACCCATAGCCAGGAGGCTAAAAACACTTGAGCGATTCCCTTCTTAAACGAGCCTTACTGCAAATTAGAGTCCTTGTAAGGTGGTATCCCATAAGCAAATGGAACTTGAATTTTAATAATTTTTTACAACTTTCAAAGCCAATTTTAATGTATAATAGTGGAATTAAATTTATCATGCCCAATAAGATGAAAGATTAACTAATTGTGGTAGCTACTTTTGCTGCCAGGGTCTCCATTGTGCTAGCTGTAGTAACCAATTATGAAATAGCAATCCCAGCAACAATAGCAGTAGTGGCCACCACCGCTATAACAGCAACAATGGCAACAGCGATGTCAGAGTCTCTTCTGGAGCGTGTGAGCATCATCTGTGTCTAACTGCCATGGTCCACTGCCATGGACATGGCTCCAGGAAAACGAACCACCAAGGCCCATTTTTCTTGATCCCAGCACTACTTAGGCTGGCAGCTCTGCAAAAGAACAACTGAGAACCATAAAGAAAACAAAACAAAACAAAAAAAAAAAAAAAAAAAAAAAAAAAAAAAAACAAACAAGGAGCAGAACTAATGGTCTCAATAATGGCTACATTCAGGCTCACAAATTTTGAGGTACCTTCAAAAAGGCTAGATGAGTTCCAGGAGGCCAATATATGTTGCACAGAGCCATTCCTGAAAAGTGGGTACTACACCAGCTTGAAGAGGGTTGCAAAATGTTAAAAGGCTTAGCTGGCATGCTACTGTTAGCAAATGAAGGTCATTGACTTTCAGAGTTATCCTTAATCTCCAAGGTGTGACATATTCTCAACATTTTTGAAAAAAGTTACCATACATTACCTTCTGAAGAATCCAACCACATGGCTAGAGTTCCTAGGCTTACAATAATGCTTGCCAAGGCTGGCCGTATTGGGCTCTCAATCCCCATTGGCATCAGAAGGGGAGAGTTTTTTACAAATGCCGAATAGGTCTCTGCCATGTTGGGATTCAGCAGCAGCCACAGGGTGCACACAGCGTTCAGGAACCCAAAGAGGAACTTCATTGTCCTGTGGAAAGACACAAACAGATCCCCAGGCCCACACTAACCCCGGATCGGGTCCCCTCCAAGTGCCAGTAGAAAGATCCTTCCATCGCACCAGAGGATGATTTGCAACAGGAGCCCTCCAGTGCTTATCTTCAGTGGATACTCCAGCAGAATTTAAAATATATAAAACAAGGGAAAGAATAGAATGTGGAGAGGAGAGATGAGCCCCTAGCTCCTGCCCTTTTTACTTTAGCAATATAAGTTTTTAAGGTACGACGGCAGTGTTCTACTACAGCCTGCCCTTGAGGATTATAAGGAATACCAGTCTTATTAACAATAGAAAAATCTTGGCAGAATTTTGAAAATCCCGTACTACTGTAGGCAGGACCATTATCAGTCTTTATGCATTTTGGCACTCCCATGTAAGCAAAAGCATGAAGACAATGATTCTTTACATCCTTAACCTTTTCCCCTGAATGGGCAGAAGCAAAAATTAGAGAAGAATATGTATCAATAGACACATGGACATATTGTAATTTTCCAAAGGAAGGCACGTGTGTGACATCCATCTGCCACACCTGATTAGGTAAAAGTCCTTGGGGATTAACTCCCAAATGAGGAACAGGTAAAAATTCCACACAAATAGGACATGATGTAACTATCTGGATGGCTTGTTCCCGGGTTATGCCTGTATGATGACAGAGAGATCCAGCATTAAGATGATAACATTGATGCAACTGAGTAGCCTTATCAAAGGCAGAACAAACTAATGTGACAGCCATACAAGTAATGGCATCAGCCCTCTGATTACCTTCACTTAGAGGACCAGGCAATTGAGTAAGAGCTCTAATATGGCCCACATAAAGGTTATGTGAGCGGGACCATATAAGTCCTTGCACTTGCAATAAATATTCATGAATGGAAGAAATGGATGGTATGTAGGCTGTCATCTCCAAAGGCATAATGGCATATGCCACATATTGGCTATCGGTATAAATATTTACAAGCTCATCAGAAAACATCTGTAAAGCAAGCAACAGCACCTGTACCTCTGCCACTTTTATTCTCTTTACTGTGTTACCAGAAACAACCACAGCAGAACCACGTGAAGTGCCATCAGTAAATACCACACGGGCTTGAGGAATAGGAGTCATTTGTACTATCTTGGGAAATATAACAGGATGCAATTTAAAAAGCTAACACACATCATTGGAGGGATAGTGAGTATCAAACCGACCCTGCATGGAACATGTCAATATGATCCGATCATTATCATTAGCTTGCAACCATGCTATTTGAGACTGGGTGTATGGGGTCACCACAATATCTGGCGCCTTACCAAAAGTTTGAACACTGATCTTGATTCCCTTAAATATAATCTGAGCACAGCCTGTGGATAAGGACTGATGATTTTTGCTGGAGAAGCTGGGGAATGTACCCAAAAAATAGGACCTGTTTGCCAAAACACTCCAGTAGGTGAATGAGTAAAACAAAATATCAAATACAATAAGGGAGAAGAAAGATCTATATTCTGCACGTGAGCCTGCTCCAGGGCCTCTTGCACTCGCTGTAGGGCTACACGCCCTTCAGCTGTTAATTTGCGGGGAGATAAAGGGTCAGAGTTGCCCTTTAAGACATCATACAAAGGGCGAAGCTGACCTGTTGGAATTTTTAAAGTGGACCAAAGCCACTGAATATCCCCAAGAAAGGTTTGGAAATCATTAAGCGTGCATAGCTGATCCGTACACAGAGTAATCTTTTGTGGGCATATGCCTGTGCGTAACAATTCATGACCTAAATAATGATAGGGAAAAGATACCTGTACCTTTTGGGGGCTATGTGTAAATTAGCCAGGCTAAGAACCTCTTGTAAATTAGAAAAGGCATCAAAAACAAGTTTTTTATATTTAGCAGCCATTAATATATCATCCATGTAGTGAATTATATAAACACCTGGAAAAGCTTTTCAAACTGGAGCTAGAGCCAAAGACACATAAATTTGACATATAGTAGGGCTATTGGCCATTCCTTGAGGCAATACCACCCACTGAAATCTCTGATAAGGTTCCTTAAGATTTTCTGAAGGAACACTGAAAGCAAAGCGAGGACTGTCCTCGGGATGCAAAGGAATGGTGAAGAAACAATCCCTCAAGTCAACCACAATTAAATGCCAATGTTTAGGAAATGCCACAGGGGCAAGCAAGCCAGGCTGTGTTGTTGCCATGAGAAGCATGGTTTTATTTACAGCTCTAAGATCCTGTAATAGCCTCCATTTTCCTGACTTCTTTTTAATAACAAATATAGGTGAGTTCCAAGGTGAAGTGGAAGCAATGATATGTCCAGCATCTAACTGTTCCTTAACTAATGCATATGCAGCCTCCAATTTTTCCTTAGTAAGGGGCTACTGCTCCACCCATACAGGGTCATCACTTTTCCAAGTGATTTTTTTTTTTTTTTTTGGTTTTCCGAGACAGGGTTTCTCTTGTGTAGCTTTGCGCCTTTCCTGGATCTCACTTGGTAGCCCAGGCTGGCCTCGAAGTCACAGAGATCCGCCTGCCTCTGCCTCCCGAGTGCTGGGATTAAAGGCGTGCGCCACCACCGCCCGGCTATTTTTATCGGTTGTATTATTGAAGGCTGCTGTGCAGTGACCCCTATGGAAAAGACCCTAATCCTCTAGTATCCCCAGGACCTCTAGTGACACAGTTTTTGTCTGCCACAGGTTGTGGGCCTCCTTGCAACATTTTCCCTAAGCCTCTGCCTGGGCAGTAGCCCTGAATCTTTAACATCTGTTGTACAGGCTGTGTAGTAAGCACTGCTCCCATACCATCTAACACATCCCTTCTCCACAAGTTCACTGGAATGTCAGGTAGCACAAAGGGTTGAAAAGTTCCTGCATGACCTTCCTCATCCTTCCCATTTAAAAGTAGCCTGCTCTGCAATGGCGTCCGAGCTGTGCCGATACTTTGTAGGTTAGAGGTAGAATTTTTAAGGAGCCAATTGGGATCTCAGGATTCTTGTGAAATTATAGATATATCCAGCACCAGAATCCAATAATCTTCCAATCTCAATCCCATTTAATTTTATTTTTAATTTAGGCTGTTTATCATTGCTAACTGTTTGTCAAAACACCTTTTTCCCTGTACTTCCAAAGCCTCCAGTTCTATATATCGGCGCCATTTTGTATTTAAAATATGAAAGCAATAATAATTGAGCAATTCTATCACCAGCTTCTGTTTCCATGGTCCCTTTTACATATGCCAATTATAAAAACATTAAATACAATCTCTATAGGATTTGAAGAGGTAACTTTAGGTAATACTCTGGAGTATTTTTATAAAATCTTAAAAAGATTTTTTTTTATAGATTTCAAGTAACACATTAATGCAAATAACCAATTATTAACAATGTGGACCAAACAATTTGCCTGTATTTTATTTACTGGAAAAATAATTTTGTAACCTTTTTATCAGTAAGAGATGATCATTTATGGGTTTATCTTAGCAACATTATTTAATAAGCTAATAACACAATTCATTTCAGGTGTTATATTTTTATAGAATTAAACCATAAATTTTTAGAAAGCAACTTAAATTGCAGAGCCAAATTTTCAGTAATGATCAACATACCTAATATATAGTTCAAAATTATGAATTTTGTTCCTCTAGTTTATGTACAATGAGGATTCAAACATTCATCCAAACATTTATCAAGACAATCAAAAGAACAGAACATCCTTTATTCAAACAGCATTGACTTAGTATTCAATGTCCCGACTGAAACCATTTTTCACCAGAAGTTAGGCCCGGTTTAAACTTTTAGTGCTAGTCCCTTCCCAGCCTCAGCTTGCTGGCTCTGCCCAGTGCTCAGGCTCTATTGCCAGCATCTGCCTGGGCTGCACTCCATCACGGCTCTGCCTCCCACCAGCACATACCTGTCTGCCCGCTGCTTCGGGCCATCCTGCATGTGCTGCACAAGCCTTTGTCCGCCACCGCCACTGGGTGTGTACCCTGCACACACAAAGTCACGTTTAAACTTCCTACTCCTAGGCTGTAGAACTGGCTCAGCGGTTAAGAGCACTGGCTGCTCTTCTAAAGGTCCTGAGTTCAATTCCCAGCAACCACATGGTGGCTCACAACCATCTGTAATGAGATCTGGTGCCCTCTTCTGGCCTGCAGGGATATATGCAGACAGAACACTGTATACATAATAAATAAATAAATCTTAAAAAAAAAAAAAAAAAAAAAAAAAAACTTTACTCCCATGAAGGGGCTACCTAATAACGAGTTATTCCCACCAAAAGGGAAAAACAGAAAAACATTTCCCACGAAGGGATCCTAAATATTGAATTATTCCCATTCTGAGGGAAAAATAAAAAACGTTTGAACCAAAATTAAGCAAACAGACAGCAAAACTTTAAGCTCTGGGCTCCCTTGCTGTTCAGCCAGCAGCAATGAGGCCTACCTGCCGATTCTTTGTAATTCAGATGCTGCTGCTCTGCACTGGCAGGAAGAAAAAACTGGAAAAAGTCTTTACATCCTCCATTACCACTGGGAAGAGGCTTCTCTCTTTCCTTCATCCTTCCTCTACAGGGCCCCAATCTTTAGGCCTAGTTTCAAAATTTTTCCCCCTTTTTACCGGGAAAATCCTTTTTTCTTGATTAAATTTTTTTCTCCCTTTTCTAACGGGAAATTTCCTTTCCTTCCCTCTTCTCCATTGGCAAGATTTCCTTTTTTATTTAAAATCTTTAGCTGTCTTGCCCTTACTTAACTTTGGTGCCTTCCTGCTTCAACAGTCCAATTAACTGACTGGGGTGCTGTAAGGGCTCCAATCAATGACGTCTCCTTTGGAGATATTAATTAGCACTCGAGGTTTCTCACTCTTACACTGTTGCTAATGTACCCAGTCAGATTCCTTGTTGGTAACCCTCATCTCACAGAATGGTAGATTTATGGAATCAGTAACATTAATCTTCTGTCCTTTAGAACCAGATGTATGAAGCATATGAAACTTATCACGATAATCTTGTGTAGTGTTGACTATGGATAGCCACACTGGAGAGGTTATATTTAGGCACTGAATCCCACTTCCCATGCAAATAGGAATTCCTTGTGCTCCTATCACTTCACCCTCCTCCATTGGCTGAGCCGGACCTCAGTTGTCATGAGAACCAGGTACCAAGAAGATCCATCAACCTCTACAGGAATATTCACATCTCCCTCACTTACTGCTATGTTAATTGGAAGATCGGGGATATAAGTCCAATAATTATGATCCATCCCTTTTACCTGCACTGTTACCACGGAAACAAGTTTGTAGCATTCAGAGGCTTGTGCTCCTGAGTCATGGGAAGTATCCTCTCTCCTTTGTCACACAAACTCTGAAGCTGTCCCCAGGTGAGAGGATTAGTTGTTTGTGGCAAAGGTCTCCTATGTCTCAACTTCCTCAGAGGCATTCCTGCATCTGCAGCATCTTGGAGATGTCTTTTGCTCATGGCAGATTTTTATCAATTTCCATGGAACCCACAATTTATTATCTCTTGTGGAAACATAAGCATAACTTCGGCCCTAAGTCAACACTTTCCCTGGACTGCTTTGATGTTAAAATATTTATAATACATGGGCTGACTCAATTCAGCAATTCTTTCCATAACTCAATGTTGTTCCTGCTTCATTAGTATTTAAAAAACTTAAAGTTAGTAAGGCATTATGCAGTCTATCTCTGGGGGCCCTCATAGGCCCCTTTTGTTTAATAAGCATCTCTTTTAGAGTATGAGATCTTTTAACAGTTGTTTTTCCTGTAGGATTGTATGGTATCCTGGTAACATGGAAATGATATGATGAATATATTTAATTTTTAAAAATCTACTAAATGAAATATACCCATTTGTCAAATTTTATTCCTAGTTTATTTGTCTCAGTATAGAATGTAAGAACCCCAGAAATAGGTGTCCCTTTTATTATGTGGGGAAGAATCCATTCAGTTTTTTTAAAAAAGATTTATTTATTTATTATGTATATAGAAGAGGGTACCAGATCTCATTACAGACGGTTGTGAGCCACCATGTGGTTGCAGGGAATTGAACTCAGGACCTCTGGGAGAGCAGTTGGTGCTCTTAACCTCTGAGCCATCTCTCCAGCCCCCATTCAGTCATTTTTATAAACTAAATTCGTTTATTTTTTTTGGATATTTGTTAATTTCTCCTAAATTACTACAAGCTCTTTGCCAATCATCATTAGTCTCCCATAACTGCCTAATTTCAGTATTGGTATAGGGCACCACAATCTCAGCTGGATGCATACCTGATAATTGATGAAGTCTTAATCTTCCCTTTATGATTAGTTAAGAAACTTTTTCTATACAGGTTTTTAATTTTTTACTCTATGAGCTAAGAAAATCCATTCCACAATATAATCCTCTCTCTGTACAATGAATTCAGTAGGGGAATGATTTGAACGTAAAATTATTAAAATACACCTCTTTGTGAGG
Source organism: Peromyscus maniculatus bairdii (assembly GCF_049852395.1). Lineage (NCBI taxonomy): Eukaryota > Metazoa > Chordata > Mammalia > Rodentia > Cricetidae > Peromyscus > Peromyscus maniculatus. The sequence goes on along the minus strand of NC_134872.1, from coordinate 4,780,232 downwards.
TCTAATCTATCCACATCTGTGTTTTGTAATTTTCTTTCTACCAGGGCTAACTTTTTTCAGTCTCAGCTGTTAACTGTATTGGACTGTTCAAATCTGAGTCACCTTGCAGAATCTGAAACAAATTAGTTAATTCTTGAGCAGACAATCCAATTGTAGGCTGCAAACAGTATTATCACTCAATAAATTTTGAAAACCATTAAGAGTGTGCAGTGTACCTTCTGCAGCTGAATTCTCAGTTTACTTAATTTATGGGCTAAAAAGCTAAGAGAATCTCCTCTTTGTATTTTTTTCAGGAGAAATTTGTAATCCCCAACAGGGTAAATTTTTCTATACTACATTAAACATTTTTTCTAAGGTATCTGTATCAGAAGCAGCCAATAAAATATAATCCATATAATGATAAAGAATAGACTAAAGAAATTGTTTATGAGTCATTTCCAGTGGTTGATTTACAAAATATTGACACAAAGTTGGGCTACCGGCAGTGGCCCTACTCTAAATTTGGATAGCCAAATCCTGTCAAATCTTGCCTTTCTATAACCGGCATAGCCTGTGCCCTGTCCTTATATTCTTCTCAATGCTCTTTCTAGGAATATATCCCAATTTAAATACCAATTTATGTGCTGTTTCTGAAATTGTAGGAATATCAACTTGAGCTCACCATGTTGTAACAAATCTCTTCCATAAATTCATGGCTGCATCAGCCATGTAAGGCTTTGATATCCCTTCCTGTCCTTCTGGCCCTATACATTTAATCCACTCTACACTCTGTTTTACTCCAGAGAAGGTTCTAATGCCTACAAATTGAGTGGAGACTTCTTGTAAAGGCCAGTTAGGATCCCAGGATTCTTGTGAAATTATAGATACATCAGTATCAGAATCCAACAATCCTTCAATCTCAATCTTATTTGATTTTATTTTTAATTTAGGCCATTCATCATTGGTAACTGTTTGCCAAAACACCTTTCCCCCTGTATTTCGAAAGCCACTATATATAGGTGCCACTTTGCATTTAAATGGAAGCAATAATAATTGAGCAATTCTATCACCACCTTTTATTTCCATGGTCCTTTTTATATATGCCATCTGTAAAAGCATTAAATGCAATCTCTATAGGATTTTAAGAGGTAATTTTAGGCAATACTCTGGAGTATTTTTATAAAATCTTAGAAAGAGGATCCTTTTTTTATAGATCCCAAGTAACACATTAATGCAACTTGCCAATTATTAACAATGTGGATCAAACAATTTACCTGTATTTTATTGAATGGAAATAATAATTTTGTAACCTCTCTATCAGTAAGAGATTATTTTCTATGGGTTTTTATCCTAACAACAAAATTATTTAATAAGCTAACGACACAATCCATTTCAGGTGTTGCATTTCTATAGAATTTAACCAAGAATTTCTAGAAAGCAACCTAAAGAGCAGAGCCACATTCTCGCAATGATTAACAGACAAGAGCATACCTAATATATAGTTGAAAAAATATGAATCTTGTTCCTTTAGTTTATCTACCATGAAAATCAAACATTCATCCAAACATTTATTAGACAATCAAAAGAAAAGAACGTCCTCTATACAATGAATGATTAATATCTCTGGAGATTCAAAGAGCATCGACTTAGCATTCCATGTTCTGATCGCAACCGTTCTCCACCAGAAGTTGGGCTTGTTTAAACTTCCTCTTTCTCCCATGAAGGGACTACTAATAATGAGTTATTCTCACCATTAGGGTAAAACAGAAAACATTTCCCATGAAGGGAATCTTTAATACTGAGTTATTCCCACTCTGGGGTGGGGGGACGACCATTTAAACCAAAGTTAAGCAAACAGACAACAAAATCCTGAGCTCTGGGTTGCTCTTCTTCAGGCTGCAGCAGTGAGGCCCACCTGTTGATTCTTTGTAATTCAAATGTCGCAGCTCTGTGCTGGCAAGCAGAAAAAGCTCAGTTTTAACTATCCTGAAATTTCTTAATAGGAAAGAGCCTTTTCTTCCTCTATTTTTACTGGGAAGAGGCTTTTTTCTTTCCTTTACTTTTCTTTTATGGGGCCTTTTATTCTTTAGGTCTAGTTTCAATATTTTTCCCCTTTTTACTGGGAAAATCTTTTTTTCTTGATTAAAATTTTCTACCTTTTCTATTGGGAAATTTCCTTTTATTTCCTTTCCTTCCCTCTTCTCTACTGGGAAGATTTTCTTTTTTCTTTTTTTCCTCTTTTCTCTATTGAGAAATGTCTTCTTCCTTGATTTATTTCCTGTCTCGGGAGCCATTTTATTTCTATCTTTCAAAATTATGCAGTTATCGCTTTTTCTTTTGACAAGCATTTTAGCAACTGTACATGTTGTTGCTCCTGAGATGGGTAGTTTAAATGCCCCATGCCCCTGCCGATCCTGGAGTCCTCTTGCCCTGAGAGTGCTCCCTCCAGTTCCTAAGATGACCAGCTCCTCTGTCCTTCTTCAGGGGATCCTTTTCCTTCTTCAAGCCATATGTTGGGGCTCATTTGTCACTGCCACTTTGGGCACCAATTATCATGGATTGACACAGCATGGGTGTGTAGGTTCATGCAGATTCATGGAAAGAAGTCTCAGAGGCATCTTAAGAATGAATCTAGCCTTTCATGACTGCAAAGGGGTCCAGCCTCAAAGAACTGAAGCACTTTTCTTCACCCAGGGCATTTTTATTTTCTCTGTATTTATTGTTTAGCCAGTTAATTTCCAAGTCTTCAAAGCAACCTGAAAAGAGCTCCCAAAGATAAAATGCAAAGTGCAAATTCCTTGATTTCTCAGGTACTACAGTTTTCCTGGTTTCCTGGACCAAGGTTTGCATAGGCCTTTGATCCTTGGGGACTCTCAGATAAGATTCACATAAGGTGATAAGAGAAGCAAAAAGTGTCAGTTAAACAAAGGATGGATTAGGTCTAGGTGCTACTGTAGATGTAACCAACCATCTTGTTAAATAAGAAACACAGAACCAATGCAAAGAAGAAAAAAGCCAAGAGATCTGAGCTAAGAGCCTTAGCTCCTGATGCAGCTTGCCTCTTAAGCCAAGAGACCTCTCCGAAAGAGACCTACTTCCTGTGTGTTTGTCTTTATATAGTCTTTCTGTTCTGCCTTCTCATTGGTTGTAAACCCAAACACATGCCTGCCTCGTCACTGCCTGTCTGTAGAGACTTCCAGGTCTTCTATGGTTGGGATTGAGATTTAAGGCATGTGTCTCCAATGCTGGCGGTATCCTTGAACACACAGAGACCTACCTAGCTCTGTCTACCAAGTGCTGGGATGAAAGGCATGCACCACTGCTGCCATGCTCTTGCTATGGCTCTAATAGCTCTGACCCCCGGGCAATTTTATTTATTAACATACAATTAAAATCACATTTCAGTACAAATAAAATACCACCATATGCTACTCTCTGGAGCCAGGCCAAGAGTAGCTCAGCAGGAATGTAGCCACACAACACTATCGAAAAGTCCAAAGTTCAAAGTCTCTTCTGTGACTCATGACAATCTCTTAATTGTAATCCCTTGTAAAATAAGAATAAAAAAGCAGATCACATACTTCCAACACGCAGTGGCACAGGATATACATTACCATTCCAAAAGGAAGGAAGGGGAGCATAGTGAGGAAATACTGGACCAAAGCAAGACCAAAACCAAGCTGGGTAAACTCCAAACTCTGCATCTCCATCTCTGATGTCAAAGTGCTCTTTAGATCTCCAAGTTCTTTCAGCTCTGTTGACTGCCACACACTTCTCTCTTGGGCTGGCTCTAGTTTTCACACCTGTCCTTCAGAGGTGTCTCATGACTATAGCATCCCCAACATTTGGGGTCTCCATTGAAATCCAGGCTTCACTTTCACACCTTTGTACAGTAGCCTCTGTGGGCCTCCATGTAGGAGACCCTGACACACACAGCTGTCCTCAGCTGCTTTCCTGAGCTGCAGAGGGAGATTCTCCAACTCCATGGACCACTTTCTCCATGGAAAGGACAACACTTTGTCCTTACTGGAGTGGATACTTATTCTGCCTGTGGATTTGCCTTTCCTGCTCATAATGCTTCTGCCAAACCCACCATCCACGGACTTAGAGCATGCCTTATTCACTGCCATGTTGCTTCTGACAAGGAGCTCACTTCACAGCCAGAGAAGTGGGACAGTAGACTGGTGATCACGGAATCTTCTAGTTTTGCCATGTTCCCACCATCCTGAAGCAGCTGTCTTGATAGAAAGACGGAATGGCCTTTTGAAGACATAGTTACAGCACTAATTAGCTGACAGTAGTCTGGTGGGCTAAGTCAGCGTTTTCAGAAGGTGGTGTATGCTTTGAACCAATGTCCAAAACATTGATACAGTTTCTCCCATAGCCAGGACCATGGGTCAGGAATCGCAGGGTAGAAAAGGGGACAGTTCTACTTACTGTCACCTCTAGTGACCACTGGGAATGTTTTTGCTTTCTGTCCTTAAGTTCTGCTGACCTAGAAGTTTTTATCCCACAGTGCAGAGAGCTCCTGCTAGGAGACATAACAAACATTGCACTGAACTGGAAGCTCAGACTTCCCCCTGGACACTTTGGATCTCTGATGTCCTTCAGCCAACAGACTAAGAAAGGAATAACAGTGTTAGGAGAGGTGACTGACTCAGATTACCAAGGGAAAATTGGACTTCTTCTCCATGATGGAGAAAGGAAAGACTATGTTGCCAGGTAGTTGTGATGCACTCAAGAGGCAGAGGCAGGTGATCTTTGAGTTTGAGGCCAGTCTGGTCTACAGAGTGAGTTCCAGAACAGCAGGGGCTACACAGAGAAACCCTGTCTCAACAAAGAAACAAAGAGTCTTAGTTGGGGTTTCTATTGCTGTGAAGAGACACCATGACCATGGCAACTCATAAAGGAAAACATTTATTGAGACTGGCCTACAGTTCAGAGGTTTAGTTCATTACCATCATGGCAGGCAGCATGCAGGCAGACATGGTGCTGGAGAAAGAGCTGAGAGTTCTTCATCTTGAACCACAGGCAACAGTAAGTGAACTGTGTCTACACTAAGTACAACTTGAGCCTAGGAGACCTCAAAGCCCACCCCCACAATGACACCCTTTTTCAAACAAGGCCTCACCTACTCCAACAAGACCACACCTCCTAATAGTGCCACTCCCTTTGGGGGCCACTTTCTTTCAAACCACTTCACAAAGAAACCAAACAAACAAACAAAAAAAAAAAAACCAAAAGAAAGAAAGAGAGAGAGAGAAAGAAAGAAAAAAGAAAGAAAGAAAGAGCAAGAAAGAAAGAAAGGAAGGAAGGAAGGAAGGAAGGAAGGAAGGAAGGAAGGAAGGAAGGAAGAAAGAAAGAAAGAAAGAAAGGAAGGAAGGAAGGAAGGAAGGAAGGAAGGAAGAAAGAAAGAAAGAAAGAAAGAAAGAAAGAAAGAAAGAAAGAAAGAAAGAAAGAAAGAAAGAAAAGATAAGTAGATAGACAGATAAATGGACTATGTCTGGAGTGCAGAAGATCCTTTAGGGCATCTCTTGGAGCTACTGTGCCCTATGACTGAAGTCAATGGGAAATTACAACAGTCTAATCCAGGCAGGATGACAAAGGGCACAGGCCCTCAGGAATGCAGATATGGGTCACTTCTCCAGGAAAAGAGCCAAAACCAGCTGAGGTGCTTGCCAAGCAGAAGGAAACACAGAGTGGGTAGTAGAGGAAGGGAGTTATCAATACCAGCCAGGCCATGTCACTGGTTGCAGAAATGCTGATTATAATTGACATGAATATTTCTATCATTTTTGTTAATGTTTTTGTACAGATATTCGTGTTTTCTTTCCTCAGTTTCTTTATCATGTGATGTAACATCAATTAAGAGAATTATCAATGGTTATCATATTTAAGTTTGCAATACTAAAAGAATGTTTGTCAAGGGACATTGTTACTTATTCTACTTTAGTAGTGCACTTTTGGTTGTGTGAGGGATAGTTACACCATGTTAGATGTAATTATTACCAGGTTAAATATATAGTGCATTTGTGATTGTATATAGAATAATTATATCATGTTTAGACATTATTATGATTTGGTTATTGATTTCATTTGGGAATTAATCACGACATAAGGAGATATGATTGTGTGTCAGGTTGGTGAGGGATGGACATGTGATGGCTGTTCTTGGATGTCAACTTGACTCCATCTGGATTTAACTAAACCCCCAAATGGAGGGCTCATCTGTGAGGGATTTTTACTTAATTTAAAGTGGGAAATTCAACTTCTGATCCAGATCTTTGCAGCATGAACATACACTTTTAATACAGAAAGTTGAGCTCTATAATGGGCCATGCCTTCTGCTGGAAGCCTGTGTAAGGACATGGGAGAAGGAAGCTCTTGCTCTTGGCCTGCTTTCTCTTGCCTTGGCAGCAAGTCCGTTCCTTCTCTGGTATTAGAGCTACGTCTTCAGGATTCCAGCATATACAGAAGACCAGCTGAGACATCCAACCTCATGAACTGAGCAATTACTGGATTCCAGGACTTTCTATTAATAACCAGTTGGACCACAGCCTGTAAGTCATTCTAATTCATCCCCTTTGTATATGTGTCTGTCTTTATTTCATATATATGTATTATTCTATAAGTTCTGATACTATAAAGAACCCTGACTAATATAAAGTGTTAGGTTTTGCCTGCGTTGTGTTCTTACCCTTTGCAAGGAAACGTCACGAAACACGACAGAATCCGCTTATAGAGTTTATTAGAAACAGGATAGAACGTGCAGGCCTGTGGGAAAGACACGTGCGTGGAGAAGAGGGGGGAGGGAATATCGCGCCGGACTTTTAAAACCGGCTGGGGGCGTGGCCAGGTCACGTCACTACATGGTCACGTTGCGCGCTTACATCACCATGCAATGGCATGGGACTCTGATCACGCGAGACCCCTTGGCCCGGAACTTGCTAGGCGGAGGTATCCTAGCTACGGGACGCTCTTTTGATGCGGAAGTGGCTAGGCGGAAGTGTCCGCCCGGTAAATGTGGCCGCGTTGCTGATCACGCGAGACCCCTTGGCCCGGAACTTGCTAGGCGGAGGTATCCTAGCTACGGGACGCTCTTTTGATGCGGAAGTGGCTAGGCGGAAGTGTCCGCCCAGTAAATATAGCCGCGTTGTGAACCCTTCATTCCCGACTCTTTTACTTTTAAAAAAAAGAAAAATTGTGGTTGACTGGGTGCGGGGGCGACGTTTCTCTCAAAGACTGCTTCCAGCTGAATAGTGGGCGTCGGCTGGCTCTTGGGGCGGGGTGAGGGGTATCTTGTGAAGTCCGGGAGTAATGGTGAAAGTCCTGGAACGACGTTCTGCCTTCTCCTGGTTCCGCGGCTGTCCATCCGTGCTGGTGCTGGGGACCTCCTGTGTCGTGGCTGGGGGCCTCCCATTTAACAAGATACTGTTGACATAGAGAGAGCTTAGAGAGAAAGAATCATTATTATTTTGTTTTGGAGTTGGCATTTGTCTGAGGTAGATTTGGCCTGCCCAGATAGAGGCATGTGACATTTACCTGAGGTAGATCTGGTCTTAGTACTCTGCTTTAATTTTTTATCTGAGACAAGCCTCATTAGAGGTAATTCATTTAAAGCACCTGCTTTGGTAGTTTACTTAAGACACCTGTTCTCCTTATTAGGTTAACACTTGGGAAACACAGGTGATCAGTTGCTGAGTATTGAACAATGATAAATTATTGTATTACATTATTCCTTACCGCCTGGATATTTTTGATGGTCCTTTTTGCCTCCGGCTCTGTGTGGCCCTGGTTGGAAAAGGAAGGGGTGGTACCTTATTCCTCTGGAATTGGCGGCAAAGCAGGGGATCCTGATGTCCTCTGGAGCTTGAGAGTGAGAGGCCCTGTTTGTTTGACTGTATATGAAGAGAGATTTTTCTGGGATGGAGGTGAGATAAAAGGTTTTAGGTGAGACAGGTGGACCCAGTGAGGAAAGCCCTCGAGTTTAGCAGCTGTAGGGGTTACAAGAATTACTTTGAAGGGTCCCTGCCACTTAGGGGAAAGGGGTGTAGGACGCTGACCCGGAGGGGAAAGAAGAACCTGATCCCCAATGTGTATTGGAGATGGACAAGGATTGTCACATGGCTGAGGCAGTGAACAGTCCACATAGCTCCATAGAATAGACCTTAGATGACATAAAAGAGGGGTTAACAGACTGTCTGGAACAGCTGGAGGCTTGGAAAAGACCTGGTGTTAGAACTGGTCTGAGGAGATATTTAACTTTTCCTGCTGCATGGTCATTATATGGCCTGAGACATGGATCCTCCTTTTGCTGTGAGAAGTCCATGCTCCCTCCAAATAGCAGCGTGGGACAGGAGGATATGAAAAGCATATTTGGAGTCTGTAGAGTTAGTGGCTAGGAGGAGGAGGAGGGGAGCCGCTGGCGCGTCTGGGATAAGGCACATGTGTGGGGCGAAAGAAATGGACGCCCCTACCTTAGCTAGGAGATCCCTCCCCATTAAAGGTACAGGGCAGCTTGGCACCACTAAGAATGTGTGTGTGAGAGGGATGCCTCTGAAAATACAATTAAGTGGCGGTGTCTGTTGAGGCAGATAAGGCTGTCCCCCAACCCCGACAATAGGGAGACGAGGAGAGGTGGGCCCCCAAAACTCTCTCAGGACAGAGTAGGTAGCTCCGGTGTCCAAAAGGAACGAGATGGGGTGCCCATTAACTTTGATCACTACCCTTGGTTCCCTGTGTGAGATGGGAGTGGCCGGGGCGGAAACCGGGCAGCGTCAATCCTCGTTGTAGGCCACGCCTACAAAGTCAGCCGGAGAGTCGTTGTCACATTCATCCTCATCTGGCGTTCCTGTGTCGCTTGGGACATCAGGACAGTCAGCTGACCAGTGACCCCTCTTGTGGCATTTCGGACAAGGCTTTGCCGGTGCCTTTCGTGTGCCGTTGGTGCACGCCCGTGCCCAGTGGCCTTCTCTCCCGCACTTGTAACAGGAACCAGACGGCTTTCGGGGAGCCGGTCGGACAGTGCTTGCCAGCATCTGGCAGCTCCTTCTATGGGCTTTTTCATCTCTACCATGGTACACCTTAAAAGCTATTGCCAGCATGTCTGCCTGCGGAGTCAGTGGGCCATTCTCCAAACGTTTAAGTTTGTCTCTAATGTCGGGGAAGCTCTGAGAGACAAAGTGGGTCATTAACAGCTGCCTGCCCTCAGGGCTCTCCGGGTCTAAGCTGGTGAACTGAAGTAGAGCCTTGGTGAGCCGCTCTAAGAACTTAGACGGATTTTCATCCTTATCTTGGATCACCATTTTTAGTTTTTCATAGTTTACTGGTTTTAGGGCAGCCTTACGGAGGCCTGTCAGGAGACAGGTAATAAACCTATCTCTGGCTAGACAGCCACTCTGGGTGTTATAGTTCCAGTGTGGCTCCTGGTCAGGAACCGCTTCGGCTCCTGGGGGGTGTGAAAGGTTAGTCTGATGAATTTCGTCTGCGTGGGATCTAGCCTGTTCCCATACCCGCCTGCGCTCCTCCGGGAGTAAATTATTAGAAAGTATCATGTATATATCATGAAAGGTGAGACTATAAGATTGAGTTATATATTGAAATTGTTTAATGAAGGAAGCAGAATTAGACGTATAAGAACCCAGTTTACTTTCTATCTGAGAGAGTTCTGCTAGAGAGAATGGAACATGAACTTTAACCAGTCCATCCACACCCGCCACCTCTCGCAAAGGGAGAACAGTGGAAGGTTCTGGATGGCTGGAATCAGCCGATTTAGCAGCTCGAGAGCGGGTGGTAGGGGGAGTGAAGTTTGGAGCCAGGGCAGGGCTTTTGGAAGCAGCCGCTGCCGAGGAAGAAGCAGCTTTAGAAGAGGAAGAGTCTGGAGGGGGAGCGGAAGGAACGGTTGTTCTAGGAGCTGGAGCCGGAGGTCGGATAGGTGGGGGTTCATTAGCGGGGTCTAAAGTTAGAGAGTCCGGAGTCAGAGAATCCTCCGGTTTAGGCATAGCTAACATCATATGAGCAGGAGAAAAAGAATCCAGAAGAGACGGTTTAGCACTGAGAAAGAAAAACGCTATCACATAGGGTAACTCTTTCCATTTGCCTGAACGCTGACAGTAATTGGATAACTCCCGCAAAACATCGGGATCCAAGGAGCCGTTAGGCGGCCAGTTTTTGTTATTGTCTAGAGTATACTTTGGCCATTTTTTCATACATAAACGAATTAGTGTAGAAATCTTTATGTGAGGCATTAAACTGAGAGGTCTTAAAGCTTCAACAAGACAGCCCAATGGAGAGGAAGGAGTAACAGAGTTGGAAGCCTTGTTTCCCATGTCTGCAGCAGAGGCAGAAAAATAAAAAAAAAATAAAAATGAAAATAAAAATAAAAATAAACGTAATCCGGAGCCAAGACCTCAGGCGTCCCCAGAGTCTAGGACGGATTTCAGGCACAGGCTGCTTCTAGGCTCGTCAGCCAAAGAAGCAGGGGCCCCCTCCACGGTGAGGAAAGGACTCCCCGGGAGTCCAGACCACGTTTGCTCCTTCGTCAAGGAGATGGACCGGGTCGATCTCACGTGGATTTACAGGGACGCACCCGACGGTGGCCCCCAACGCGAAAAATATCTCAGGCTGCAGGCGTGGGAGACGGCTGGAAAAGTTGGGCCAGTTGGCCAGCGATAGGGGCCGACCGCAGCCAATGAAGACCGTGGTCGGGGGTTCCCCCGGTCTCCAGAACACGTGTGAGGCGCCGAACACACAGGTGCAGGAAACCGTCTACGCTGGCCGAAAGCGTGGGCACTCACCAATCCGGTCGGTGTTGGATGGAAATTGGATGCGATTCAGGCGAATGGAGAGCGGTCTGTCGCGTACGGAGCAGATTCCCCGGTCCGCGGGCTGCCGGCGGAAAGCGCCTGGGAGCGCCCGCCGGGAGCGCCCGCTCGGGCACGGCACCAGAATGTTAGGTTTTGCCTGCGTTGTGTTCTTACCCTTTGCAAGGAAACGTCACGCACCAGAATGTTAGGTTTTGTCTGCATTGTGTTCTTACCCTTTGCAAGGAAACGTCACGAAACACGACAGAATCCGCTTATAGAGTTTATTAGAAACAGGATAGAACGTGCAGGCCTGTGGGAAAGACACGTGCGTGGAGAAGAGGGGGGAGGGAATATCGCGCCGGACTTTTAAAACCAGCTGGGGGCGTGGCCAGGTCACGTCACTACATGGTCATGTTGCGCGCTTACATCACCATGCAATGGCACGGGACTCTGATCACGCGAGACCCCTTGGCCCGGAACTTGCTAGGCGGAGGTATCCTAGCTACGGGACGCTCTTTTGATGCGGAAGTGGCTAGGCGGAAGTGTCCGCCCAGTAAATATAGCCGCGTTGTGAACCCTTCATAAAGACCCAGAAAAGGCTGAGAAAACATGGCATGTGATGTGGAGTGCAGGGAACTGTTGCGGGAATCTTAAAAGTTCTTATTAATAAAATCAAACCTGAGGCCAGTTATTGGGGTCAATGCTGGTAGATCAGAGAGACAGAACAAGCCACAGCTATCTCACCTTGCCAATTCCTCAGCTGGTCTTGTTTCCTCAGACTGGAAGCTTCTGTGTCCTCATCCCAATGGCTCTCAGCTGAACTGCTGCTGGAAAGCCTGAAGCTTAACCAGCCACATGCTGCTAGTTTCTGGTCCTCATGCTTTATATATCTTTCTGCTTTCTACCACCACTCCCTGGGATTAAATGCTGGCTTTCTGGGATTAAAGGCATGTGTCACCATGCGTGGCTATTTCCAATGTGGCCTTGAACTCACAGAGATCCAGAGGGATTTCTATCTCTGGAATGCTAGGATTAAAGGTGTGAGTGCCACCATTTTCTAGCCTTTGTATTTAGTGGCTGTCTGTTCTCTGACCCCAGATAAATTTATTAGAGTACACAATATTTTGGGGAACACAATACCACCACAGGGAACCATGGAGTTGGCCTGGCTGGCCTAGCTGCCTTGAGAGGCATGCATCATACGTTTTATCAGGTTGGAGTCCATGGCTCCTGGAGCACAACGTGCCTTCCAGTTCCAGAGAGACAGATGCACTCTTTCAGGCAGTTAACCATTCAGGCCACTCTCTGTTCCTCTGTATGTCCCCTTAGTCATCAAGGAAGCACGAGAGCTTGATAGCAAATAGGTCTTAGACATCAATCTTGTGTACCCAGTACAGCTTACAGACTTGGTTGTATCCTGGCAACTACGGGTTGTCTTCTGACCCACACATGCACCTTAACTGGGGTGTGCCCTCATTCCCACACTATATACAAATAGTAATGCTATAAATACATAAATAGTTTAAAATTTCTTTGTATGACTTGACCTTAAATCCTTCTGACAGCTTCTCCTCACAATGTGGGTTTTGGACACAGGCGAATTCACCCACTGGAAGTCTGGAGGAAAACTGGACACAATGTATACACTTGTATTTCTGTGTTCTTCAACAGGAAATCTTGTTTCCTCTTTTGATTTTCGTTACATTGATTTACTAATTCTGTGAGGGGATGGGTGTGTCATGATGCCTGTGTGAGGCTCAGATGATAGCTTCTGGGAGATGGTTCTTCCCTTCATGTGGCTTCCCTGGATCGATCTCAGGTCATGAAGCTTGGGGACAAGCCCCCTTTTACCCCCTGAGCCCTCTCGATGGTCCCCTTGGAGACCAGTGGGTTTGGACTTTTCCTCTTGAAGGTTCCCTACATTCCTGGACTTTGCTCACAGAAGAGCCTGCCACCCTGACATTAGAAAAGGCGTTTTCTGGCCTCACATGTAGCAGCGTTGCCTTGGGAGGCTCTGGAGAACCCCGCCTTCTTGCCCAGGTCCCAGCTGCAGGAGTGTCAGCCAGCTGCTGCCTGGAAGATCCCGTATTTGCACCGCGAGCTTGGGTGTCACTGCGTGTGTTAGTCACTGTGGTCGTTTGATGAGATGACCACACTTCTTGGTCATTTGAATACTCAGTTCCCAGCTGGTGCTGTTTGGGGAGGCTTGGGAGGTGGGGCCTTGGAGGCTTGTGTCACTGGGAGGGTGGTTGGAGATGTGAGTCCTCAGCTGTTTCTCCTGCCAGGCTGTCACCTTCTGCAACACTTCCCTGCCATGATGGTGATGGACTCTTAACTCTCTGGAACCCTAAGCCCCAGACAAAACCTTCCTTCTGTGAGTTGCCCTGGATATGATGTCTCTCACAGCAGCAGGTTAGTAACCGATACAGTTGCTTTCCCATTGCTGTGACTTAATGCCTGACAGGAAACCACTTAGGGAGGAGGGTTTATCCTGGTTTATGGTTCTAGGGGATACAGTCTGCCCTGGTGGGGAGGCTAGCAGCAGGAACTTGAGGTGTCTGGTCCCATTGAGTCTGCAGTGGGGAATGTTAGTGCCCAGCCTGTTTTTTTTTTTTTTTTTTTTTTTTTTGAGACAGGGTTTCTCTGTGTATCCCTGGCTGTCCTGGAACTCATTCTGTAGACCAGACTGGCCTCAAACTCACAGAGATCCTCCTACTGGGTTGCTGTGTCCCGCCTTAATATAATGTGTTAATCTGAGTCTTATTGCTACTTGATATGCCCATGTTTGGATGATATCCATGGGGGTCTGCCCTATTCCTGGAGAGAGACAAAAGAGGAGTGGATGGGGTGGGGGAGGTGGAGGGGAGGGACTGGAAGGGGAGGAGAAAGAGGAAACTGATATAAGGATGTAATATATGAGAGAATACATAAAAAAATTAAATCTTAAAAAGAAAAGCTAACACACAGTGTAACCCCAGCCCTGGGCAGAGACAGGAGGACCCAGCTGATCTGAATCAGTGAGCTCCAGAAGCAAAGGGAGGCTGAGGAAGTTTGGATAGGAATGGCCCCCACAGGCTCATATATTCAAATGCTTCTTCATTAGGAGGTGGCATTAGGAGGCGTGTCCTTGTTGGCAGACGTGAGCCACTGGGGTGGGCTTTGAGGTTTCAAATGCTCAAGCCAGACCCAGTGTCTTCTCTTCCTGCTGCCTGTGGATCCAGATGTAGAATTCTTGGCTCCTCCAGCACCATGTCGCCTGCATAATGCTATGCTTCCTGCCATGATAACAATGGACTAAACCTCTGAATCTGGGAGCCAGCCCCAATTAAATGTTTTCCTTTGTAAGAGTTGCTGTGAACCAGGTGGCAGTGGTGCATGTCTTTTTAATCCCAGCACTGGTGAGACAGAGGCAGGCGGATCTCTGTGAATTTGAGGCCAGCCTGGTCTACATGGTGAATTCCAGGACAGCCAAGGGCTACCCAGAAAACCCAGTCGCAAAAAAAAAAAAAAAAAAAAAAAAGTTGCTGTGGTCATGGTGTCTCTTCATGAAATAGAAAATAGAAATGCTAAGATATGACCATGTCTAAAAAAATAATGAGCCAGGAGGTGGTGGTGTACCCCTTTAATCCCAGCACTTGGGAGGCAGAGGCAGGCAGATATCTGTGAGTTCAAGGCTAGCCTGTTCTACAAAGCCATTTCCAGGAAAGGTGCAAAGCTACACAGAGAAACCCTGTCTCGAAAAACAAAGCAAACAAACAAACAAAAAACAAACAAAATAATGTATGCTGAGGTGCTGGAGTGAAGGCTCCATGGCCAATTGTGCATGCTGCTCTTGCAGAGAGAGGACCAGAGTTTGCTTCTGGCATCCACAAGGGACAGTTCACAGCTGCCTGTCACTCAGTTCCAGGGGAAACAACATCCTCCTTGACACTGTATTACATGCACAAACCCACACTCAGACACACACATGCAATTAAACATAAAATGAAATATTTAAACACTCTCAGGTTAGGCTGGAGAAACAGCTTAGAGGTTGAGAGCACTGGCTGCTCTTTTAAGAGGTCCTAAGTTCAATTCCCAACATCACATGATGTCTCACAGCCATCTATAATGAGGTCTGATGTCCTCTTCTGGCATGAAGACAAAATGCAGGCAGATAACTATGAATAAACAACAAACAAACAAACAAATACATACATACGTCTTTTTTTCCCCCCTGGAGTTGAGGACTGAACCCAGGGCCTTGCGCTTGCTAGGCAAGTGCTGTACCACTGAGCTAAATCCCCAACCCCAATAAATAAGTCTTTTAAAAAAATAAGTTTAAAAACTTCCAGGTTGAACTGGGCATCGTGGGCAGGGTTTAACCTCACTATTCGGAAGGCAGAGCCAGGTAGAACTCTGTGAATTCAAGTCCAGCCAGTGTACATAGTGAGACCCTGTTATAAGGGGAAAAAAAAAGGTTGAGACAATGCAGGAAGACATTTGACTATGGGTACTTCCAAAACCACATGCATCCATGTGCATTGTACACACAGACACACACACAGAGAGATACACACACAGACAACATACATCACCTCTCATATTGTACAATAAAGTACTATTTCCTGCATGAGGCAGGAGGAACATTAGTTCTAGCCCAGTCTGCTCCACAATGTGAGTTCCTGGACAAGGTAGGTAATGTGGTGAATCTGACCAAAATACAAAGTGAAGGTGATATGGTTGCTGATTCTGCCATGCCAGCTCCCAGGAAGCTGAGGCAGAAGGATTGTATGGAGTTCTAGGCCAACCTGGGCTACATACTGCGTTCAAGTCCAACCTGGGCTACAGTGTGAAACTCTCTCCAAAACACAAACAAAC
Source organism: Peromyscus maniculatus bairdii (assembly GCF_049852395.1). Lineage (NCBI taxonomy): Eukaryota > Metazoa > Chordata > Mammalia > Rodentia > Cricetidae > Peromyscus > Peromyscus maniculatus. The sequence continues at coordinate 4,764,588 of NC_134872.1, read as the reverse complement.
ATCAAGTAAAAGAGGATACAGGTGCACACCACCATGTCTGCTTTCCTGGGGCATTCTTGATCCAGCAGCACAAACAGAATGGAGGAAAATGTTCCTTGATGATCATCGGAAGCTGTTGAGAACATCCCATAACATAAACTGTCCCCTCAAAACACAGAGAAGGGAAATGTACACTCGGTGCTTTTGGAAAACCACCCTATCTGTGAGAGTCACAGAGGGAGAATGGTGACCTCTGTCCTGTCCATCCTATCTGAAACTCTGGAACATCTAGACCCTCCTGCCCCAGACCCTGGCATGCACACATTTATACAAACAGTGTCTGTGGAGAGTCCATTGGTAGCTAGGGGAGGGCAGAGCTGGGTGCCTGCACCCGGGGCCCTGATCCTTGGGATCTTATGTCCTACAGGGGCAGACACCACCCAAATAACCACCCACAAATGCAGAGGTGTGACCATGCCAGGGCTCCACGGGAAGCTACACTTGGGAGTGAGGTGCTGAAGAGGAGATTTGAGTCTAAAAGGAAGGTTTCAAACCTTCCCCGAGAAGCTGAGGTCTGAGTGTGAAGTGGACCTAAGGATGGTGGAACCAGACTCAGGAGCCTTCAGGTCAGGGCTCAGCAAACCCCAGGCTGTCTGCAGGTGGAAGCAGGGCAGGACTGGAATTGGAATCCATGGAATGAATTGAGGGGTAAATAGTGAACAATGGAGCTGGAGAGATGGGGCCACCCTCACAGGGCCTTGGAGACCAGGTTAAGGAATGGGACGTGAACTCAAGTCAATGAAATGCAATTGAATTGGTTTAGTCAGGGAATGATACAGTCAGACTGTGTTTTTCATGATGGCCTTTTGTTGATGTAACCAACCATCTTATTAAAATAAGAAACACAGAACCAATGTAAAAGAGAAAGCCGAGAGGTCAGAGCGCAAAGCTAAAATCTTACCTCCTGCAGTGCTCCTAGCTTCCCCGAGAGAGAGCTACTTCCTGTGTGTCTGTCTTTAAATAGTCTTTCTGTTCTGCCTTCTCATTGGTTGTAAACCCAACCACATGACTGCCTCGTCACTGCCTGTAAGTACTGCCCTCCAGGTCTTAAAGGCATATGTCTCCAATACTGGCTGTATCCCTGAACACACAGAGATCTACCTAGCTCTTCTAACCACCATGCTCTTGCTATGGCTCTAATAGCTCTGACCCCAGGGCAACTTTATTTATTAACATACAATTAAAATCACATTTCAGTACAAATAAAATACCACCATTGCCTTTAATCCCTCTAATCCCAGCATTTGGGAGGCAGAGACAGGTGCATCTCTATGAGTCTGAGGCTAGCCTGATCTACACAGAGCTTTGGGTATCATCAAGAATTTCTGGAAAGAAGCAGTGTCTACAAAGACTGATTGGTTAGACCTGCAGTGATGGGGAGAGGTTGGGATGATGCAGGTCCAGAGGCTAATTATCTTATCTTAGGCTAGCCTCAGACTCCTGAAGAGCCATTTCTTGCCCACCTCTGAGTAGAAACTAACATTCAATGACTAAAAGATAAAAACCTTTGAAATCTATTAACTTAGTGACTTTCACAGACCCAAAAGCTAAGAATACCACTAAATAGCATCTGAGGCTGTAGGAGGGAATCCCCCATCTTGCTGTAACTGCCTCTAAAAGATTCTGTCAATGTTTTTTAACAGTGTCTTGATCTGTGACTTTCTTTGTTCTGCTCCTATGAAATGTTCATGCAACTGTCTCCATGTTGGAACATGGGGTTGGGGGTGACTAAGTACATGGTCACTCAAATATGGCTCTGATTTTTTATATCAGCTTAGTGGCTGCACATGAATCTGTTGACAATTTAATTATCTGTGGACCCTCAGTCAGTGCCCCCGTGGCCACTCAGGACATGGCTTGGTGGGGCTAGGGTTCCCATATGTAGGTTTAAATTTAGTCTCTATTTTCTATTTATCAATAGGGCTGGGGTAAAAACCTGCCATCTCAGAGAGGCTGAGTAGCAACTAGGATGAGTCTCTTCCCTCATCCCAGAACCTAGAGAAGCTCAAACTCCAGCCCCCGCCCTTTCCTTCCTGTAAGTCTTTTCTATCCAAATTGCTGGCTTCTCTATGGCCAGTTCTGGTCAAGTAGTCCCTGGCTTCACCCTGATTCAAGGCATAACTTTATTGGGTGATCTCAGAAATGTCAGAGTGCAATCAAAATACCCCACAACATGGCTCTACAATAAACAATTTGTTATTCCCTTTGATGCCAGAGCTGTGTGTTTGGATGACACAGGCCAGTCAGGGCTGCCCTGTGAGACTCTGTGGAAAGAAAACAAAATGAGTGAAGCTGGAGTGGCCTCTCCAGCGCCCTTCACCTCTGAAAGTGTTGAGTTCCCTCTTCTTCTGTCAGTTATCACCCTCTGAGCGTCACAGGAACAGTGCTGCCAGCTTCCAAGAGTAAACTGTGGGGCAGGTTAACACAGGACGGAGGCCCGACTGGCTCTGTGACAGGAACAAAGTGCTGTATCCTCAGCCAGTGGCTTCCCTAATGGAACCTGCACCAGAGTGAACATGGCAGCTCCCTCTTCAGTGCCAGGCTGGGTGGAGGGCACTGCTGGTCAAGATCTGGTCAGAGCCAGCTTCCCAGACCTGCAGAAGGTCCTTCTGTGGAAGCCACAATTCCTGGATGGGGAGAGCTTGGTGTGGTCTCTCTCTCTTCCTCCCTCCCTCTTTTCTTTCTTTCTTTCTTTCTTTCTTTCTTTCTTTCTTTCTTTCTTTCTTTCTTTCTTTCTTTCTTTCTTTCTTTCTTTCTTTCTTTCTTTCTTTCTTTCTTTCTTTCTTTCTTTCTTTCTCTTTCCTTTCTTCTCTCTCTCTCTCTCTCTCTCTCTCTCTCTCTCTCTCTCTCTGTCTTGTTTTTTCTACCCTGACCTCACCCCTGTACTTTATAGACAAGGCTGGCCTTGAACTCAGAAAGATCCACCTGCCTCTGCTTCCTGAGTACTGGGATTAAGATTTGCACCACTGTTCCTGGCCATGACTGGGTTTGGTCACTGGTTTGTGCTTTAACTAAAAGGGCCTCACTGAGGACAGGAGGAGCCAACTGTGTACAAGTCAGAAGCTCGTCTGGCCCTCCATAGCTGTCCTTTCTCTGTGTCAAATGCACTTGGATGCTCCTTGGACCTTCTGAGGGCCCTGTTCTGAGGTGACATCTATCCTAGGGGAAGGAAGCTGTGGGAGGATTCCTTCAGGGAGTCCCTGGGAGAACTCTGGTCAGGGCCAGAGCCATTGCTGCCCTCTGCTGCCCTCTTGTGACTGTTTGAGGTAATGCACTTGCTGCACACACCTGACCCCCTGAGTGTCATCCTGGGACCCACATGTGGGAAGGAGAGAACCAACTACCAAGTTGTCCTCTGACCTCCATACATGTGCCATAGCACGCGTGTGCCCTGCCCCCACACTACACACAAATAATTTGTTTTAAAGAAGAAACAAGATAAAATCCTGGTGACCAGAGAGGACACTCTGCTTGAGAGTATGTATTCAGTGTCCACAGTCAGGTGACTCACAACAGTCTGTAATGCCATGTTCTAGCCTGCAAGGGCCGTGCATTCTCAGACACACACACACACACAGGCTCATATATGCATATAATTAGACAATATAAGCCAGGCATGGTGGCACACACCTTTAATCTCAGCACTCAGGAGACAGAGCCAGGCAGATCCCCATGAGTTTGTCTACATAGTAAGTTCCAGTCCAGCCTGGGCGAAATAGTGAGACCCTGCCTCAAAAAGAAAAACAATTCATTAAACAGTCAGAATGCCTCTCTCAGTTACACTCACCCCATCCTCTCCTGTGCCCATCAGCTCCTCAGTTCCACATCAGTTCTCAAAGCATATGACTATGATGTCGCTTCCCTCTGTCTTCTCCAGCACAAACTATGTCCTCAGAGTCTCCACCTTTGTCCCTCTGCCTGAGAACCCACCCACCCTGCATCTAGTGGACATCTCAGCCCAGCATCACCTACTGAGAACCTCCATGTCCCTCCTCCTGTATCCCTGACAGTCTTCCTCTTCTTCACCCATGGCAACTCTGTCTTCCTCCAGGACAGTCTGCAGCTCTGCCTGCTGCTCCACCCCTCCCTCTCACACCCAGAGTTAGTCCAGGGGGAAGAGCTGTGATGTCACCTGCAGAGTGGACCCAGGATGCCTCACTTCCCATCCCCCATCTCACAGGGCAGGAGACTGCAGTGAGCAGCAGAGCAGGACTCTGCTTCCCCAGGTCCCCACTGCCTGCCTGGCTCCTCCCCTGCTGGAGTTCCCTCCAGCAGATCCTGTCAGGAGAGAAGTTGTGCCTCTGTCCCCTTCTGCTCAACTGCTCTGACTCCCAGTCACACTGTGAGCACAGGTCTGTGTTGTGTGACAGACTTTCTCTGGAAACACACACACACACACACACACACACACACACACACACACACACACACACAATCCTATTCACCTCAGACAGGGAACTAATAGCTGACAAAGTAACCATTGCATCAATGTCCAGCTTGGTGAACCAGTGAGTTTTTATTGGGGTCACCAATAGGAGTGTCGGGGAGGGGTTACTCACAGGTGCAGGTGTTGGGGAATGTTATTTTAAGGCATTTTATTTTAATGTTACTTTTGTTTATGTTGTATTTGTTTAACTCTCTGAAGCTGTGTTACTGTGCTTATTTAATACCCCTGATGGTTTAATAAAGAACTGAATGGCCAATGGTAAGGCACGAGAAAGGATAGGTGTGGCTGGCAGGCAGAGAGGATAAATAGAAGGAGAAACCTGGGAAGAGGGAATGGAGATTGAGGAGCCAGAGAAGGAGGAGGACTCCAGGTGCCAGCCACCCAGCTACACAGCAAGTCATGGAGTAAGAGTAAGATTTACAGAAGTAAGAGAACCGCAAAAGCCCAGAGGCAAAAGATAGATGGGACAAGTTAAGTAAAGCTGGCCAGAAACTAAGCCAAACTATGCCTGGGCATTCATAAGCAATGATAAGCCTCTGTGTGTGGTTAATTTGGGAGCTGGGTGGTGGATCCCTCATAAGAGTTGAGACAAACAACAAAACAAACTGTCTCCACGCAAAATAACAGGGATTAACAATAGTTAGTCATTGATAACTCTCAATATCAACGGATTCAATTTCCCAATAAAAAGACACAGACTAACAGAATGGATTCAAGAACAGGACCCATCTTTCTGATGCATACAAAAAGAAAAGAAAGAAAGAAAGAAAGGCAACTCCACGATTTAGGAGTTTTTCAGGGCACACTATAAATGCTCACACGACAGTTCCAGGAATGGATAGAATTGGGGTGTGTGAGGGATGATAACCTCACCCACAGGGATACGGGAGAATGTATTCTTCGAAGGTTCTAGAAAGTGGGTGAACCAGCCTAGGGTAGGGGCGTCCATGTCTCCCATCAGGTAAAGGAGACTTCCGGTCCTGGCGTGTAAGGCGGACACACTCAGAAAACAGTCTAAACGCATAGGAATCGTTCTTGATTAAAGGGAACACTGACCTACTTGTCTAATTATGCAGATTATCGGTCTCCCCTGGCACCTGTAGAGACTGAAACAAAAAATAATACAAGCAGAGGAAGAAACAATATCACCCCAGTGAAGAAGAAAACAAGTTATTTCAAGACAGTCAAATTTAAACAGTATCTATCCACAAATCCAGCCCTACAGAAAGTGCTAGAAGGAAAACTCCAACACATGGGAGTTAATTACACCCACGGAAACACAGGAAATAAATGATTTCATAGTAACAAAACCAAAGAAGGGAAGCACACACACACACACACACACACACACACACACACACACACACACACCACCACCACCACCACCAACAACAACAACACCAATAACAAACAACAAAATAAAACACACCTCAACACTAAAGATGGGCATTACCTCGGAGTAAAGGGTTGGAAAAAGATGTTCTAAGAAAATATACCCAAGAAGTAAGCTGGGGTAGCTACTCTAGTACTTAACAAAATAGACTTCATCCAAATTAATCAAAAAAGTTGAGGAATATTAATATTCACCAAATTCATTTAATATTCAACAAAGGAAAAAACCACAAAGATGATGTTTCAATACTTAACATCTATGCCATGTACTCAAGGGCACCCTAATTTGTAAAAGAAACATTACTAAAGCATAAACCATACATCGACCCTCACACATCAATAGTGGGAGACTTCAGTAGACCCCACTCTCACCGGTGGACAGGTCAATGAGACAAACATTAAACAGAGAAGTACTGGAGCTAACAGACATTATAATCCAAATGGACCAAGCAGATATCTACAGAACACTCTATTCAAACACAAAAGAATATACCTTCTTCTCAGAATATACCTCATGGAATATTCTCCAAAACTGATCACATACTCTGACACAAAGCAAGTCTCAACAGATACAAAAAAAATAGAAATAACCACCTGCGCCCTTCAGACCACCACTGGTTAAAGCTGGATTTCAACAACAACAGAAACAACAGAAAGTCTACAAATTCATGGAAGCTGAACAGCTCTCTACTGGATAACTACTGGGTTAAGACAGAAAGATATAAAGAAATGAAATGAAAGACTTCCTAGAACTTAATGAAAATGAATGCAAACATACCCAAACTAATGGGACACAATGAAAGTGGGGCTAAGATGAAAGTTCATGGCACTAAGTGTCTACATAAGATAACCGGAGAGATCTCATACCAGCAACTTAACAGCACACATGAGAGCTCTAGAACAAAAAGAAGAAGGCACACCAAAGAGGAGTAGCTGGCTAGAAATAATCAAACTGAGGGCTGATATCTATAAAATAGAAACAAAGAGAACAATACAAAGAATCAATGAAACAAAGAGTTGGTTCTTTGAGAAAGTCAACAAGATAGACAAATCTTTATACAAACTAACTATAAGACTGAAAGAAAATATCTAAATTAGCAAAATCAGAAATGAAAAGGGGGCATACGAACAGACACTTAGGAAATCTAAAGAATCATTAGGTCATACTTTAAAAACCTGTACTCTATAAAACTGAAAAATTTAAAAGCAATGGACAATTTTCTTGATAGATACCACTTGCCAAAGTTAAATCAAGATCAGATAAACAATTTAAATAGACCTATAATCCCTAAGGAAATAGAAGCAGTCACTAAAAGTCTCCCAACCAAAAAGTCCATGGCCAAACATTTTTGCCCAGAATTCTATCAGATTTTGAAAGAATTATTACCTCCAAGACTCCTCAAATTATTCCACAAAATAGAAACCAAAGGGACATTGCAAAAATTATTTTATGAGGCCACCGTCACCCTGGTACTCAAACCACACAAAGATACAACAAAGGAAATGAATTACAAACTGATTTCCCTTAGGAACATAGATGCAAAAAATACTCAATGAAATACTTGCAAATAAACATACTGAAAGAAAAAAACCCACATGATCATCTCTTTAGATGCTGAAAACAGTTTTTGAAAAAATCCAACACTCCTTCTTGATAAAAGTTTTGGAGAGATCAGGGATACAAGGAACCTACCTAAGCATAATCAAGGCAATTCACAGCAAATCTACAGCCAACATCAAATTAAATGGAGAGAAACAAAGCTATTCAACTAAAATCAGGAACAAGACAAGGCTGTCAACTCTGTCCTTATTTGTTCAATATTGGTTTGGAAGTTCTCACTAGAGAAATCAGACAACTGAAGGAGATCAAGAGGCTATAAATAGGAAAGGAAGAAGTCAAAGACTGATTTTATAGGATCTTTGCTCAGATGTCACCCTCTGAATGACACCACGCTGAACACTTATCTTTTTTTTTTTTTCTTTTTTTAAAGCGTCCTTAGGGCAGGGTGGATGGCTGAGATGCAGAGAGAACCTTCTGCTCCTGCCCAGAACCAAGTTCAGTTCCCAGCACCCACACTCAGGGAATCTGACACCCTCTTCTGACCTCCAGGAGCCCTGCACTCACCTGACCACACCCACATGGATAGCACACATCCACTGTGGTGGATTCCGTGAGCAATGTCCCAACAGTGCTGGGTAGTTGAACTTTGTTCCCTAGTTGGTGGGGCTATTTGGGGAGGTTGAGGTGTAAGAGGTGTGACTTGCTGGAGAAAGTATGGTACTGGGGGAGGGAGGGGCTGTGAGAGTCAAACCATCAGCCAGGCAGTGGTGGCCCAAGCTTTTAATCCCAGCACTCGGGAGGCAGAGCCAGGCGGATCTCTGTGAATTTGAGGCCAGCCTGGTCTACAAAGTGAGTTCCAGGAAAGGTGCAAAACTACACAGAGAAACCCTGTCTCGAAAAACAAACAAACAAAAAAAGAAAAACAAAAAAGAGTCAAGCAATCTGCTTCTATATTGCTCTCTCTGCTTCCTGTTTGCAACTGAAGATGTGAGGTCTCAGCTTCCTGCTTGCCCCACCATGCCTGCAGCTCTGTGAACTGCTTGTCTGCCGTGATGCACTCTTATCCACTGGAGCTGCAGCCCAAACAAACTCTTTAAATGTTGTTTTGGTCATGGTATTTTATCATAGCATCAGAAAGGTAATTAACACAAACACATAATTAAAAAAATAATTTTGAGATGATGTCAATATGTAGACCAGGCTAGACTTGAACTCAAAGATATCTACCTGACTCTACATCATGACATAAACCATGTATGTGTCAGCATGCCACACTAAAAAAATTAATAAATATAAAAAAACAATAGCTCTCTACCCTGTTCCTCTACCCTGCACTCTGGACACTTTCCTTCTGCCCTCCACCTCCCCACACAACCTATCCTTGTTGATTCCCCTTACACTGTATCACAAGCATCTTCCCACCGCAGCACTTGTTCCAGGAGACCAGCAACTCTGTATCACTTCCCAGTGTGTCTTAGAAACAGGACTTCATCTCACATCTTGAACAGACACTGTGGGCTGATTACAATGGCCACTGCTGTGTCCCCTGCTTGAGGAGTGGATTTCCTCCATCCTAGATGGAGACAGTGACAGCTGACCAAGGAAAACATCCATCCAGGGTCAGCTCGGTGAACCCTGAGCTCACTGGTCACTCACAGGAGCCTGGGTGACTCGGAGGATAACCAATGAGCGACCCACCCCAGCATGCATGTCACTCACCCAGCTGCATCACTGCAGTCCCCTGCACAGCTCCCAGCAACTCCACTCAACAGTCTCCTCTCCCTCAGGAACTGCAGCTGGTTTAACCCTGAGAGGGAAGTGCTACATTGTGTCAGCTCCGTGAACCTGTAGCTTCTTGTGTTTCCTGAGCCTCATCAGCTCCTCCTGGATCCAGCAGGGATGTTTCAGTCTAGAGGAAAATTCACACCCTCACCTCCCTCTTCTACAGAAGCTCCCTTGATTAACACAACCTCAGGCCACATGCTGGTGTGTCGGGTGCAGCACCAGGTCCCCTCACACTGAGGTCAGAGTCACCTGAGCTTCCCCTCAGCAAAGCCCTCCCTCCCTCCCCACCTGCCTTTCTGTCTTTGATCCATGATCCTATTTTTTTTTATTCATTCATCAAACATTTATTGAGTATGAATGTTTGCTGGGTCCCAGGCACTGGAAGTCATCATCCCTCACAAGACAAAGATGGCTGCATCGTGACAGAGATTGTCACCTTCTTGGTCTTCAAACATCTCAGCTAAACTCCTGGAGCTCCTGACTCTAGGTCACAAACCTAGAAGAGAAAACTGCAGGGGCCAGAACCTGGAGCAGGGGTGAAGTAATTTCCATCTCTGGTGTTCCTACAATCTATTTTATAAGAGGTTCATTAATTGTATGTCTATGAGTGTTTTTCTTGGCTGTATGTGTTTGTACCATGTGCCTATCTGGTGTCCACAGGGGCAGTGGAAGCCATGGAACAGGAGTTATGGACAGTGTGAGCCATGGTGCAGGTGCTGGGATTTGAACCCGGGTCCTCTGCAAGAGCAGCAAGTGCTCTCAACCCAGCTATCTCTGCAGTCCCTGGATTATGTCTTTTATTTTCTTTGATCATTAAAACTTTTTTCATTCATTTTAGCACCAGTCAAAGATCCCCCTTTTCCCTCTGCCCACCCATCCTGCCTCCTCCTCCTCCCAACCCTGACTCCCACCCACAAGAAGGCAAGCCTTCCTTTTAAATAAACTTAGTTCTACAATAGACTCAGCCTGAAAATCCCTGAGTCACCACTGGGGGCAGCACCAGGATTCCCAGAGCCAGGGAGGGAGAGGGGACCTTGGGGAGAACATAGATCCAACAGGACAGATCTGAGATGAGAACCTGTGCATCCCTCCTCTCTGCCCATCCTACAACCCGGGTTAGATTCTGAAAGATGGGGAAGGAGAGAACCTCAGGGAGGGGCCTGGAAGGAGGCAGAAGCCCAGGAGACTGAAGTTCATCTTCTCAGCCCACAGTCTCCTGAGTGTAGAGGCTTAGTTGGGCCTTGATGGGACAAGGATGGACAAACACCTGTTAATGCTGTCACTCAGGGACCCCAGGGGATAAAGAGGCAGGGACCACTCACAGGAACAAGAACAGGCCTAGTCCTCCATACAAACTAAAAAGACAAGAAATAAACAGAGAAGACAGGGTGAAGAGCCATGGCCAGGTCAGAGCCCAGGCTAACCTGTCACAGCAGCCCTGGCTGTTCACAATCATGGGGACAGGACAAGGCTCTGTCATCCCAGTGTCCCTGTGATCACAGACTCTCAGCATGTGGTTCAAGTGATGAAGAGAACAGAGCCAGGAGGTGACAGAGCTGAGGAGTGACCATGTCACAGCCAACAATGGACTGAGCTCCACCTGGGCACAGTCCTGTTCACACTCAGCTCCCACAGCCTCATCTTGTCCACCAGATACACACAGCATAATGAACACAGATTCTGGAAGGTTCTCCATGATGCCATTTATTTCCTCCACAAGCTCTAAGTATTTCAACCATTTAATTTATTCATCAATCCACCTGTCAGATCAAGGATGTGAACAACCAAGTTCACATTCAGGTTATTATTTTCAGTGGGGCGTCAGGGGCTGCAGCTCAGGGCAGCATGGAGGTGACAGGATGGAGATGTCCCCTCCTGTCTGCTGCACCAGGAAGGTTGGCTGTGGAAGGGAACACAGGCAGTGTAGGGACAGGGTCCTGGTGTGCAGGGTGGCCTGGGCTCCCCAGTTCTTCACATTGAGCCCACAGCGTCACAGGGAACATCAGACACTGTTGCTGAGAGTGAACTGAGGGGCTCAGGACGTCACAGCAGAGACCTGAGCACATCTCTGTCACTGTCAGGACAGGCAGCTGTCTTCACGCTACAAACAAGAGATATGAACAGTCACTGTGAAGACAACATCCCAACAACCCACCACTCACTCAGAGGGGATTCTGGGAGTCCCTGAACCCCAATCATGTCCACTTTCCCTCCCCAAATCAGTCCCCAGAGTGTCACCTTCACAGCCTGGGAGAGACACATCAGAGCTCTGGCCACTGTCCCTGCCTAGGGAAAAATTATATATAGTCACAGGAAGATGAAAACATGGCCTCTAGAAGATTTCACTGGAGGAGGTATTATGGGTTGGCAGAGCTCCCCAAATACTCCAGCTTCACCCCAAGGGCCTCAGGGACAATCCCGCTCCCCACACTTACCTTTAGCTGGAGTATAGTTCCCTCCTTTTCCACCTGTGAGAAGAAAAGCTGTGAGAGATCAGGGAAGACCTGACCCTAGGAAGTTTCCAGAACTGACAGCAGACCCAGGTTAGAGACAGGAGCAATGAGGGATGTGGATGTTTCCCAATAGTGAGGCAGAGCACACTTCTAAAAGAGGCTGAGAGAGAACCAGACCTGCCCTTTCCTACCTGTGTTTCTCCTCCTCCACCACACAACAGCCCCCAGAGCTCCAATGATCACAGCTACAACAACAGCAATGATTGCCCAGATGTGGACAGGGGACTGAGGAGGCTCTGGGAAGCGAAGGACAGAAGGGGAAGTTGGGGGTCATGATGCCAGCTCTCAGCCCTGATCCTTTTCAGGGTCTTCAGAGGGCTCCAGCTTTCCCTGACCCCAGCTCTGCACCCACACCCTCCTTACCCCATCTCAGGGTGAGGGGTTGTTTCAGCCCCTCATGGTGCACATGGCATGTGTATCTCTGCTCCTCCCCAGAAGGCACAACCAGAGATGCCCACTTCTGGAAGGTTCCATCCCCAGAAGGTCTGGTCTCCACCAGCTCCGTGTCCTGAGTCTGTTCCTCCCCATCCCTCTGCCAGGTTATGGAGATCTCAGCAGGGTAGAAGCCCAGGGCCCAGCACCTCAGGGTGCCGTCTCCTTTCAGTGTGGGGTGATGGGTCACATGTGCCTTTGGGGGATCTGTGTGGAAGATTTAATAAATCCCTCAATTAATAAGATAAACTGAAATCTGCAAAGACAACGTTAAACCAATGCTGACACTAAACTGTGTCTGTTTGGACAATTCTGTCATCACACTAGTGACCTCAGGTGGAGCTGGTCCCCTCATCACAGAGCTGCACATTTTCCTGGGGGGACTCAGTAGCTAAGAGGGAATCCACATGAGCCAGCAGGTCAGCATGGTCTTCCTCATGTGATGTTCTATAGCATTAGTTAGGTGGTAAAAGAATGAAAGGAAAATAATTTATATATGTTATTAATTCATATCAAAATAAGAAATCAGGTACAAGGCCTACATGAAGGGTGACACCAACTACAGCTTCCACCTTTGAGGCACAACCACTGTGGCTTTCTTGCTGACCAGCATAACTGTCTGTCCAAGTGAACAGAGATCACCAAAGTGTGCAGCAGAAATGTGGTCAACCTCTGACACTCAGCCAGAGAAAATGACTCCCCAAGCCCTGCCTCTGGGGGACAAGATACAAGGTATTGTCACCAGGACCCCTGGAAGTGTGCTATGGAGCCCAGGGCAGCACTCCTTGGGACACAGCGGTGCTCACAGGGGTGTGTGGATCGTCCCTGTCACTCCTGTCCTGGAGCTGCAGAAGACCCTGTCTCTGAGGAAGTTCAATTCCTAATCCACTGAGCAACACTGTGACCTGTTGGGGCTGAGGGAGAGCAGGAGGGCTCTGGATGTTAATATGGCAGAAAACAGTCTAAGCTCACAGGAGCCTTTCTAGTGTAAAGGAAACACTGACTTGTCTAATTATACAGATTACCAGTTCCCCCTGGCTCCTGTGGAGACTGATACAGATGATAAAATGAGGGGGAGAGAGAGAAACAGTATCATCCCAGTGAGGGGGATAAAAAAACGGAGTAAAAGCAAAATGCAACTTAAAAAAAAAAAATGAAGGAAGAAAAAAAAAAAGAAAAAGCCCCCTACAATTTAGTATTCACCAGGGCACACCATAAGGTCTCACGTGGCCATTCTGGGAATAGACGTAATTGGAGTATGAGGGGTGCAAACCTCAGCCAAAGGGATTTGGGAGAATGTATCTTTGGAAAGTTCTAGAAACTGTGGAAACAGCCTAGGGTAGGGGCGTCCATGTCTCCCATCAGGTAAAGGAGACTTCCGGTCCTGGTGTGTAAGGCTGACACACTCAGATGACAGGACTCAGTTTCCACAGACCCTGGTGTGGGCAGAGACCCCGACCTGGAGAGACCATGGCTGACAGCGGCTGCAGACTGCAGGAGCCACTGTGGTTAGGTCGGGGTCTCCTCTCCCTCCTCTGAGACAGATTTGCAGCTGTCCAGGGAGAAGGCTGAGCCTGGGGATCAGTGTGGTCCCTGCCATGCTGGATCAGGAGACCCAGGGACACTGTCTGCCCTGAGACAGGGGCATGACCCCAGCTGAGGGGTTTCTTCTTCCCCAGGACTGAGCCCAGCCCGAGGGCAGAGGGAGGAGCTGCCCGCGGCCCTGCACCTGTGCGCTGCAGCGCGTCCTTCCAGATCTCCAGGTATCTGCTCAGCGACTCCACGCACTCGCCCTCTAGGTAGGCCCTCCGTATCTCTGCAACACCAGCCTGCTCCCACTTGCGCCGGGTGATCTGCGCCGCCGTGTCCAACGCCGTCCACGTCGTCAGGTCGTCGTTCAGGGCGATGTAATCGCGGCCGTCGTAGGCTTCCTGATTGTACCCGCGGAGGAGGCGCCCGTCCGACCCCACATCACAGCCGTACATGACCTGGATGGTGTGAGAGCCTGCGGGGACCCCTCGGTCAGCCCCGCCCAACAGAGGTCAGCCCCGCCCACCCGAGGTCAACCCGGCCATCAGAGGTCAGCCCCGCCCACCCTCGGTCAGCCCCGCCCCGCGGCCCCGCCCACCCGCGGACTCCCCTGAACCGAAAGGGAAACCGGGTCCCGGTCCCCGACTCCTCCCGGACCTCGGACCCGGGACCCGGGGCGACTCCGGCCCTGACGTAGGGACGTGGAGGGGTCGTGACCTCCGACCCGCGGTCACTCACCGCCCTCGCTCTGGTTGTAGTAGCCGAGCAGGATCCTCAGGTTCTCTCGGAAAATCTGCTCGGCATTCTTGGCTCTCCGTGTCTGCTCCTCCCAATACTCCGGCTCCCGCTCCACCCACGGCGCCCGCGGCTCATATCTCGCAGTCTCCGCGTCGCTGTCGAAGCGTTCGAACTGCGTGTCGTCCACGTAGCCGACAGAGATGAACCGGGGCTCCCCGAGGCCGGGCCGGGACACGATGGTGAAGAAATACCGCATGGAGTGCGAGCCTGGGGGCGGCGCGCGGTGAGACACCGACCCTCCTCCCGGGACCCCGGGCGGGTGCGCGGGCCGGGAGGGGAGCAGGGCGCGGGGCTCGGGACGCGGTGGAGAAGGGCGGGAGGGTCTGGCTGGGCGACGCGGGGTCGCGGCTTCCCCGGGGCCGCCCCCGCCCTCCCCGCAGAGTCGTTTCCCTCCCGACCCCGCACTCACCCGCGCGGGCCCGGGTCGGGGCCAGGGCGGCCGCCAGCAGCAGGAGCAACGTGCGCGGAGCCATCGCCCCCATCTCGGATCTGGGGCGTCTGAGTTCCGCGGGCTGCGTGGACTTTATAGCCCGTGACCGCGGCGACGCTGATTGGTTCTCCGGGATCTCGTCTTCCAATGGGGGTGCGAACAGGACAGTTGTCATCAGTGTCCGGGCAGAAGGACCCGACACAGGTCAGGAGCTGGAGAAGTGAAACTGGGCACCTGGGGATCCCCAGCCCTGGGCTTCCACCCCAGACCTCACCGCCTGGGGACTGAGACTTTGCTGAACCCTGTGCTGCGGGACGGAGCGCTGTGTGTCATGGTGTCTCTGACCGGCGTGAGGACAACTGTCTCCTCATGTTAGTCAGGATGAAACCTAAGAGCACGAAATTTCCAGATGAAATACACACAGCACTTGAAATGAATGTTCACAGAAACAGGTGCTGTCGGAGTCCTGGTGAGGGTGTGGGGCTGCCGTGGACACCTGCATCGGGAGGTGACTGGAGTTTTCACAGCTCTGGTCAAGCACTTTTGACCCTGTGTTATCTGTGACTCTCCCTGCTGGAATCCCACTCACCTCTGCTTTCACTTTCTACTTCAGTTATGTGTGGCTGGGATTTGAAGACATCAAGTCAACATCCACAGAAACAAAAAATTTATAAATTTATTTTTTTCCACACTACAGAACAGGGATGAAACCTCAAGTCCCCAGTAAGTACCTCTGCCATGAGAATTACCTCTGCCCAGTGTGCACCCTGCACAGGCCTGAGGAACTCAGGAGCCAGCTGTTATGAGACCCAGGGCTCCACAGGCCTGTGACATTCATCTCCTTCATCTCATCAGCTCATCAAGTGTGAGTGAAGGTCAGAGAGAGAATGAGAGGTCACAGGTTATGTAACTTCTACCACACCATCGTCATTATTCTGCTTCATTATTAGTTACAGTTCCTTTCTCACTGTGATTTATTCACTAAAGCAACTGTAGGATCGCAGTGTGTAGAGACAGGGAACCATGGCGTGTAGACAGGGATCAGTGCCCTGCTGTGGTTGGTCTCCACGGGGGTCTCTTCCCAGTGGAGAAGGGGGTCCACTGTGCTGAGACAAAGACCAGGTCCACACAGACATCTCAGGACTATGGACTGAAGATCCTTGAAAACACAACCACCTGGAGCCACAGAGGATCATCTGGGGAGGAACACTTGGAGTCTGAGTGTAAGCACCAGGCTGTGAAAACACGATCCTCAGTGAAGAGGAAAAAAAATCTCAATTTACAGATGAGATTCCGGAGCATCAGGCTTGGCAGTGGGAGCTGCCCCTGCAGGTGAACACAGGAGCCTGGTCTCTGTGGAGTCTGTGTGGTGCTTGCAGGCCAGCGCCTCTGCTTTAAAGAGAAGCATCTCTCCACTGCTTCCCCAACACGCATATTTGCCATTGGATTCCCAGAAGTGACTTTTCTTCTAGATGATCCAGGGAATCCTTCTTCTATTCAGAAGGAGGAAGGGGAAGGTTGAGGAGAGAACTAAGTGAGTCTGGCCTGGGGGTCTCTCCTGGTGTATTTTTTGTCTTTTTTTTTTAAGACCAGCCTGGCCTTGAACTCACAGAGACATGAAGCAGGCTTTTTTTCAGACCACCAACCAGCTCACAAATCATGACAGAGAGACTTATTATTAGTTATAAATGCCTGGCCTTAGCTTAAACGTATCTCTAGGCAGCTTTTCCAAGTTAAGTGGACCTGTTTCTCTTCATCTATGTTTTTCCTCGGGGCTTTTTACCATTACTTCCTTCCTTTAGTGTGTCTTACTTTTCTGCTTCCTCTGTGGCTGGCTGGGTAACTGGGTGGTTGTCTGGCTTTTGTCACACACCTGGCTTAATTACTTTTCTAGGGCTGTAAGAAGACACTGTGAACCTGGCAACTTATAAAAGAAAGTTTAATGTGGGCCTCAGTTTTCAGAGAGTTTGAATCCAGGATGTTAGAGGAAAGGTGTGGTGGCAGGAACAGCTGAGAGCTCACATCTCAATCCACAAGCAATTGTCACAGTCACTGGGAATAGTGGGGGGTCTCTGAAAACCTCGATGCCCAGCCCCGGTGACACACCTCCTCCCACATGGCCACTCCTCCTGATCCGTCCCAAGCAGTTCCATCAACTGGAACTGAAGTATCCTGTAGCTGGAGATTTCTCTCTGGGTCCCACCAAGCCCCGTAAGTACCACAGCCCACTTATAAAATAAACACACAGACACTTATATTATTTACAAACTGTATGGCTGTGGCAGGCTTCTTGCTAACTGTTCTTATATCTTAAATTAACCCATTTCTATAAATCTATACCTTGCCACGTGGCTCGTGGCTTACCGGCGTCTTCACATGCTGCTTGTCATGGTGGTGGCTGGCATTGTCTCCCCAACTCAGCCTTCCACTTCCCAGAATTCTCCTCTCTCCTTGTCCCACCTATACTTCCTGCCTGGCCACTGGCCAATCAGTGTTTTATTTATCCAGAGTGATATTCACAGCACTCCCCCTTTTCTTTTTTTTCTCCAAAAAGTAAGGTATTAACACTCACATAGTAAAATTACAGATAACAAAACAATTACCAAACAAGAATTACAGTTATAATATCCAGTCTATTTATAGTTTATTTGGCAAAATTAAAGAAGATATCCTATCTATCTTATATTTGTGAGTCTAAGGTTTTATGTCTAACTTATCTTTATCATAACTAAGGAAAAATGTAACTATCTAGCTTTAACTATATCCAAGACCTCATAAGGATATAATACTACCTGAGAAACGGGAGAAGGATGCAAGCAACTTTCGGGCATCTTGCCGGGTAGACAGAGACAGCTAACAGCCTAGACAGTCATCCAAAATTCTCTTGTAAAGTTGGGGCATCTGTCTTTAGACCACAGACCTAGAGTCTCTCAGTCACTTTTTTTAGTGTCCTGTAGAATGTTTCCTCTGTGAAGCAGGAACCTGAAGAACCATTTTGTCAAGCAAAGTTCAGTGGTCACCTTTTTATGGATCTTGTATGTCGAGTTGATCAAACAGTCCAGGCAAGAACAGTTTCTTGCCCAAATGGCTATTTTTGCCAAAGTGAAGATAAACTCCATATGGAGTGTCTTCGATGTCCATTCTTCTCTCTGAAGTAAATTGGTGCTGCCAGGAGCAGACCTGTCTCACTGTCCAGAAAGTCTAAGTTTTTAAAATATTTTAAATACCATATTCTGTAGGTCTTTGAAGTATTTGAAGATTACCTATCTGAAATATATCTGTGTATACCTAGAAGACTTCACTAACATGGCTACGAGTATGATTATCACAGAGGACTAATTATTAATCTATTTTTTAACTATCCATTACAATTTTAAATGAACTGTACAAATATAACACCTCAAACAAGAGTAGAAATATACACACAGTATAACAAAATTAACTTTGAATTTGTATCAATAAACTAAAATCCTTAGAAATGTAAAACATTTTAAACAAGTTGTTGCTCTTTAAAAGTAGGTTCATTAATCTACCCTTTTATCCTATCATCTCTATATCTTAAATATCTATATCATATCCCCTTTTGTTTTTTAGAAAGAGATCACATTTATAATCAACCTGTGTTAAATAAAAATATTGGGTTTTCTCTGTCCCACACCAGAGGGCTCTTTTGATTTGGGACACAAGAATCTCTTAACCTTATATTTTAGCAATATCTCTGGGTTTAGAGGGAGATTGAGCCAATTCCATCTCCAAAGCCAGCTTGGTATATTTGGGAATTTGGGCGTAGCATCTCTTACTACTTCCTGCTGGAGGGGGGGCACTGTATCTTATGGGGGCACAAAGAAACCTTTAGGCTTATGGGGGTAGTCCGTGAGGGTGTATCATCTGAGCCAGGTGCCTTGAAACCATTTTGGATGTTGGATCATCTGGGCCATGGTGTCATCAGAGACATTTCAGGGGGTCTTGGCTGGTCAAACTTGATGTGTCTTAATCTGGAACAAATCTATAGCCTCTGGCTTTCTGTGGAAACCAAAGCAGAACCTCTTTTCCAAAGTAACATATCCTTACATCCAAATGTTGAAGTCAAGATACCTTTAAAATTTACATTTTTCTTTAACTCAACAACTTTTACCATCAAATGTTTTTCTGTAGTTAAAAGTATCAAAGACAGAAAAGGAACACATATTGCACTGTAAAGTTTATAAAATTGGCGCAAAACATTGTGATAATGTTACAATACCAGTTTTAAGAGTTCAGTGACTAATGGGGAGCCGATGGGATACATGCAGAACTGTGAAAGCGATCTCACTTAGCCAGCTGTACACATAGACTGTAAATCTACATTCAGATCATTTCTGAACTAAGACTATCATCTCAGTTTATCTGTTGAGGTCAACCAGGAAACCCTAGAATATACCTTGATTTTTGCAAAAAAACAAAATAGGGGGAGGGGTTTCTTCAGCATTTCAGTCCATGAGTAACAGTATCCTAACAGGCAAAGTGTTCTCTCACTGTCAACATAGAATGAACTGCTGCTGGAGGTCAACTTGGGCTTTAATTTGCATTAGCACTTACATGCATAGTAGTCCAAGTTGTTGACCTCAGGACTTTTAAAAGTAACTCTAAAAAAGTAAAATGGCCCTTCTTGGAAGACTAAAGAAAGACATCCAGCCACAGTTGTAAAAAGTCTCATCAAAACAATATACCCTTTTATGAATTACGCCTCAATTAAAAAAAAAAAAGTAGCCCCAAATAAGAAGCAGCTCTGAAAAAGAAAATATAACTTAAGATATTTGAAAAAAACAAGGTGAATACAGGTTCAAAAGTAATTAAGATACATTTTCTTAAGGCTATCTAGAATTAGGCTTTAAAGAATTCTACCATTTCAAGTTTACCACTAGTTACTAGATACCTATTTACAAACAAGATGTTCACCTTTTTTGTTCCTTTATCAAGAGAAAAATCTACCTTCAGACTATGAGGGTGGTGATGGGGAGGGACTAGAAAACAAGATTCAAACAATCCCATGCAAATATCACATTTTTCAAATGGAAGAACTCCAAACTGCACTAGAAGTTCCAATCACTAAGACACTTTCCATTGAAATGATTTAAGTACAACTACATGGCACCAAGGTTTAGGCCTAATATAGGCCTAACAACCAAGTCCTTGTTTTCTGGAAGAAAGGCCTCAAAAGTCCCACTCAATTCCACATAACAATATTTCAAAGATCAATTAGGTTTTCCTTTCCTTAATATTTTTGTTTTTGACTTCTAATCTTAAAGACTAGATTAAAACTTAGCTCATTTCCCAGAAGGCATTGCTTCCTTTTCTGAGGCAAACCAAAGGTATATTTCTCAAGGTTCTGCTGCTATCAGCAGCGTTGATGGAGGATTTTTTATACATTTGTAGTAGATAGAAATAAACCAGAAAAAAAGAAGAAAAAAAATGGTGGAGGAAAAGGTGAACACTGCAAGAATACTCAAAAGGGCTGAGAGTTGCAAACACCAAGAATGGCTTTGCATAGTAAATGGAATAGAACAGCTCTGAACTATAGCTTACTTTTCCTGGTTTGGTCTGACAGAATGATTGAATGCTTTTATACAAAAATCAGAGCCTTAAAAACAAGGATTTGGTGAGATTGTAAAATGATGTGCCACTTTGGCAAAACAGTTTGATGGTTGGTCAAAATGCAAAATATTGTTACTCTGTTGTTCAACAATTCTACCCTTAGGAATATATCCTCAAACTACTGAAAATGTGCACCTATGAAACATGTACATGAAGGTTTACAGCAGTGTGTTGCTAATAGTAAAAAAGTTAAAACAACTCAAATAGCTATCAAATACTGGAGAGAAATAAAATGTGGCTTATTCATACAATAGAATATTATTAAGACATAAAAATGAATGAGAAACTGACAGATTAAATGACTTTGGTGAACCTTCATAATTTCATTTGTAGATCTTTCCATTTCTAATTTATAAATACATTTGGGGTTATAAATTATAAATGTATACTTCTATTTGATGATTTCTGTGTCAAACATTATATGGAAATGTTTCCAAGTATTTTCTGTATTAACTGTGAATGAATAGAACAAAATAAATTGCCTGTGATGGAAAAAAAATAAATAAAAATAAAAAAAATCTTAAAAAAAAAGTATCAAAGACAACACAATCCAGATTCTCTGTGTGATATCCATTTTTACGTGGCTTATTTTTTATATTAGTTTTACTATTTCTTTAAAGACTTTATTTTTTAAAACTATATATTTGTTTATATAACTGTGTATATCATCTTTTTTGTCTCTTTCAAGCCTACATCTATTTTACACACATTGTAAACTATTTCATCTGAATCTGTCTTATTGCCAATCTATTGCTTTAAACTGCAGCAGTTGTAAGACTGAAACAGCGCTATGGCTGCTGGCTCTGCCCACCTCAGCTTCCCAACATGGTGGTGGTACGTTTATTGACAGCTCTGGGAGCCATAGTGGGTCTATGTTTTTATCCAAGCACCATGTAGCCCAGAAACCTCTTTTTTTTTTTTTAAACTAGCAAAGGCTAAATCCACCACACAGCAGCAGGGTAATGTGCTGCTTGTAGACGCCTCATTCCCGCCATACTGCAGGTCAAGCACAAATGCCAGGAACCTGCCAGTAACTCAAGCGTGCATGTTGTGGCGTCTAGATACCCATATGAGACATGAAGCAGGAACCTGGTATTGGCTCTGTTTAGAATTGCTTATTAGGGCTGGAGAGATGGCTCAGCAGTTAAGAGCACTGGCTGCTCTTCCAGAGGACCTGAGTTCAATTCCCAGCAACCACATGGTGGCTCATAACCATCTGTAATGAGATCTGGCGTCCTCTTCTGACCTGCAGTCACATATGCTGTATACATAATTAATAAATCTTAAAAAAAAGAATTGCTTATTAAATATTCTGAGGTTTAAGGTGGAAACAAAAGCCATTGGGCACCATTTGTAGCTGGAGTTTTCTCTCCGGGTTTCACCAAGCCCGGCAGTCCCACAGCCCACTTATAAAATAAACACACAGACACTTATATTATTTACAAACTGTATGTCCATGGCAGGCTTCTTGCTAACTGTTCTTATATCTTAAATTAACCCATTTCTATAAATCTATACCTTGCCACGTGGCTCATGGCTTACTGGCATCTTCACATGCTGCTGGTCTTAGCGGCGGCTGGCAGTGTCTTACCGACTCAGCCTTCCACTTCCCAGAATTCTCTTCTCTACTTGTCCCGCCTATACTTCCTCCTGCCTGACCACTGGCCAATCAGTGTTTTATTTATACAGAACAATACCCACGGCACTATCCAAACCTCTGAGCCTGTGTGGCCATTCTCATTCAAACCACCACAGTATTCAGTGCAGATGTAAGATGACCTGCAGGGTTCTGCAGATGTGTCCATTGTGACCTGTAGACAAACACCCTCAAACAGGAGGACCCCACTGTGTTAGGATCTCCTCTTTGCCTCTGTCACCTCCTGCCCTTCTCCTTCAGTCCTCACCCCATCAGTACCAGCGGCCCTCCCTTCTCAGGTCGGCACTAACACTGTCTCTTCCTTTTTATCCAGTTTCTCTCTTGATCAGCCATCTTGTCTGCCATCTTGCTGTGAGGCAGGCTGTGTGGTGTCCTTCTGTGAAATCTCCAATTGGGGTTGGAGAGATGACTCAGGGGTTAAGAGCACCTGTTGAGCCGGGCGTTGGTGGCGCACGCCTTTAATCCCAGCACTCGGGAGGCAGAGCCAGGCGGATCTCTGTGAGTTCGAGGCCAGCCTGGGCTACCAAGTGAGCTCCAGGAACAGCACAAAGCTACACAGAGAAACCCTGTCTCGAAAAACCAAAAAAAAAAAAAAAAAGAGCACCTGTTGGTGTTGCAGAGTGTAACATGAATCTTAAAAGTTCTTCTTAATAAAATCAAACCCAGAGCCAGGTATTGGGTTAAAGCTGGAAGATCAGAGAAGCAGAACAAGCTACCACAGTCTTTCCAGTTACTGATGTGTCTCTTGGAAGCTGGAAGAGCACTGAATGCTAATGGTGTAAACTATTTTACACACTTAAGGAGATTAATGCATTTGATTTTCCTGATCCACCAATTGTGGGCCACAATGGATTTGTTTATTCTGTATAAAACTCTTAAGAGTTTGTAGAAAAATAAGGAAAATGATGATGCTGGTCTCTTGCTCTTAGCATCTGTGGATTAAATTTACTGAGAAAAGGAATGAGCTCTATGATAAAATCTACCAAGTTCTAATGTCTTAGTGTGGTGGTTTGAAATAAAATGGCACCCAAAGGGAGTGGCAATATTAGGAGGTGTGGCTTTGTTGGAGAAAGTGTGTCCCTATGGGACAGGATTTGAGGTCTCTTTTGCTCAAGCTTCCCTCAGTGTGATAGTCAAATTCCTGTTGCTTGCAAGATGTAGGATCAGCCCCAGGCAGCACCACATCCTCCTGCATGCTGCCATGCTTCCCACCATGATAATGAACTGAACCTCTGACACTGTAAGGGAGCCACCTCAATTAAATATTTACCTATAAGAGTTGCCGTGGTCATGGTGTCTCTTCACAGCAATAAAAATTCAAACTAAGGCACTCAGAATACAGTGGATGACAAGAGTTAACACAGTGATAAAATTGACATGCTCCTGATGGGAATAATCAGTCTAGAGGTTTCTAAGTGTGACCTGGAAGAGAATCTTCTCTCCAGCAGCCACAGAGCTCAAGTTGCAGAAAATCAAACAGAAGCCCTCATTTTAAGGTTGGCTGAATGACAATGAAAATTCAAGTCACAGCCATGAAGAGTATCAGCTGTTAAAGAAAGGGCATGAATTGGTAAAGAATGAGATCCTGTAACTTGGGATGAGAATTTGTGGCAGGACCCTACTGAAGCTGAGAAGTTTGACCCCTCACATTATCAGGGTTTATCTCACCGGAGGAGGTAGTCTCTCTGCCCTCAGCCCCACATTCTGAATAGAACTTTGACTGAACAAATGAATCCTTCCTTGTTTGTTAAGCCAGTGGTGACTTTCTCCGAAGGAAATACCAGGCAAGACAATCCTGATTTCCCTCAGATCCCACCAACAGCTGCCTCTAGACCTTCACCAGACTGCAGGCAAAGCAGGAAATTTGGGGAAGGGAGAAGGGAGAAGCTTAGTGCCTGAGGAGGGCACTACACTGCTAAAGAGTTTAATGAGTTTGCTAATTCATTCCAGCAGAAGTCTGGGGAATATGTGTGGGAATGGATTTTAGGGTGTGGGGTAATGGTGGGTTGACCATTGAAATTGGGTCAGACTGAGTTTATTGATATGGGCCCTGTAAGTGCAGATTCTAGATTGAATATGGAAGCTCCCACAGTTTGTAAAGGTGTCAAAAGATTGTCTGAATGGTTGGCTGAAGCATTTGTCAAAGATGGCTTTCTGATAAGGACTTGGAGATGCCTGATATCCCTTGGCCTAGTGATGATGAAGAGATTCTAAGGCTCAGGGAAATTGCAATGCTAGAGTGGATGTGCTGTGTAAAAACTACTCCTCCACCATGGGAAGACCCAGAAGACCTGCTCTTCACTGATTCTGTAAGACACAAAATGATGAGGGGGCACCAGCACGTTTCCAGAGTCTTGTCACACTTCCTTGAGCCAGATCTTAGGGCTGAGATGCTGCTGATCCAATTCAGTTGGATGAATTAAAAGGAATGAGTTTACTTGGGTCCAAAGGTATCAGGGTCCAAATGGCAACATGGAATTGCTAAAGACAAGGTGATCACAGTTACTATAATGGTCAGCACAGGCAAAGTTAATTTTATGGTGGCATGATTCACATGGACTTTTGGTGCAGGATTAATCATGGTGTTTCCAGTTATGAAATAAATAAGAAGCTGTCTTAGTCAGTGTTATATTGCTGTGAAGAGACACCATGAACATGGCAAATCTTATAAAGGAGAGAATTTTTTTTTTTTTTTTTTTTTTTTGGTTTTTTTTCGAGACAGGGTTTCTCTGTGTAGCTTTGCGCCTTTCCTGGAACTCACTTGGTAGCCCAGGCTGGCCTCGAACTCACAGAGATCCGCCTGGCTCTGCCTCCCGAGTGCTGGGATTAAAGGCGTGCGCCACCACCGCCCGGCTAGGAGAGAATTTAATTGGGGTTTGCTCACAGTTTCAGAGGTTTAGTCCATTATCATCATGATGGAGACCTTGGCAACATGCAGGCAGACATGGTTCTGGAGATTTTGCTGGGAGTTCTACATCTAGATCATCAGGCAACAAGAAGAATGAGAGCCACTAACCCTGGCTTGGGTTTTTTTTTTTTTTGTGATATATATTTTTTTATTTTACAATACCATTCAGTTCTACATATCAGCCATGGGTTCCCCTATTCTCCCCCCTCCCACACCCTCCCCTTACCCCCAGCCCACCCTCCATTCCCACCTCCTCCAGGACAAGTCCTCCCCCGAGGACTGTGATCAACTTGGTAGACTCAGTCCAGGGAGGTCCAGTCCCTTCCTCCCAGACTAAGCCAAGTGTCCCTGCATAAGTTCCTGGTTTCAAACAGCCAACTCATGGAATGAGCACAGGACTTGGTCCCACTGCCTAGATGCCTCCCAAACTGATCAAGCCAATCAACTGTCTCACCTACTCAGAGGGCCTGATCCAGCTGGGAGCCCCTCAGCCTTTGGTTCATAGTTCATGTGTTTCCATTCATTTGGCTATTTTTTTTCAATAATTGAGTAAAACTGAAATTGATTATATGCCACAGTCATCCTAGGGACCTCCATGCTATATATATAGCCTCTATGGTTCTATGGGTTGTGGTCTGATTGTTCATTTTATATCTAGAATCCACCAATGAGTGAGTACATACCATAACTGTCTTTCTGGGTTTGGGTTACCTCACTCAGGATGATTTTTTCTAGTTCCATCCATTTGCCTGCAAATTTCATGCTTTCATTGTTTTTCTCTGCTGAGTAGTATTCCATTGTGTATATGTACCACATTTTTTTCATCCATTCTTCCGTTGATGGGCATCTAGGTTGTTTCCAGGTTCTGGCTATTACAAATAGTGCTGCTATGAACATAGCTGAGCATGTATCTTTATGGTATGTATCAGCATTCTTTGGGTATATGCCCAAGAGTGGGATGGCTGGGTCTTGAGGTAGTTCGATTCCTAATTTTCTGAGAAACCGCCATACTGATTTCCACAGTGGTTGTACAAGTTTACATTCCCACCAACAGTGGAGGAGTGTTCCCTTTGCTCCACATCCTCTCCAACATTGGTTGTCATTGGTGTTTTTGATCTTAGCCATTCTAACAGGTGTAAGGTGGTATCTCAGAGTCGTTTTGATTTGCATTTCTCTGATGATTAAGGATGTTGAGCATTTCTTTAAATGTCTTTCAGCCATTTGTAGTTCTTGTTTTGTGAATTCTCTGTTTAGCTCTTTAGCCCATTTTTTAATTGGACTGTTCAGTGCTTTGATGTCTAGTTTCTTGAGTTCTTTATATATTGTGGAGATCAATCCTCTGTCAGATGTGGGGTTGGTGAAGATCTTTTCCCAATCTGTTGGGTGTCTTTTTGTCTTATTGACTGTGTCTTTTGCCCTGCAAAAGCTTCTCAGTTTTGAGAGGTCCCATTTATTAATGGTTGTGCTCAGGGTTTGTGCTGTCGGTGTTTTATTTAGGAAATGGTCTCCAGTGCCAATGCGTTCAAGAGTGCTTCCTAATTTCTTTTCTATTAAGTTTAGTGTAACTGGATTTATGTTTAGGTCTTTGATCCACTTGGACTTGAGTTTTGTGCATGGTGACAGATATGGATCTATTTGTAATCTTTTACATATTGACATCCAGTTATGCCAGCACCATTTGTTGAAGATACTTTCTTTGTTCCATTGTATAGTTTTGGCTCCTTTGTCAAAAACCAGGTGTTCATATGTGCATGGATTAATGTCAGGGTCTTCAATTCGATTCCATTGGTCCGTATGTCGGTTTTTATACCAGTACCAAGCTGTTTTTATTACTATAGCTCTATAGTAGAGTTTGAGGTCCGGGATGGTGATGCCTCCAAGGGTTGCTTTATCGTATAGGATTCTTTTAGCTATCCTGGGTCTTTTGTTTTTCCATATAAAGTTGAGTATTTTTCTTTCCAAGTCTGTGAAGAATTGTGTTGGGATTTTGATGGGGATTGCATTGAATCTGTAGATTGCTTTTGGTAAGATTGCCATTTTTACTATGTTAATCCTGCCTATCCATGAGCATGGGAGATCCTTCCATTTTCTGATATCTTCTTCAATTTCTTTCTTTAGAGATTTAAAGTTCTTATCAAAAAGGTCTTTCACTTGTTTAGTTAGTGTTATCCCAAGGTATTTTATATTATTTGTGGCTATTGTAAAGGGTGATGTTTCTCTGACTTCTTTCTCAGCCCTTTTATCATTTGTGTATAGGAGGGCTACTGATTTTTTTGAGTTGATCTTGTATCCTGCCACTTTACTGAAGGAGTTTATCAGCTGTAGAAGTTCCCTGGTAGAGTTTTTGGGGTCACTTATGTATACTATCATATCATCTGCAAATAGTGAAAGTTTGACTTCTTCCTTGCCAATTTGTATCCCTTTGATCTCCTTTTGTTGTCTTATTGCTCTAGCTAGAACTTCTAGTACTATATTGAATAAATATGGGGAGAGTGGACAGCCTTGTCTTGTTCCTGAATTTAGTGGTATCGCTTTGAGTTTCTCTCCATTTAATTTGATGTTTGCTGTTGGCTTGCTATAAATTGCTTTTATTATGTTTAGAAATGTTCCTTGTATTCCTATTCTTTCTAAGACCTTTATCATGAAGGGGTGTTGGATTTTGTCAAAGGCTTTTTCAGCATCTAGGGAGATGATCATGTGGTTTTTTTCTTTCAGTTTGTTTATATGGTGTATTACATTGACTGATTTCCGTATGTTGAACCATCCTTGCATCCCTGGGATGAATCCTACTTGGTCGTGATGGATGATTGTTTTGATGTATTCTTGGATTCGGTTTGCCAATATTTTGTTGAGTATTTTTGCATCAATGTTCATGAGGGAGATTGGTCTGTAGTTCTCTTTCTTTGTTGCATCTTTGTGTGGTTTGGGTATCAGGGTAATTGTAGCCTCATAAAAAGAGTTTGGTAGTGTTCCTTCTGTTTCTATTGTGTGGAACACTTTGAAGAGGATTGGTATTAGTTCTTCTTTGAAAGTCTGGTAGAATTCTGCACTAAAACCATCTGGTCCTGGGCTTTTTTTAGTTGGGAGACTTTTGATGACTGTTTCTATTTCTTTAGGGGTTATTGGTCTATTTAAATGGTTTATCTGGTCTTGATTTAATTTTGGTATTTGGTATTTATCCAGAAAATTGTCCATTTCTTCCTGGTTTTCCATTTTTGTGGAGTACAGGTTTTTGAAGTATGATCTGATGATTCTCTGGATTTCCTCATTGTCTGTTGTTATGTCTCCCTTTTCATTTCTGATTTTGTGAATTTGGGTGTTCTCTCTTTGCTTTTTGATTAATTTGGCTAGTGGTTTGTCTATCTTGTTGATTTTTTCAAAGAACCAACTCTTTGTTTCATTGATTTTTTGTATTGTTCTCTTGTTTTCTATTTCGTTGATTTCAGCCCTCAATTTGATTATTTCCTGGCGTCTATTTCTCCTGGGTGAGTTTGTTTCTTTTTGTTCTAGAGCTTTCAGTTGTGCTGTTAATTCATTGGTATGGGATTGCTCCATCTTCTTTATGTGTGCATTTAGAGCTATGAATTTTCCTCTTAGCACTGCTTTCATAGTGTCCCATAAGTTTGGGTATGTTGTACTTTCATTTTCATTGAATTCTAGGAACTCTTTAATTTCTGTCTTTATTTCTTCCTTGACCCATTGATGTTTCAGGTGGGTATTATTCAGTTTCCATGAGTTTGTGGGTTTTCTATAATTTTTGTTGTTATTGAGTTCTAACTTTAAGGCATGGTGGTCTGATAAGATACAGGAGGTTATTCCAATTTTTTTGTATCTGTTGAGATTTGTTTTGTGTCCAAGCATGTGGTCAATTTTTGAGAAGGTTCCATGGGGTGCTGAGAAGAAGGTATATTCTTTTGTGTTAGGATGGAATATTCTGTAGATATCTGTTAGGTCCATTTGAGTCATAACATCTGTTAGGTCCTTTATTTCTTTGTTAAGTTTCAGTCTGGTAGATCTATCTTTTGGTGAGAGTGGTGTGTTAAAGTCTCCCACTACTAGTGTGTGGGGTTTGATGTGCGTTTTAAACTTTAGTAGTGTTTCTTTTATGAATGTGGGTGCTTTTGTATTTGGAGCATAAATGTTTAGAATCGAGACTTCATCTTGGTGGATTTTTCCTGTGATGAATATGTAATGTCCATCCTGGTCTCTTTTGATTGATTTTAGTTTGAAGTCTATTTTATTAGATATTAGGATAGCTACACCAGCTTGTTTCTTAGGTCCATTTGCTTGGAAAACCTTTTCCCAGCCCTTTACTTGGAGGTAGTGTCTGTCTTTGGAGTTAAGGTGTGTTTCTTGTATGCAGCATATGGATGGGTCCTGTTTTCTAATCCATTCTGTTAGCCAGTGTCTTTTTATAGGTGAGTTGAGACCATTGATATTGATGGATATTAATGACCAGTGATTGTTAATTCCTGTTATTTTTTTGGTTGTGTTGTGTTGTCCTTCTGTGGTGTATGTTGGTGTAGGATTATCTATTGCTTGATTTTTCATGGATGTGTTTAGCTTCTTTGGGTTGAATTTTCCCTTCTAGTGCTTTCTGTAGGGCTGGGTTTGTGGACAGGTATTGATTAAATCTGGTTTTATCCTGGAATATTTTGTTTACTCCGCCTATGGTGATTAAGAGTTTTGCTGGGTATAATAGTCTGGGTTGGCATCCATGGTCTCTTAGTGTCTGCATGAGGTTTGTCCATGATCTTCTATCTTTCATAGTCTCTATTGAGTAGTCTGGTGTTATTCTGATGGGTTTGCCTTTATATGTTACTTGGTCCTTTTCCTTTGCAGCTCTTAGTATTTTTTCTTTATTCTGTGTGTTTAGTGTTTTGATTATTATGTGGCGAGGGGACTTTTTTTTTGGATCCAGCCTATTCGGTGTTCTGTAAGCTTCTTGTATCTTCATAGGTATTTCTTTCTTTAGGTTAGGAAAGTTTTCTTCTATGATTTTGTTGAATATATTTTCTGTGCCTTTGAGTTGGTATTCTTCTCCTTCTTCTATCCCTATTATTCTTAGGTTTGGTCTTTTCATGGTGTCCCAAATTTCCTGGACGTTTTGTGTTAGGACTTTTTTGTCTTTATTGTTTTCTTTGACTGACGAATCTATTTTCTCCATTGTGTCTTCAGTGTCAGAGATTCTCTGTTCCATCTCTTGCAATCGGTTGGTTATGCTTGTTTCTGTAGTTCCTATTCGTTTTGTCAGGATTTCTATTTCCAGCATTCCCTCAGCATGTGTTTTCTTTATTGTCTCAAATTCATTTTTCAGATCTTGGAATGTTTCTTTCATCTGTTTAATTGCTTTTTCTTGGCTTTCTTTGATTTCTTCCCATTTTTTGTTCGTTTTTTCTTCCATTTCTTTAAGGGAGTTTTTTATTTCCTCTTTAATGGAGTTTTTCATTTCCTCTTTAAGGTAAGTTTTTATTTCCTCTTTAAGGGAGTTTTTTATTTCCTCTTTAAGGAAAGTTTTTATTTCCTCTTTAAGGTAGTTTTTCAATTCCTCTTTAAGGAAAGTTTTTATTTCCTCATTGAGGGAATGTTTTATTTCTTCTTTAAGGGCCTCTATCATCTTCTTAATGTCATTTTTAGGGTTGATTTCTTCTGCTTCTTCTGTCATGGTATGTTTAGGTCTTGCAGGTGTAGAATCACTAGGTTCTGATGTTGCCATATAGGTCTTTATGTTGTTGCCTGTATTTTTGCACTGGCGTCTGCTCATCTCTTCCTCTGTGAGGTGCAGGTGGTGTCTGTGTCTGAGAGTGCCTCTCTTGTTCTAATTTTTAGTCTTGGTTTAGTAGTGGTTCTTGGTTAAATTGGTGCTATTGGGCTATTTCTTCAGGGGCAGCTGATTTCGATCGGTGAATTATATACTTATGATTCTGGTGATCTGGTTTGGTGTCTGGGTAGCGCCTTCTTCTGTGTTCTCAGGTCACTTTTTGTTCATTTGTCAACTCCTCAGCTGATCTTGTTTCTTCAGACTTTAAACTGTAGGCATCTGAATCCTCTCCCAGATGGGTTTCAGCTGAGCAGGGTAGTCTCACCAACACCTCCAAGTTGTTGGGTTTCACAGGATCAGCAGCTGGGCCCTGGGTTGTCCTCAGATGGAGTGTTCAGATTCGTTCTGGTCTGACCCACGGAGATAGCTTCTTCCCCAGTTGTTGGGGTTAGGGGCGTCCCTGTTCCAAGCTGTGTCTGCTTGTCTCCGTCCCTGGGCCTGTTTACCTCTGCGGTCCTCCGCCGGGCCTGTGGTCCCTGTCAGCTGCCGCTGGTTCTGTCTGCCTCTGGGGGCCGCCACCGGGGCCTGAATGTCTCTGTCGGCCGCTGCCGCTGGGCCTGAATATCCCTGTCGGCTGCCGCCGCTGGGCACGTCTACCTCAGCGGGCTGTTGCTGGGCCCGTCTACCTCCGCGGGCCGCCGCCGCAGGCCTACCTGCGTCTGCTTGTCTCTGCCGCCGGGCCTGTCTACCTCTGTGGGCCGCTGCTGGGCCTGAATGTCTCTGCCGGCTGCCGCCGGGCCTGAATGTCCCTGTTGGCTGCTGCCGCCGGGCCCGTTTACCTCAGCGGGCCACTGCTGGGCCCGTCTACCTCTGTGGGCCGCTGCTGGGCCTGAATGTCTCTGCCGGCTGCCGCCGGGCCTGAATGTCCCTGTTGGCCGCTGCCGCCGGGCCCGTTTACCTCAGCGGGCCGCTGCTGGGCCCGTCTACCTCTGTGGGCCGCCGCTGGGCCTGAGTGTCTCTGCCAGCTGCCGCCGGGTCTGAATATCCCTGTCGGCTGCCGCCGCTGGGCCCGTCTACCTCCACGGGCCCCCGCCACAGGCCTACCTGCGTCTGTTTGTCTCCGCCGCCGGGCCTGTCTACCTCTGTGGACCGCCGCTGGGCCTGGATGTCTCTGCTGGCTGCCGCCAGGTCTGAATATCCCTGTCGGCTGCCGCCACTGGGCCCGTCTACCTCCACGGGCCCCGCCACAGGCCTACCTGTGTCTGCTTGTCTCTGCCGCCGGGCCTGTCTACCTTTGTGGGCCGCCGCTGGGCCTGAATGTCTCTGCCGGCTGCCTCCGGGCCTGAATATCCCTGTCGGCTGCCGCCGCTGGGCACGTCTACCTCAGCGGGCTGTTGCTGGGCCCATCTACCTCCGCGGGCCGCCGCCGCAGGCCTCAGTCTATTTATTTTTAATGCCAATAGTCCATGATTTTCCAGGTGTTCTCCAGAACATGTAACATAAATCATAAATGACCTCATTAAAAAAAAACATGAGCCAAAAATTGGGGTGAAAGCTGAACAATCAGAGAAACAGAACAAGCCATAGCCAGCTCCTAAGGCAATCCTGTTTCCATGAATCCTCAGACTGAAAGCCTCTGAGTCCTCACCCCTGAGGATCTCCCTGGCTTGGGTTTTTGAAATCCAAAGGCCACCACCAGTGACACATGTCCTCAAACAAGGCCACACTGACTCCACACCTCCTAATCCCTCTTAAGCAGTGCCATTCCCTGATGACCAAACATCCAAATATATGAGCCTGTGGGGTCATTTTTATTCAAACCACCACATTCCACTCCTTGGCCCCCATAGTCTTGTAGCAATATCATAATGCAAAAATGCATTCAGTCCAACTTCAAAAGTCCCCATAGTCTGTAACAGTCTCAACACTGTCTAAAAGTCCAAAGTTCAAAGTCTCTTCTGCAACTCATGGCAAACCCTTAACTGCAATTCCTTGTAAAATATAAGGAGAAAAGCAGATCACATACTTCCAACATACAATGGTACAGGAAATACATTACCATTCCAAAAGGGAGGAAGGGGAGCATATTGAGGAAATACTGGGCCAAAGCAAGACAAAAACCAGATGGGCAAACTCCAAACTCTGCACCTCCATGTCTGATGTCAAAACACTCTCCAGAGCTCTAACTCCTTTCAGCTCTGTTGACTGCAACACACTTCTCTCTCAGGCTGGTTCCACAGAGTTTTATCACCTGTCCATGAGAGGTGTCCATGATTACCATTCCTTCACACAATGGTCTCCCTGGGCCCCCATGCAGGGACACCCCGACACTCATGGCAGGCCTCAGCTGCTTTCCTTAGATGCAAAGAGATATTCTACAACCCATGGACCACTTCCTTCATGGAAAGGACAACACTTTATCCTTACTGGAGTGGATACTTATTCTGGTTATAGATTTGCCTTTCCTACACATAATGCTTCTGCCAAAACCACCATCCATGGACTCATAGCATGCCTTGTCCACTGCAATGGCATTCCACACAGTGTTGCTTCTGACCAAAACCTCACTTCACAGCCAGAGAAGAGGGACAGTCATCCACGATCATGAAATCTACTAGTTTTACTATGTTCTCCACGGTCCTGAAGCAGCTGACCTGTTAGGAAAATGGAATGTTGTAAATGGTGCTTTTCATGACCCAACTGCCTGGCGACAAATAACTGACTCAGAGGCTGAATACTAATTATAAATGCTCAGTCAGTAGCTCAGGCTTGTTACAAGTTAACTATTACATTTTAAATTAATCAATATGCCTTATTTATACTCTGTCACATAGTGCTACTGTTATTAACATGACACATTCATCTCCTACTCCTTCTGCATCTGGCTGGTGTGTGGGGTGGCTCCCCAACAACCCCACAGTTCCCCAGAGTTTTCTTGAGTGAGAGCAGCAGGAAATATTAGATAGAAGGATTTAGATTGTGGAGATAAACAGATAGAAAATACAGGATATCCTCTCTATTCTAATGAGACCTGACTGTCTCTGCCCTAAGCTATTTTTAGAAATGCCAAGAGGTGGAGCAAAAGACCTCCCCTCAGCACAGCCAAGTGCAGACCATCCCAGACACCTTCACTCAAGCTTGTAGTCCAATCATCCTCTCTGTGTGGACCTGCTGGGTAAAGTCATGAGGAACCTGAAAACGGGCTCCCACACTGGTGACTCCTGACTCCACCCTTCACCTTCCCATCATCCTTAATTTGGTCACCCTGTATATGCTTCCTGCCTGGCCAGGCCAATCAGCATTTTATTAAACCAATTTGAGTGACAAATCTTTACAGTGTACAAGAGGATTGTTCCACAGCATTTCCCCCTTTTTTTCTAATTAAAAAGAAGGTCTTAACTTTAGCATAGTAAGATTATATACAACAAAAAGTTATTAAGAATTACGTTAACACTAGCTAATCCATTTGCATTTGGCAAATTAGAGAAAATACTTAATTATCTATTTTTATCTTGGTGAATCTAAAGTTTTGTATCTAATTTACTTTCTATTTTAAATAAGGAAAACTGTAATTACAACAATTACTCTTAAACTCCATCAAAGACCCTAGAAGGGTGAAATGTTACCTAATGACAGGGACATCACAGTCAGCCAAAGTTCCTGAGTAATGCTGGGGCATCCATCTTTGGCCTACAGGCCTATCATGTCTGACAGACTTTCCTGTGAAGCAGGGAATTGTGAAGGACTGTTCTATCTTCTCTCGGCAGTTTGGCAGTCACCTTTCTTGTGTCCTGCTGGTCCAGTTTGGACAGTAACTGTCAGCAATTGAAGCAAAGGCAGTTTATTTGCCCACATGGGTAGCTTTTGCCATAATGAAAACAAACTCCGCACAAAGTTTCTTCAATGCCCATGATCTTTTTTGGAGTATATTGGTGAAGCCAGGAGCAGACATGTCTCACTGTCATGAAAAGTCTAAGTTATTAAAACACATTAGTGCCATATTCTGCAGGTGTTTGAAGATTACCTATCTATCTGAAATATATCTTTGTATACCTAGAAATCCTAACTAACATGAGTATAAGTTTGACTATTATAAATAACTATTATAAAAAGATGAATAACTTTTTTCTGTTTTGTTTTGTTTTTTTGAGACAGGGTTTCTCTGTGCAGCTTTGGAGCCTGTCCTGGAACTTGCTCTGAAGACCAGACTGGCCTAGAACTCAGAGATCTGCTTCTGCCTTCCCAGTGCTGAGATTAAAGGAATGTGCCACCACTGCCTGGTCTTATTAATCTGTATTTTTAATTATATATTACATTTTTTAATTGAGCTGCAAAAACAAAATAACTTAAACAAGAGTAGAAATACACATACAGTATAACAAAATTAACTTTAAATTGGTATCAATCAACTAAAATCCATACCAATGTAAAAATATTTTGAAATTAACAATTGTTTTTTGAATTAAAGTAGATTCAATAATCTGCCCTTTCTCCCTACTATGATAATCTACCCTTTTTTACATCATTTCTATATCATATCCCCCTTCTTTTTTTAGAAAAAGATTGACTATAACCAATAATAATTTGTAAACAGTCCTCCTTAAATGAAATCAAACATTTATAACCAATATTTTGGGAATGTGGGCATAGTTTCTAGACTACTTCCTATTGATTGGTGGATGCTGGAAATCTTTGAGGGACCCTGAGAAAATTAGGATAATTGTTAAGTCTTGGCTGGAGTATTTTGTGAGGCTGGATCGCTCATTCAACATCCTTGAAAGTGTCTTGAATGTTGGATCATCTGGGCCATTTTCATTGGTGTCTGGTCCCCTTGTTTTGAAAATATATAAACTTTTAGAGGTAACATACATATCTGTATTAACACAAATATAAACTGTGCATTGTACATAAGCCAGCCAAAGATAACTTTTTGCTTTATGTTTGAGCAGGTAAAGTACATGTCATGTGTCTTGTAGTTACTTTAAGTTTATTTTCTCATGTCTGTAGTCAGGATTTCATGGGGTCTTCCTTGATTAGACCTGATTTTCCTTAACTCAAAATGAATCCATAGCCTCTTATTTCCTATGGAAACAAAAGCATAAACTCTCCCCCAAAGTAACAAATTTTTGACTTAAATTTTGAAGTCAAGATAATTTAAAATATATAGGTTGGTTTAATTTAGGAGCTTTCACAATGAAATGTCTCTCACCAGTTAACAGTCAAGAAATCTAAAGACAACACAATAAAATATAAAATCTAGACTTGTTGTGTATTTCCCATCTTTACATGGCTTATCATATTTTTTATTACTCTATTCCCTTTTTAAGGACTTCACTATTATTTTTAAATCATCTTTTTAGTCTATGACTATTTCTATCCTTTCTTTTCTCTCTCCCAAGCCTACACACATTTTTCAAACACATTGTGACCCATTTAGAGGCCTTTTTGTCTGAATCTGTCCTTACTGTACTTTGACCCTTTTTGTCTGAATCTGCCCTTACTGTCTCTTTGACCCTTTTTGTCTGAATCTGTCCTTACTGTCTCTTTGACCCTTTTTGCCTGAATCTGTCCTTACTGTGTCTCTTTGACCCTAAATCCGCCACGCAGAGCACAGCTGGAGACGCCTCTCTGTGCTGTGGCCTGTGTCAGACTGCAGGAATCTGCCATGCTGCAGCTCAAGCCCATATGCCACAGCCAGGGGACCCGTCTCTGTACGGTGACTCACATGAGAGGCATGAACTATGAAGCTGCTCTTGGCTCCATTTTCTGTGTGTATAGACCTTTTTTTTTTTTAATAGCTTTCTCAGGTTTTATGTGGATTATGTGACCTATGTTGGGCCACCATATGTAAACAGCACTTTTCCTGTCCCAACTGTCCAGTCCCAAATAACAGACTCAGAGGGTGAATATGAATGATAAATCCTCAATCAGTAGCTCAGGCTTGTTACTAGCTAACTCTTACATTTTAAGTTAACCCATATGTCTTATTTATGCTCTGCCACCTTTATTAGCATGGCATGTTCGTCCCCTGCTCCCTCTGCATCTGACTGGTAACTCCTGACTCTTTCTTCTCCTTCCCATCATCCTTTGTTTGTTCACCTCAACTAAACTTCCTGCCTGGCTACTGGCCAATCAACATTTTATTAAACCAGTTTGAGTGACAAATCTTTACAGTGTACAACAGGATTATTCCACAGCAGAATGGTCTTTTGAAGACACAGTTACAGGTAGACAGGTAGGTGACAGCAGCCTGGATGGCTGAGCCAGGATCTCTAGAAGGTGGTATATGCTTTGAGTCAGCATCCAACATATGGTATAGTTTCTCCCATAGCCAGGATCCATGAGTCCAGGAGGCAGAATGGGAACAGTTCTACTCGCTCTCACCCCTAGTGACCACTAGGAAAATTTTTCCTTCCTGTTCCTGCACCTTAAGTTCTGCTGGCCTAGAAGTTTTGTTCCAGAGTGGAGAGAACTGCCACCAGGAGACACAACAAACATTCCACTGAACTGGGAGCTCAGACTCCCCTGGACACTTTGGACTTCTGATGCCCTTCAGCCAACAGACAGAAAGGAATAACAGTGTCAGGAGACGTGATTGAGCCATATTTCCAAGGGGAAATTAATTTGCTTCTCAGCAATGAAGATAAGAAAGATTATGCTGCCAGGCAGTGATGGTACACCCCTTTGGTCCAAGCATTCAGGAGGCAGGGGCAGGTGAACCTCTGAGTTTGAGGCCAGCTTGGTCTACCGTGGTTCCAAGACAGCCAGGGATACACAGAGAAACCTTGTCTTTAAAAACAAAGTGTCTTAGTTAGTGTTCTATTGCTGTAAGAGACACCATGACCACAGCAACTCTTATAAAGAAAACAGTTGGCTGGGCGGTGGTGGTGGTACATGCCTTTAATCTCAGCACTGGGGAAGCAGAGGCAAGTGGATCTCTGTTTCCAATGTGGCCTTGAACTCACAGAGATCCAGAGGGATTTCTGCCTCTGGAATGCTAGGATTAAAGGCGTCTGCTATCACTGCCTATCCTCTATGTTTAATATTGTGGCTGTTCTGTCTCTGACCCCAGATAAGTTTATTAGCATGGACAACATTTTGGGGAACACAATACCACCACAGTGACCTTTGTCCTCTACATCCTATCTGAAACCCTGGAACATCTAGATTCCTCCTGCCCCAGACCCTGGCATGCACACATTTATACAAACAGTGTCTGTGGAGTGTCCATTGGTAGCTCAGGGGAGGGCAGAGCTGGGTGCCTGCACCCAGGGCCCTGACACTTGGGATCTTATGTCCTACAGGGGCAGACACCACCCAAATAACCACCCACAAATGCAGAGGTGTGACCACGCCAGGGCTCCATGGAAGCTACACTATTTGGTGAGGTGCTGAAGAGGAGATTGGAGCCTAAAAGGAAGGTTTCTGAAGAAGCTGAGGTCTGAGTGTGAAGTGGAGATGACTAGGGGGGACCCGGAGGCAGGAGACTTCAGGTCAGGGCTCAGCAAACCCCAGGCTGTCTGCAGGTGGAAGCAGGGCAGGACTGGAATTGGAGTCCATGGAGTGAAGTGAGGGGTAAATAGTGAACAATGGAGCTGTAGAGGTGGGGCCACCCTCACAGGGCCTTGGAGACCAGGTTAAGGATGTGGGACCTGAACTCAAGTCAGTGGAACACCATTGAATAGGTTTAGGTGGAGATTGATACAATCGGACTGCATTATAAAGTTCTCTGGGGTGGCAGGTGCAGGGCTGGGCAGTGGAGTGACAGACAGGTGGGGGATGGGCACTGGCCCGTAATCCCAGAGGTGGAGGCAGAAGGATCTTAAATTCTATGCTAGCCTTGGCTACAAACCAAGACCCAATTCAAACCCAAATCCACTATATAGAACAGGCTGGACTCAAATCACAAAGACCCTCCTGCCTCTGCCTCCAGAGTGCCGGGATTGAAGCGTGGGTCAGCACATCTGGTGGTAACAGTTTCTCAGCATCAGGGAAGTTGGAACTGGAGAAAAAGGGGGCAAGCCCCACCCCACCATGTTTCCTCCTAAGTTGTCTTTTTTAATCCCGATAATTTTCTTTTTGACACACGGTTTCGTGTACCTGGAAATCAGTATGTAGCCCAGGATCCTCCTGCCTCCTCTCTGGAGTGTGGGGATTACAGGCTGTACCTCCACACTGCTGTATGAGCCTTGCTCAGCCCTGATTTCCATCTCCACTTTCTCCCCCGCTCTCTCTTGACTTCTTCCCGTCTCTGCCTCTATTTCCCCTCTTTTTCTGGGACACCTGCTCTGCTGTTCTTTCCATTAGAAGCCTCTAGAACATCTGGAGGTGCCTCCTTCTGGCTTCATTCCTACTGGGGTGTAATAGGATTCAGGAAGTCCCGGGCAGGTGAGGCAGGCCGGAGAGCAAAGGCGATGGAATCCTAGGTGGAGGAGCTGGTGTGCACTCAGCTTCTGGACTGAAGAGCTGGGTCAGTAGAGGACTAGTGTCTGAAGACGTCTGAGAATGGAGTCATGGGAGGAGATTCTGAGTGCTGTGAGGAAACTCCATGAAACATACCTCAGTTTCTTCACAACATGGAATTGCTCTTGGAACATTTTACCCATGTGACACCTCTAAACCCTCAGAGTACAAACTGTCTGAATGAAGTTGGCCGTGGCAGGAGGCTTTAGTCCTCTTCATTTTTAGGCTCCAATCTCCCAGGTCCCTTCAACTCTAGAGTTTAGGATTGATTGAAGTGGTTGCCATGGAAACATGGAGACAGTTATCTCTTTAAAATGACCTTGGGAAAATCCCAGGGAATCTCATCATTCATGCCACAAATCTAAAGAAATGTTAAATTCCTCAGATAGAGGACAAGGAGGTGGGACACTGCCCAGGGACCCACTATTTGCTCATTTAACTAAAAAGTGTGGATTTCCTTTTCTCTCTATTTCTTGTGCTGCTCCATTGGTCTAGCCCAGGATCAGGAGTCTAGGGATGAGGATGTGACCCTTGGAGATACAGTGCCCATCTCAAGGTGACATGAAGAAGCCATAGTCTGGTCTTGTCCTAGATCTGACCTTCCTGACTCTAACTCGGAATTTCACACACATCCTCTTCCTCAACTGGAGGAATAACCCCACGGCTCCTACAGGCTCGGCTTATTGACCTATGACTAGCAGCATGGTGGCCCCCAAAGCCCCCAAGAGCTGCACTGTGGTAAAGGCCACCTTGTCCTCCCCTCTTTTAGACAAAACATCGTAGTTTCTTTTCCCGACAAAAGCACCATGAGGGGGAACTGGGTTATTCTGGCTCACAGTCCAA
The DNA here is from genome assembly GCF_049852395.1 of Peromyscus maniculatus bairdii. Taxonomy (NCBI): domain Eukaryota; kingdom Metazoa; phylum Chordata; class Mammalia; order Rodentia; family Cricetidae; genus Peromyscus; species Peromyscus maniculatus. The sequence goes on along the minus strand of NC_134872.1, from coordinate 4,724,395 downwards.
GGGTACAGGCCATCACCATCCTGGGAGTCAAATCAGGACCCTGAAGCTGCTGGTCACATCACAGCTGCAGTCAGGAAGTGGAGAGTGATGGGTGATCATCGTCAACTCACTGTCTCCACTTTATATGGTCCAGGATCCTCTGCCAGGGAATGGTCCCACACACAGGTAAGATGGGCCTCCATATCAATTAACATAAAGATAATCTCTCATGGACATTCTCAGAGACTAACCTTAGTCTAGATAATTTTTTTGTTTATTTGTTTGCTTTGAGACAGGGTCTCTTAACATAGTCCTGGCTGTCCTGGAACTCACTATGTTGACCAGGCTGGCCTCAAACTCCCAGAGATCCACCTGCCTCTGCCTCCTGAGTTCTGGGATTAAAGGTGTGTGTCACCATGGCCTGCCAGTCTAGATAGTATCTGAGAAGTGCCACCAAGGCTTGTCTCCTGGGTGATTCTGGAAACATTAACCATCACAGTCTTGTGCAGGCTGACCTTGAACTTGCCATGTGGACAGGCTGGTGGAGAACTCCTGGTCCCTCTCTGTCTACTTCCTGAGAGCTGGGATCATGGCCTGTGTCACCTCACTATTGTCCCCATTCTTCAGGCCAGGACACCACAGAAAGATCAGTGGCTTGTGCAGGTGAAGCTCCTGTCCATGATTGCCTTCCTTCATCCTTCCCTACCTCCATCCTCCACAGAAGTCCAGCTGCTCTTGTGTGTATGTATGTATGTATGTGTATATATAGGAGGAGAACGTGGGGAGAAAATGCCCCATTCTGGGGTTGTTGAGTGGAGAACTAGTACCCCTCTCCCATGCCTCCTCTTCCTCCCACTACCAGGGAAGGCCTGTTGGCAGAGGGAGGGGACACTGACCCAGCGAGACCTGCGGCAGGCCCACTGGCCTGCTCCACAGCCTGTGCATTGTTGGGGTACAAATTAAAAGAATGCAGCTGGGCACAGTGGTGCACGCCTTTGATACCGGCACTCAGGAAGTAGAAGCAGGCAGATCTCTGTGAGTTCAAAGCTAGCCTGATCAGGCAGCCAGGGGGACATAGTGAGACTCTATCTAATAAACAAAACAAGATGGAGTGTGTGTGTGTGTGTGTGTGTGTGTGTGTGTGTGTGTGTGTGTGTGTGCGCGCGCGCGTGCGCGCGCGCGTGCGGGGAGTGGTGGTGGTGGTGGTGGTGGTTCCAGGATGGATGATGCAGAATGGGGATTCACTGAGGGGTGACAGAGCATCTGTACCTCTTTGGGACAATGGAGGCACATCGACAGGTCCACTGTACTCAAGGGGGCCAGAGCATGGTCGGGCTGTAATTGGTGGTACCAAGAATCACACAAGAAAATCCAAGGGATCCAAGGGAGGCCATCCAGCCCCACCTGCAGCATCTGAGACCCTGACACTGTGCCTGCAGAGAGTCTAAGGAGAGGAGAAGGAGCAGGATGCTGGGGGCAGTGGGGGGGCAGAGGGTGCATTCATCCCACTGCAGAAAGCCTGTTCTAGATTTGTCTGGGACTCCAGACCCCAGATCACAACTGGTTCTCACAGCCCTCCCTCTTTTCTCTTTTCAGACATCAGTAGTGATGAGAATTTTCCCTTCAAACTTGCTCTGAACCACTGAACCAATTCTCCAGCCCATCCAAATTAATTTTTAAATAGTTATCTATTGTGTATTAACAGAAAAAAAGTTTAATCTGAAAAATAACCATTTTCCAAAATCAAACAACAGTGTGAGAAGAATGGACCCTTTAGCACATTATGTTTTTTTTGTGTGTCCTCTTCTTGTCCATTTTGTTAGAAGATTGCTGGATTTCCCTTTCTTCCTTGGTTTTAATCACCATTTTGGTTGAAGTTAATGAAGAGAAACATCCAATTTCACGGTCACACAGAAGAGCCCTTATGTTTAATGTCTTCATGTTGACACTCAGTGTGATACAACAACAAAATAACACTTCTTAGCCTTTTTTAAAAAGGTTTATTTTATTTGATGTATGTGTGCTGCCCACATGCGGGTACGTACAACACATGGTGCCTGCCACCCTAGGAGGTCAGAAGAGGTTATCAGATGCCCTGGAGCTGTACAGGTGGTTGTGAGCTCATGGGTGCTGGTTCAGTACCAGGGAGGGGTGGGGTTGAGCTGAGAAGAGGGTGCTGCCTGCAGGGAGCAGAGTGAGGCCCATGTGCCCCTCAGCTGATAATCAAAATCAATGTGGTAGAGAAAGGGTTTATTTCATCTTACACTTCCACATCACAGTCCATCATCAAAGGGATTCAGGGCAGGACCTGGAGGCAGGATTGGAGATGTGAACTGAAGCAGATACCATGAGGAACACTGCTTCCTGGCCTGGTCCTCGTGACTTGCTCTGCCTACTTTCTGATCCAGCCCAGGACCACTGCCTAGCTGTGGCATCGCCCACAGTCATCTGGGCAGTCCTATATCAGTCATTAAAAAGAAAGAGCCCTAGAGACTTGACTAAAGTCAGCGTGGGGAGAGGGATTTCCTTTGTTCAGGTTCCTCTTCCCACACATGTCTGGGTCTGTGTCAAGTAAACAAGCACTAAACATCACAGGTTCACGATGCAGGGTTGCTGGGACTGGGAACTGTGGCAGGATGTGTAGGAGCCCCTCCCCCGCTGGAGCATCAGGGACTCACCCTCCTGAGGGGAGGCCTTGCTGGGGGTCCAGCCTTCTGCAGGTCAGAGAGACTGGGAACAAGATGCAGAGTAGGTGAGGAAAAACACAGACTTCTTTTTCTGAGGGATCAAAGCTGCTTCTTCATTTTATTTTCCTTCTGTCCTTGCTCTGCTGTTCCTTTTGGTTCTGTTCTTCTACCCTGATGTCTCCCTTCTTCTGATTTCCTTCTAACCTCTGATGACTTCCTTCTGACTTCTTTATTTTTTCCTTACAGCTTTATACCCAAGCTTTTAAGCAACATAAAAATTAAAATGTGGTTACATTCCATTTTTTAAGTGAATGATTACAATGAATACAAATAAAAACATCATGTTTCCCATTTCCCTTACATGATTAAACATTTTACAAATTACAGGTGAAAAACAAATTGTCCCCAAGAACCTTCATACAGTTAAACATTTATCTTTTAGACTTCTCATAGATCAGGAGCCTTTCAGTCAAAACTATCTACATAGGCAGAAGTTTTGATAATTGCCAGAAAAAACGGTTAGTAGTCTCAGTATCCTTATTTTACAGTTCTGTCCAATTATCTTAACTAACTATCCAATCTTTTTTTTATTACAGTAAGTAAATTGTTGAAAGCTTTGTTTTAGCTATGATGCACACTGAATCCTCTGAAAATATTTCCCAGTTTCAAAAAGAACTTGAGTTAACTCCTGGGACTTTATTGTTTTTATAGTCACTAACCTAAACCGTAGTTTATACGGCTCCTCAGGAGAAACTCATAAGTCCTGGCTGCATGACACTTCCTTGGTCATATTTTCGATCTTCTGCAACCCCTGCTTTATCAGAGGTGGGGCAATACTGTATCCTACCTTTATTTATATTAATTTTCCCCATTAAACTAACCTCTATTATAATCCTTTGCTACATTTGTTAAAAACACTTAATCACCAAAATTCTATTTAAACTAACACTGTTATTGTATAAAATCATTTCTCCAATTAAACCGTACAGCTTAAGAGGAAATCATCTTCAAAAATGATCCACAGGGAGAATTGCCCAGTGGAATGGGATCGTTCCGTGAGATAATCACACGGCATCAAAGGCAGTGGGCATCCCCCCTTACCCCCTAACACCACACCAGACACCAGAGAAAAACGGCAGCAGCAGACACCTAAAGGCACAGCAGTCGCCAGAGACACTGTGGAGCCGCAGCCCTGGGGGCCTTGCCCATCTGAGATTCACCCATCAGTGCCTTAACTTCTGGTGGGCCGGTCTCCTGAAGGTCAAGTGTCCTCTGCTGCATCTCTGACATGGACTCTGGTAGGACCACTGCTAGGACAGATGACTGCAGAGGAGGGACCCAGTGAGTCCCAACTCCACCCCATCCCTCAGTCTTAAGACCTTTCTCTCCCTTGCCCCGAGGGCGACCTTGCTGATAAAGTCCTAGGAGACTGATAAAGTCTGGGAAAGTGGAGATGGGGGCAAGAAGTGGGGACATTTCCTTCCTTCAGAACAGACAAATCTGACTTCTGAGGGACTGAGGAGAGATAGGTAGGTAGGTAAGTAGATGATAGATAGATAGATAGATAGATAGATAGACAGACAATGGATAGACAGCTAGATACAAAGATGATAGATAAATTATAGATAGATAGATAGATAGATAGATAGATAGATGATAGATAGATAGATAGATAGATAGATAGATAGATCATAGATAGATGATAGTTAAGAGAAAGATCAGAAGGAACATTCTTTCTCTCTTTGCACATTCACATTTTTTCTTCTTGCCCAGAGTTTATGAGGCTTCACAATCTGCATCAAGAGACCCCGATGGCCTGCACAGCTGGGGACAGCATTCAGGGCTGACCCTGTGGGTCTGGTCTGCTCTGAGAGTGACATCAGGGGAGGGACAGGGATGGGGCCTTGAGTCTGCTCTTAATGAGCGTTAGGGTCCATCTCTCTTCTAGGTGACTGCTGCATGGACGGGACATAGATGACAGAATAAGCAGTGATAGGATGTGTCTTAGTCACTGGTCTACAGCTGTGCAGAGACACCATCACCAAGGCAACTCTTATAAAATAAACCATTTCAATGGGGACTTCCTTCCAGTCCAGAGGCTTAGTCCATTATCGTCACGGTGGGGAGCATGGCGGCACACAGGCCGACATGGTGCTGGAACAGCAGCTGAGGGTCACATCCTGGTCTTTGGGCAGTAGACAGAGTGAGACAGGGACCAGCATGGGCCCTTGGGACCTCAAAGCCCAAGTCCAGTGGCACACTTCCCACAACAAGGCCACACCCTAATCCTTCTAACCCTTCAGAGCCCACTCCCTGGTGACCAAGTCCCCAAGCATGTGAGCCTGTGGGGCCATTCTTCTTCAGAGCTCCACAGGATGTGAGAGAATTAAGCAGCAGCATCTGCCACCATCAGTCAGACTGAAGTGGGAGGGCAGGTGTGGAGGGGACCCCATGTCTCTGTCCATCTGACTCCCAATCCTGTGGCACACAGAGGGAGGTGATCTTCTTGCTCAGTGACCTCAGCCTCATCCTGGGAAGGGGGTGATGGCAGCAGGTCAGGGCTCCTGTGACAGCCTGGACAGTTGTCCAGCCTTGTGTGTGGCAGGAGAGGACACAGGGGCCCTGGAAGCGGCATGTGAGACCCTAGGGGTCCAGTTTCCTCCATACCTGGGTCCCTGGTGGAACAAGGAGACCCTTCATCATAAGCTTTTTGTCTGATAAACCTTCTGCTTGTGTAAAGAGCTTGTGAACAGACTGGGTAAGCTGTGAGTGTGAGTTCACGTGTCAGTCCACTTCTTCCAGTCACTTCTCACATCACACCATTCCTGTCTGCATTTCCCACACAGGCCCTCAGTGTCCCCAGTGTGGGAACACAGCCTGTCCTGAAGGAGGCTCACCAGCACCTCTGTCCCACAGCAGCAGGAAGCTGTGCAGAAAGCAGGTTAGTATCTCAGATCATCCTTCTCCACACGTGATCTGTGACACCAGCCTCTCAGCTTGGATTTGTTTCACCAATTCCAAGGGTTTGGAGGTTTCTCCTGCCTTCAGCTGCATCCCTTGTCCTGGACAGGCAGCCCCATGTGGGTGCAGTGTCCAAGGAGGCCACTAGAGGGCGACAGTGCCTAGAGTCAGAGTTCAGGGCAGATGTGAGCCACACCTTCACACACAGACATGGTGCTGGGATCACAGCAAACATCTGTCTTTCCAGCCCCTTGAAGATATTTTTAAATGCCATTTAACCCCATGTACTGGACATGAACAACTGACACATCAGTGAGGGAATGAGACTGTGACAAGCTGCAAAGTCACATGTAGATGAGCTGGGACTGTGACATGACTGTCACCTGGTTCACAGGATTGTGATGCAATCCAATTTCTGACAGCTAAAATGTCAAGTAAAGGCTACATTTTATGGATAATACAATGTTTTTCATGTCTGAAAAATTGACAGCCTCACAGCTGTGGGTGGGTGAGGTCCTGGGAGATCGAGAGCCAAGGAGTAAATGGATAAAGCTGAGACCTAGCAACACAAGTATTTCAGATTGTCTCAGGGTTTCTATTGCTGTGAAAAGACACCATGACCACAGCAACTCTTACAAAGGAAAACATTGAATTGGGGTGGCTTATAGTTTCAGAGGTTCAGTCCATTATCATCATGGCGGGACATGGCTGCATGCAGGCAGACATGGTCCTGGAGAAGGAGCTGAGAGTTCCACATCTTGATCCCCCAGCAAGGCAAAGTGAACTGTCTACCACACTGAGCATAGCTTGAGCAAAGGAGACTTCAAAGCCCACTCCAACAGCGACACACTTCCTCCCACAAGGCCACAGCTGCTCCAGGAAGGCCACACCTCCCAATAGCATCACTTGCTATGAGCTGACAGGGTCAACTATATTAAAACTACCACAGAGCCTGCAGCACTTTCAGGGTGACCGGATTTGTCTTGAGTTATGGCAGTCATGTGACCCTCACCCTGGCAGTCACCTCAGGTGGAGCAGACTCTGGAAGCTCCTCCCCTATTCCACCCTTATTTTAGTCCCTCCCTGGTCACCTCTGCAGGGACTCAGGGTTTCTGTTTCCTTACTGCATCCTCAGCCTGGAAAGGTCTATGGAGGGATTAAAAGGAATTTACAGTCAGAGGAAGGAAGCTGGGATTGCATAGGAAGCCTGGTGGCTGAGAGTCTCAACAAGGCCCAGGAATCCTGTCAGGAGAATTCTGAGACCTTGTGAGAATATTCCAAGGAAACAAGACCCTTGTGAGCTAAGTTTTTTCAAAACATGGAATTGTTTGGAGTGTGTTTTGGTGCTCCTCCCAAGTGTATCACAGAGGAGTGAATCTACTTCAGATTACTCATTATTGCTCTCAATCAAATGTTTAGACTATTCTTTACATGCCCCTATGGAAAAACACATTTTTGCCATATGCAACTTATTGTGATTGTATACAGCTTGAACCCATGAACTTTACTCATGTGACCTTTCTTAACCCTCACTTACAAATTGCTCTGAATAAATTTGCATGAGACTTTAGTCTGCCTCATTTATAGGCTCCGTTCTTCCATGTCCCACAGGTTCTAGAACAGTGACAGCTGAGTGGCCCCAACCCTAGATCCTGGGGAACCCCAACTGTACACTAAAATGTGTGGGTACATTTAGGGTACAGAGGCTCTTCTTTCCAGGTCCTATCTGTGCCAAAGAACAAAGCCACATGCAACTACTCCAGAGGAACTGTTGGCATTGCAACTCAGATGGAAAGGGATCCTTGCAGTCAGGAGCCAAGGAATACCACAAAGTCACTGTAAGAAGTCACAGATGTGCTCCACTGTGGAGGAGAAGTCACAGATGTGCTCCACTGTGAGAAGTCACAGCTGTGCTCCACTGTGAGAAGTCACAGCTGTGCTCCACTGTGAGAAGTCACAGCTGTGCTCCACTGTGAGAAGTCACAGATGTGCTCCACTGTGAGAAGTCACATCTGTGCTCCACTGTGGTGAAGTGTTACAGTTCTTCCCCCTGGGGAAAATTTTCGCCAGTGAAAGTGTTTTGTTGTGGTTCAGTGAAAGTGTCAGAACTGGGCTTCACCCTGGTAAAATGTCACACTGCAGGACAAACCTCACTCAAGAGATTTATTGGAAGGAAGAATCCAGAAGGGTGGCTGTAGCTAGAGTTTTCCTGCCTTGCCCACAGTCAGGACAAATCTTTGTCACCCGCCAGTCCCACAGCCGCTCAGACCCAACCAAGTAAACACAGAGACTTATTTTGCTTACAAACTGTATGGCCGTGGCAGGCTTCTTGCTAACTGTTCTTATAGCTTAAATTAATCCATTTCCATAAATCTATACCTTGCCACGTGGCTGGTGGCTTACCGGTGTCTTCACATGCTGCAGGTCATGGCTGCAGCTGGCAGTGTCTCTCTGCCTCAGCCTTTCGCTTCCCAGAATTCTCCTTTCTCCTTGTCCCACCTACTTCCTGCCTGGCAACCTACTTCCTGCCTGGTCACTGGCCATCAATGTTTTATTTATATTGAGCAATATCCACAGCAGGTGGCTGCCTCTAGGGTGAGAAACAGCAGCAAACTGAACAGGGCACAGAGCTTACATAGGGTTTTTTTTGGGGGGAGGGGCAGAGCTTTCCAGGGTGGGTTTGCATTCATGGGTTTTTGTAGCCTGACTCTGGGTCAAGCTCAGTGCTTGGTGGGATTTCAAGCCCTGGTCTTGGGGTCAAGTCAGGGTCAGGGTGTTTTTCCTTGGCCTGGGTCTCAGGTCTAGTCAGGGAGGGACAGGGTGTTTTCATCCTACAGGGACAAGCCCTTCTTTGGGGTGACAGGAGCTTGATTCCTGGAGCTGGCTCACCTCGTAGGTCCCCCAAGGAGGGCAAACACCAGAAGGACAGAGCTTGGCATGGGCTGTCCCTGGGGCTGGCCTCTTTCTTCTCTTAGCCCAGGCCCATGCTGTGACCTCACCTACTGCAAACAGTCTCTCTCAGGATGGGACTGGACCGGGCCCCTCTGAGTTTGTACTGCAGTGCCCTAGGGGAGCTCTGGGGAGTGTTGACCCTGCTGAGACCCTCAGATTTTGGCATTTTGGGGTCCTGCCCTTCCTTCCAGGGTTTATTTTAAGTGTCCCATTCCCTAGGATCAGGACTATTATTTTGTTTTGTTTCAGATAGGGTACCACTTTTAGCTCTGATTGGCCTGTAATTTACTTTGTAGACCAAGTTGGACTAGAACTCATAGAGGTCCACCTGCCTCTTCCTCCTGAGTCCTGGATTAAGGCGTGCACCACCATGGCCAGCCATGACTGGGTTTGGTCACTGGTTTGTGCTTTAACTAAAAGGGCCTCACCGAGGGCAGGAGGAGCCAACTGTGGACAAGTCAGAAGCTCATCTGGCTCTCCATAGCTGTCATTTCTCTCTGTCAAATGCACTTGGATGCTCCTTGGACCTTCTGAGGGCCCTGTTCTGAGGTGACTTCTCTATCCTAGGGGAAGCTGTGGGAGGATTCCTTCAGGGAGTCCCTGGGAGAACTCTGGTCAGGGCCAGAGCCATTGCTGCCCTCTGCTGTCCTCTTGTGAGTATTTGAGGCAATGCACTTGCTGCACACACCTGACATCCTGGAACCCACATGTGGGAAGGAGAGAACCAATTACTAAGTTGTCCTCTGACCTCCATACATGTGCTATAGCATGTGTGCCCTGCCCCCACACTACACACAAATAATAATTTGTTTTAAAGAAGAAACAAGATAAAACCCTCGTGACCAGAGAGGCCACTCTGTTTAAGAGCATATATTCAGGGGCTGGAGAGATAGCTTGGAGGTTAAGAGCACTGGTTGCTCTTGCAGAGGTCCTGAGTTCAATTCCCAGCAACCACATGGTGGCTCACAACCATCTGTAATGAGATCTGGTGTCCTCTTCTGGCTTGCAGGCATACATGGAAGTAGAATGTTGTATACATAATAATAATAATAATAATAATAATAATAATAATAATAATAATAATAATAAAAGAGCATGTATTCAGTGTCCACAGTCAGGTTACTCACAACAGTCTGTAATGTCATATTTGGGCCTCCAAGGGCCATGCATTCTCAGACACACACCCACACAGGTTCGCATATGCATATAATTAAACAATATAAGTCAGGCATGGTGGCACCCACCTTTAATCCCAGAACTCAGGAGGCAGAGGCAAGCAGATCCCTGTAGCAGGAATCTTAAAGTTCTTATTAATAAAATCAAACCCGAGGCCAGTTATTGGGGTCAATGCTGGTAGATCAGAGAGACAGAATAAGCCACAGCTATCTCACCTCGCCAGTTCCTCAGCTGGTCCTGTTTCCTCAGACTGGAAGCTTCTGTGTCCTCATCCAGAATGAATCTCAGCTGAACTGTGTTGCTCCATAGCCTGAAAGCTTAACCAGGCCAAATGCTTAACCAGGCCAAAGCCTCTAGTTTCTGGTCCTCACGCCTTATATATCTTTCTGTTTTGTACCACCACTCCCTGGGATTAAAGGCTGGCTTTCTGGGATTAAAGGTGTGTGTCACCATGCTTGGCTATTTCCAATGTGGCCTTGAACTCACAGAGATCCAGAGGGATTTCTATCTCTGGAATGCCAGGATTAAAGGTGTGTGCTATCACCGCCTACCTAGTGGCTTTTCTGTTCTCTGACCCCAGATAAGTTTATTAAGGTACACAATATTTTGGGGAAAACAATACCACCACATCTCCTCTCTTTTTGTCTAAAATTAAAGAAAGCTTATAACTAATACAAGAAAAACTATCTAATAAGTATATACAATATATACAGACAAAAATTACATTAATGATGTCTAGTCCATTAACATTTGACAGATTCAGATAAAAACTCCATTATATATAATAACAATGTCCTGTCCAGTGACATCTGATAAACTTAGACCAAAAAATTTTCATTACTTATCTTATTTAAAACAAGTAGTTCCTTTTTAAAAGTAGATTCCATTATCTCCCTTTTTATCTTATCATATCCATATTCTCTCTTTTTTCTTTTCATAATACATTCAGTAGTCTACCTTTTGTCATTTTTATATCTTCCCCTTTTTCTTCAGTGTAGATTCAATGATCTACTTTCTTTATCTTTTTTCTCAGAGTAGATTTGATGATCTATCTCATATCTATATTCTCTTTTTCTTTTTGCTTTCTAGGGGTGAAGATATCTTTAGGGAATCTTGAAAAGAAAATTTTTGGGTTAATCGCCAAGTCCTGTATCATTTCTCCAGTCTCTGCATAAAAGGAAAGTTCAGGGCTTGTTTCAAGTCCTTGTTCAAGTAGTCTGTCAGGCTGGATCATCTCAACTAGTCCTCTCGAAATTGTCCTGACCAGTTTGTAGTCCAAAGTCGATTTTTCCATGGTGTTAATTGGCTTAATGGCTTTATCATAGTCCATGTGGAATCATCGTTGTAGGATCCTGTCATCTTTTTGAAGATTTCAAAGTCACTGTTAGGCATGGTCATGGTTTCCTGCAGACTTTTTTTTTTTTTTTTTTTTTTTTTTTTTTTGCCTCCTCTGTGGTTTGGAGCAATCACAGTCTGATAAATGTCTGTCTCTCGGAACCATGAACATTCTTCCCTAGAACAGAAAATCTTCACAACAATTTCTCCCCACCATTTGTCTTGCCAAATTTTTCCAAACTGACCTTTGCTGATGCTTTCTTGTAACACGATGGTCTTGGCAATTCTTCTCTGAACCAGCAGCAGTAAACCCTTTGTCCCAGGTAGCAGCATCACCGCAGTCACCAACAGGATGAGAAGGAGCTGGCAACGTGGAGCAGTAGCCATGGCTTCCATGGTCCCACCACTGTTTGTGGTTCAGTCCGGGCCAAAGCTTCTCCCAAGCCTCCTAGGCCGGCTCAAACTCGGGATCCTCCTGCCTCTGTCTCCTTCAGCAAATCCTACCGGCGTGCGCCTCCACAACCGGCTGAGTGTAGCTTGGGCCTGAGCTGGGGCTCACAAGGCCACAGGCAAACAGCTTTTTCATGAATTCGTAACACGAACGTTGGGCGCCAGATGTAGCAGGAATCTTAAAGTTCTTATTAATAAAATCAAACCCGAGGCCAGTTATTGGGGTCAATGCTGGTAGATCAGAGAGACAGAATAAGCCACAGCTATCTCACCTCGCCAGTTCCTCAGCTGGTCCTGTTTCCTCAGACTGGAAGCTTCTGTGTCCTCATCCAGAATGAATCTCAGCTGAACTGTGTTGCTCCATAGCCTGAAAGCTTAACCAGGCCAAATGCTTAACCAGGCCAAAGCCTCTAGTTTCTGGTCCTCACGCCTTATATATCTTTCTGTTTTGTACCACCACTCCCTGGGATTAAAGGCTGGCTTTCTGGGATTAAAGGTGTGTGTCACCATGCTTGGCTATTTCCAATGTGGCCTTGAACTCACAGAGATCCAGAGGGATTTCTATCTCTGGAATGCCAGGATTAAAGGTGTGTGCTATCACCGCCTACCTAGTGGCTTTTCTGTTCTCTGACCCCAGATAAGTTTATTAAGGTACACAATATTTTGGGGAAAACAATACCACCACAGATCCCTGTGAGTTTGAGGCCAGCCTTGTCTACATAGTGAGTTCCAGTTCAGCCTGGGCTACATAGTGAGATCCTGTCTCAAAAAGAAAAGAAATCATTAAACTATCAAATGCCTCTCTCAGTTACACTCACCCCATCCTCTCCTGTACCCATCACTCCCTCAGTTCCTTATCAGGTTTCAAAGTCTAAATATGACTCTGTTGATGTTACTTCCCTCTGTCTTCTCCAGCACAAACTGTGTCCTCAAAGACACCACCTTTGTCCCTCCACTGTCCCTGCAACTCTAGTGGACATCTCAGCCCAGTGTCACCTACGGAGACCTCCATGTCCCTCCTCCTGTATCCCTGACAGTCTTCCTCTTCTTCACCCATGGCAACTCTGTCTTCCTCCAGGACAGTCTACAGCTCTGTCTGCTGCTCCACACCTCCCCCTCACACCCAGAGTTAGTCCAGGGGGAAGAGCTGTGATGTCACCTGCAGAGTGGACCCAGGATGCCTCACTTCCCATCCCCCATCTCACAGGGCAGGAGACTGCAGTGAGCAGCAGAGCAGGACTCTGCTTCCCCAGGTCCCCACTGCCTGCCTGGCTCCTCCCCTGCTAGAGTTCCCTCCAGCAGATCCTGTCAGGAGAGAAGTTGTGCCTCTGTCCCCTTCTGCTCAACTGCTCTAACTCTCTGTCACACTGTGAGCACAGGTCTGTGTTGTGTGACAGACTTTCCCTGGAAACACACACACACACACACACACACACACACACACACACACACACACACACACACACACATGTCTATTCACCTCAGATAGAGAACTCAGGGCTGACAAGGTAACCATGGCATCAATGGCCAGCTTGTGAACCAGGGAGGGTTTTTTTTTGGGGGGGGGGTCACCAACAGGAGTGTGGGAGAGGGGTATTCACAGGAGCAGAGATAACTCACAGTCCAAAGCATCACTGAAAAGCCCACCCCAGCACAGGAAGTGACTCATGAACTTCCTCCCTGGAGCTCTCTGCACAGCTTCCAGGCAGCCAGAGAAATCCCTTCCTCACAGCTGGATGGTCAGTCCTTCTTCTCTCCTCCAGATCCACTTCTGTTTCCTCAGAAAAGAGCAGGCCTCCCAGGATATCGACCGAACAGGCATAACAAGATGCAATAAGCCTGGGCAAAACTCCTCATATCAAGGCTGATTGAGGCAACTCAGTAGGAAGAAAAGGGTCCCAAGAGCAGGCAAAAGAGTCAGAGACAACCCCATCCCCATTGTTAAGAGTCCCATAAAATCTCCAAGCTAAACAACCACAGCATGTATGCAGAGGACCGAGTGCAGATCACGCAGGCCCCATTACTGCCTCTTCAGTCTCTCTGAGCCCCGTGAGCCCTGCTTAGTTGATTCTCGGCCGTGTTCTCCTGGTGTCCTCAACCCTCTGACAACCCTGCAATCCTTCCTCCCCTTTCCCCAGGATCCCAGGAGCTCTGCCTAATGTTTGGGTGAGTGTCTGTACATCTATTCCCATCAGCTGCTGAATGAAGCCTCCCTGATAACAATTGGACTAGGAACCAATCTATGACTATAGCAGAATATCATTAAAAATAATTTCATTGACTTTTATTTTTTGTTTTGGTCAGACTTATTTGGTTCTACCTTAGACCTCTGAGCCATCCTGCTTCTGGTTCCTGGCCATCCAGGAAGTGCCAGGCACGTGCTCCCTCTCATGGCTTGGGCCTCATGTTAGACCGGTCATTGGTTGGCCACTCCCACAAGCTCTGAGCCACCATTGCCCCAGCACATCTTGTAGGCAGGATAGGTGTGGGTCAAAGGTTTTGTGGGTGAGTTGATGTCCTGGTCCCACCACTGGGAGCATTGCAGGGTAACTGAAGATGGCCAGTTGAGGCTCCATATCCTCCATTACTTGGAGTCCTTGCTATGATCACCCTCATAGGTTCCAGGAAGTTCCCATTGCTCTATGTTCCCACAACGCCTTGTAATGCCCCCTATTCCAGTCATCGCTTCCTGTTCTCTCTCCTCCATCCCTGCCTGCCCCACCTGATCCCTCCTGTTCACATCCCCACCTGCCCCTAGTCCATCCACAGATCTATTCTATTTCCCCTTCCCAGGGAGATCCATCCATCACCCTAGAACCCTTCCTTGTTACTTAGCCTCTCTTGGACTGTGTGTGGTAGCACGATTACCCTTTACTTTACAGCTAATATCCACTTATAAGTGAGTACAGATCGTGTTTGTCTTTCTGGGTCTGGGTTGCCTTGATCAGGATGATTTTTATACTCCCATGGGTTTTTTCTAACAGCTGAGTAATACTCCATTTTGTAAATGTACCACATTTTCTTTATCTATGCTTTGGATGGGACACCTAGGTTGTTTCTAGTTTCTGGCTATTATGAATAAAGCCAATATGAACAAGTGTGCTTGTGATAGGATGGAGTGTCTTTGGTATATGCCCAAGGGTGGTTAACTAGGTCCTGAAATGGATTGATTCCTAATTTTCTGAGGAACTGCCACATTGATTTCCATAGTGGCTGTACAAGTTTACACTCCCACCATCAGTGGAGGAGTGTTCCCCTTGCTCCATATCCTCTCCAGCATGAGCTGTCCCTTGTGGTTTTCATCTTGACCATTCTGACAGGTGTGAGATGGAATCTCAGAGCCATTTTTATTTGCATTTCCCTGATGCCTAAGAATGTTGAACATTTCTTCTTTTTTATATAAAATTTATTTTATTTTACATCCCAGCAGCTTTCCCCTCCCTCCTCTCCTCCCAGTCCCTCCCTTCACCTCTCTCCCCCCAAGTACACTCCTCCTCCATTTCTGTTTAGGTAAGGACATGTCTCCCCTAGGTATCAAGAAACATCACGCCGGGCGGCGGTGGCGCACGCCTTTAATCCTAGCACTCGGGAGGCAGAGGCAGGTGGATCTCTGTGAGTTCGAGGCCAGCCTGGGCTACCAAGTGAGTTCCAGGAAAGGCGCAAAGCTACACAGAGAAACCCTGTCTCGAAAAACCAAAAAAAAAAAAAAAAAAAAAAAAAAAAAAAAGAAAGACTAAGCACCTCCTTATGTACTGAGTCTGGGCAAGGTGACCCAGTATGGGGAGTAGGGTCCCAAAAGCCAGGAAAAGAGATGGAGACAGCCCCTGCTCCCACTGTTAGGAGTCCCACAAGAAGACCAAGGTACCAACTGTCACATATAAGCAGAGGGCCTAGATCCATCCCATACAGGCTCCCTGGTTGTCGGTTCAGTCTCTGTGAGGCTCCATGAGCCCAGGTTAGTTGATTCTGTGAGTTTTCTTGTGGTGTCCTTGACTCCTCTGGCTCCTATAATCCTTTCTTCCCGTCTTCTGTAGGATTCCCTGAGCTGTGCCTAATGGTTGGCTGTGGGTCTGCATCTGTTTCCATCAGTTGCTGGATGACGCCTCTGATGACTATTGGACTAGGTATCGATCTGGACACAGAAGATGGCCAGCTCAGGCTATGTATCACTATTGCTGGAAGTATAAGCTGGGGTCATCTTTGTAGTCTCCTGCGAGATTCCCTTGCACCAGGTTTTAACCTGAGTCTGAAATGCCCCCATAGTCTCTTTCAGCGCTCTTCCCCCTCCACCCCTCCAACCTGATCCCTCAAGTCCTTACCCACCTTACCCACCTCCAGTCCACTCATGAAATCTTTTATTTCCCCTTCCTAGGGATATTCAGGTGTCCTCCTATGGACCCTCCTTGTTTTCTAGTCTCTCTGGGTCTGTGGATTGTAACAGTTATCCTTTGTAGCAGTTACCCTTTATTTTACAGATGATAACCACTTATGAGGGAACACATATCATCTTTTCTTTCTCCATCTGGGTTTTTTTACTCAGTACGATTTTTTTCTAGTTCCATCCATTTGCCTTCAATTTTCCTGGTGTTCTTCTTTTTAACAGCTGACTAATACTCCATTGTGTGCAGGTGGCTGTGTCAGAGGAGCAGCAGGTGACAACTGAAGATCAAGGTGTCAGCCCACCAGGAGAAAATCCCTGATGGGTGAATCTCGCATAAGCAAGGCACCAAGACAGCAGACCCCGGAATGTCTTTTACTTCTGCTGTGTCTATACATGTTTGCTGCTGCCATCTTCCTCTGGTATCTGGCATGGTGTGAATGGATGTGGGAAGAATAGATCTGTACCCCATTTTTAATTGGATTATTTGGTTTATTGATACCTAGTTTCTTAATTCCTCTATATATTTTGAAAATCAGTATTCTATGGGATGTGGGGTTGGTGAAGATCTTTCCCATCCTGTAGTCTGCTGTTTTGTCCTATTGACAGTGTCCTTTGCCTTACAGAAGTGTTTCAATTTCATGAGGTCCCATTTATTAATTGTTGATCTTAGTGCCTGTGCTATTGATGTTCTGTTCAGGAAATTGTCTCCTTTGCCAACGTTGTTGAACATTTCCTTAAGTGCTTCTTGGCTATTTGAAATTTTTCTGTTGAGATCTATCTGTTTAGATCTGTACACGATATTTTAATTGGATTCTGTGATTTGGCTGTCCGTGTTCTGTTTAGGATGTTATCTCCTGTACTGATGTGTTCAAGGTTATTCCCTGCTTTTTCTTCTGTCAGCTTCAGTGTGTCTGGATTTATGTTGAGGTCTTGGATCAACTTGGACTTGAATTTTCTGCAGGGTGATAGATATGGGTCTATTTGCATTCTTCTACATGTAGACATCCAGTCAGACCATCACCACATGTTGAAGATGCTTTTTTCCATCGTGTATTTATGGTTCCTTTATCAAGAATCAGGTGTCTGTAGGTGTTTGGGTTTATGTCTGGGTCTTTTATTCAATTCTGTTGATCAACCTGTCTGTTTTCCTGCCAATACCATGCGGTTTTGTCACTAACAGTCTGTAGTGGTAGCGCTTGAAATCAGGGATGGTGATGCCTCTGGAAGTTCTTTTATTGTTCAGGATTGATTTAGCGATCCTCAGTTTGTTGTTGTTTCCATATGAAGTTAAGCCTTTTACTTTCAAGGTCCATAAGGAATTTGATGGGGATTGTGTTGACTCTGTAGACTGTTTTTGGTAAGACGGCCATTTTTACTATGTTAATCCTATAGCTCCATGAGGATGGGAGATTCTGCCATCCTCTGAGGTTTTATTCAATTTCTTTCTCCAGAGACTTGAAGTTTTGCCATACAGGTCTTTCACTTACCTGGTTAGAGTTACTCCAAGATATTTTACATTATTCTTGGCTATTGTGCAGGATGTTATTTCCCTGATTTCTTTCTCAGTGTGTTTGTCTTTGTAGGTAGGAGGGCTACTGCTATTTTTTTTTAAAGTTAATCTTGTATCTAGCCACATTGCTGACGGTGTTTAGCAGCTGTAGGAGTTCCCTATTAGAATTTTTGGGGTTCTCTTATATATATCATCATATAATATGTAAATAATGATACTTTGACTTCTTCCTTTTTTAAAGAAATTGAGGGAATAAACAAAAAAATGGAGGGAATGAGTAAATGCCTTAATGAAAGAAAACCAAGAAGTGTGGTGATATTTTATTTGTCAATGTCAATAAAGCTTATCTGGGGATCAGAGGAATAGGACAAACCACAGCCAACCTCAGTTTACCAACTCCTCAGGCTCCAGAGAGAGGCACTTCCTGTATACTCACGCCTGTATACCTTTCTGTGCCCTGCCATCTCACTTCCTTCCCCCCCACTGCAGCTTCATCACTTCCCCTTTCTGCCCAGCTCTATCACTTCCCGTCTGTCTGTCCAGACCTCCACAGTTCTATGGTTAACTATCACTGGGATTAAAGGCATGTGCCACCACACCTGGCTCTGTTCCCAGTGTGACTTTGAACTCACAGAGCTCCATCCCGACTCCTGAATGCTAGGATTAAAGGTGTGTGTTACCACTGCCTGACCTCTATATTTAATACAGTGACTGGCTTTTTCCTCTGATCCCCAGATAAGCTTTATTGGGATGCACAAGTGAAATATCACCACAAGTGATAAAAAACAAGTAGTTGAAGGAGACAAATAAAAGTGTTCAAGACCTGAAAGTGGAAACAGAAGCAATAAAGAAAACACCAGCTGAGAGAGTTCTGGAAATGGAAAATCTGGGCAAGTGAACAAAACTACAGATGCAAGTTTTACCAACAGAATGCACGGGGTGGAGGAGAGAATCCCAGGCATGGAAGATACAGTAGAAGAGGCAGACACATGGGTCAAAGAAAATGTTCAATCTAAAACATCCCTGACCCAAAACATGCAGGAAATCTGGGACACAATGAAAGACCAAACCTAAGGAAAATAGGAATAGAAGAGGGGTAAAAATCCAGTTCAAAAGCCCAGAAAATATTTCCAACAAAACAGTAGAAGAAAGTTTTCCTAACCTAAAGAAGGAGATGCCTATAAAGATACAAATAGATTGGATCAGAAGAAAGTCCCCTGCCACATAATAATCAAAACACCAAACACACATACAAAGAAAGAAAATTAAAAGCTGTAAGGGAAAAAGAACAAGTAACATATAAGTGCAGACTAATCTTAATTCCACCTGACCTCTCAATGGAGACTCTAACAGCCAGAAAGGCCTGGGCAGATGTGCTGCAGAGTCTAAGAGACCACAGATGCCCAGTCTACTACACCCAGCAAAACTTTCAATGACCATACATGGAGAAAGCAAGATATTTCATGACAAAAATCAATTTTAAACAAAATCTATCTACAAATCCACCCTTATAGGAGGTGCAAGAAGAAAAACTCCAACCCATGGGGGTTAATTACACACATGAAAACACAGGAAATAAATTATTTCACAGCAGCAAAACCAATGAAGGGAAGTACACACACACACACACACACACACACACACACACACACACACACACAAAATACCACCACCACCACTAACAACAACAACAACAAAATAACAGGAATTAACAATTATTGGCCATTGACATCTCTCAACATAAATGGATTCAATTCCCCAATTAAAAGACACAGACTAACAGAATGGATGCAAAAACAGGATCCATTCTTCTGCTGCATACAAGAGACATGCCTCAATGCTAAAGATAGGCATTCCATCAGAGTAATGGGTTGGAAAAAGACATTCCAAGAAAATGGATCCAAGAAGCAAGCTGGTATAGTCACTCAAATATCTAACAAAATAGACTTCAAACAAAAAATAAACAAAAAAAGTTGTGGAAGGGCACTTCATATTTATCAAAGGAAAAATCCAACAAGATGATGTTTCAATTCTTATCATCTATGCCATGAACTCAAGGGCACACACATTTGTAAAAGAAACTTCACTAAAGCATAAACCATACATTGACCCTCACACATTGATAGTGGGAGACTTCGTAGACCCCACTCTCACCAATGGACAGGTAAACCAGACAAACTCTAAACAGAGAAGTATTGGAGCTAACAGACATTATAAACCAAATGAATCTATTATACGTGTATAGAACATTCTAACCAAAACAAAAGGATATACCTTCTTCTCAGCACCAATTTCTCCAAAATTGATCACATACTCTGACCCAAAGGAAGTCTTAAGAGATACAAGAAAAATGAAATAACCCCCTGGATCCTTTCAGACCACCACTAGTAAAAGCTAGAATTCAACAACAGAAAGTCTACACATGCAAGGAAACTGAACAGCTCTCTACTGAATGAATCTTGGGACAAGGCAGAGATAAAGAAATGAAATGAAAGACTTTCTAGAATTCAATGAAAATTAGGATACAACATACTCAAACTTATGGGACACAATGAAAGTGGTGCTAAGAGGATGTTCATAGCACTAAGTGCCTTCATAAAATAATTGGAGAGATCTCATACTAGCAATTTAACAGCACACATGAAAGCTCTAGAACAAAAATAAGCAAAAACACCCAAGAGGAGTAGCTTGCAAGAAATAATCAAACCAAGGGCTGATATCTATGAAATAGAAACAAAAAGAACAATACAAAGAATCAATGAAACGAAGAGTTAGTTTTTTGAGAAAGTTAACAAGATAGACAAACCCTTCTCCAAGCTAAGTAAAAGAAACAGAATATCCAAATTAGCAAAATCAGAAATGAAAAGGGTATATAACAACAGACAGCAAGGAAATCTAAGAATCATTAGGTTGTAGACAGAAGTTTCTGCCATACCAGCCACTCCCAAATAATTGACTGGGAGGTGTAATATAAATTATTAATGCGGGCTGGAGAAAAGGCTCAGAGGTAAAGAGCACCAACTGCTCTTCCAGAGGTCCTGAGTTCAATTTCCAGCAACCACATGGTGGCTCACAACCATCTATAATGAGATCTGGCATCCTCTTCTGTATACATAATAAATAAATAAATCTTTAAATTGTAAATGCATGGCCAGTAGCTCAGGCTTATTACTAACTAGCTCTTGCACTTAAATTATCCCATAATTCTTATCTATTTAGCCTTGTGGCTTGGTACCTTTTCTCAGTAAGACCTTCTTATCTTGCTTCCTCTGTGTCTGGCTGGCAACTCCTGACTCTGCTCTTCCTCTTCCCAGCATTCTCAGTTTGGTTTTCCCACCTTACTTCCTGCCCAGCTACTGGGCTGTCAGCTTTCTATTAACCAGTGAGAGTAATACATATTCATAGTGTAGAAAAGGATTATTCCACAGCATTAGGTCATACTTTAAAAACCTGTACTCCCCAAAATTGGAAAATCTAAAAGAAATGGACAATTTTCTTGATAAATATCACTTGCCAAAGTTAAATCAAGATCAGACAAATAACTTAAAATAGTCCTATAATCCCTAAAGAAATAGAAGCAGTCATTAAAAGTCTCCCAACAAAAAAGTCAAGAACCAGACTTTTTAGGCCAGAATTCTACTAGATATACAAAGAAGAATTACCTCCAATACTCTTCAAATTATTCCACAAAATAGAAACAGAAAGAACATTGCAAAATTCAATTAATAAGGCCACAGTCACCCTGCTACACAAACCACACAAAAATTCAACACAGAAAGTGAATTATAGCCCAATATCCCTTATGAACATAGATGCAAAAATACTCAACCAAATACTTGAAAATAAACAAACTAAGGCGGGCTTTGGTGCCTTTAATTCCATCACTGAGAAGGCAAAGACAGGTGAATCTCTGTGAGTTTGAGGCCAGCCTGGTCTACAGAGTGAGTTCCAGGACAGCCAGGGCTGTTATACAGAGAAACCTTGTCTTAAAAAACAAAAAATAACAACAACATTAATAATAATAATAATAATAATAATAATAATAATAAGTAAACAAAAAAACTACATGAAAAAACCACATGATCATCTCTTTAGGTGCTGAAAAAAGCCTTTGACAAAATCCAACACTCCTTCATCAAAAAAGTTTTGGAGAGATCAGGGATATAAGGGACCTACCTAAACATAATCAAGGCAATTCACAGCAAACCTACAGCCAACATCAAATTAAATGGAGAGAAACTCAAAGCAATTCCACTAAAATCAGGAACAAGACAAGGCTGTGGGCTCTCTCCATAACTGTTCACTTTGGACTGGGCGTTCTAACTAGAGAAATCAGACAACTGAAGGAGATCAAGGGGATACAAATTGGAAAGGAATAAATCAAAGACTGATTTTTTTTTGTGATCTTCAAAACTTTCCTCAGATGTCACCCTCTGAATGACACCACACTGAACACCTGTTTAAACAGCACATTTAGGACTGGAGGTATGACTGAGATGCAGAGAGCTCCTTCTGCTCCTGCCCAGAACCAAGTTCAGTTCCTAGCACCCACACCCAGGGGTTCTGACAATCTCATCTGACCTCCAGGAACCCAGCACTCACCTGACCACACCCATCCAAATGCCACACATCCACTGTGGTGGATTTCATGAGAAATGTCCCCATAGTGTTGGGTAGTTGAACTTTGTTCCCAAGTTGGTGGTGCTATTTGGGTAGGTAGTGGTTTAAGAGGTGTGGCTTTGCTGGAGGAAGTATACTACTGGGGGAGGGCTATGAGAGTCAAAAAAAACCTGCCTCCATTTTGCTCTCTCTGCTTCCTGTTTGCCACTGAAGATGTGAGCTCTCAGCTTCCTGCTCCCCACACCATGCCAGCCGCTCTTACCCTGCTTCCCTGCCGTGATGCACTCTTATCCATTGAAGCTGTAGCCCAAACAAACTCTTCTAAATATTGCTTTGGTCATGTGTTGTGGATATCCCTCTGTATAAAAAGAACACAGATTGGCCAATAGCCAGACAGGAAGTATGGGCGGGACTAACAGAGAGAATTTAGGGAACAGGAAGGCAGAGGGGAAGACTGCCTGCAGCTGCCGCCAGGACAAAGAAGATGTAAGGTACCAGTAAGCCATGAGCCAGGTGGAAAAGTATAGATTAATAGAAATGGGCTTGAATATAAGAGTAAGAGCTAGATAATGACAGGCCTGAGATAATGGACAAGCAGTTTAAAATATTGAAAGCGTCTGTATGTTTATTTTATAAGTGGTCTAAGGGACTGCCGGGCCTTGGTGGGACCCGGAGAGAAAACTCCAGCTACAGTCATGTGTTTTATCATAGCAACAGAAAACTAATTAACACAAATACATAATTAAAAAAATAATTTTTGAAACAATGTCACTATGTAGACCATGCTAGACTTGAACTCACAGAGATTCACCTGCTTCTGCTATCAAAATGCTAGGAATAAAGTATGTGCCAGCATGCCACGCTAAAAAAATAGTAAATCTTAAAAAACAGTATCTCTTTGCTCTGTTTATCTCCCCTGCACTATGGACACCTTCCCTTCCACCCTCCACCTCCCGAGACAACCTATCCTTGTTGATTCCCTTACACTGTATCACAGGCATCTTCCCACCACAGCACTTGCTCCAGGAGACCAGCAACTCTGTATCACTTCCTAGTGTGTCTTAGAAAGAGGACTTCATCTCACATCTGGAACAGACTCTATGAGCTGATAACAATGGACACTGCTCTGTCACCTGCCTGAGGAGTGGATTTCCTCCACCCCAGATGGAGACGGTGACAGCTGACCAAGGAAAACATCCATGCAGGGTCAGCTTGGTGATCCCTGAGCTCACTGGTCACTCACAGGAGCCTGGGTGAGTCGGGAATAACCACGGAGCTACCCACCCCAGTGTGCATATCACTCACACAGCTGCATCACTGCAGTCCCCTGCTCAGCTCCCAGCAGCTCCACTCAACAGTCTCCTCTCCCTCAGGAACTGCAGCTGGTTTAACCCTGAGAGGGAAGCACTACATTGTGTCAGCTCCGTGAACCTGTAGCTTCTTGTGTTTCCTGAGCCTCCTCAGCTCCTCCTGGCTCCAGCAGGGATGTTTCAGTCTAGAGGAAAATTCACACCCTCACCTCCCTCTTCTACAGAAGCTCCCTTGATTAACAAAACCTCAGGTCACATGCTGGTGTGTCAGTGCATCACCAGGTCCCCTCACACTGAGGTCAGAGTCACCTGAGCTTCCCCTCAGCAAAGCCCTCCCTCCCTCTCCACCTGCCTTTCTGTCTTTGATCCATAATCTTATTTATTTTTTTATTCATTCATCAAACATTTATTGAGTATGAATGTTTGCTGGGTCCCAGGCACTGGAAGTCACCATCCCTCACAAGACAAAGATGGCTACATCATGACAGAGATTGTCACCTTCTTGGTATTCAAACATCTCAGCTAAACTCCTGGACTCCTGACTTGAGGTCACAAACCTAGAAGAAAAAACTGCAGGGGCTGGAACATGAGCAGGGGTGAAGTAATTTCGATTGCTGGTGTTCTCACAATCTATTTTATAAGAGGTTTGTTAATTTTATGTCTATGAGTGTTTTTCTTGGCTGTATGTGTTTGTACCATGTGCCTATCTGGTGTCCACAGGGGCAGTGGAAGCCATGGAACAGGAGGTATGCATTATGGACGGTGTGAGCTATGGTGTGGGTGCTGGGATTTGAACCCGGGTCCTCTGCAGGAGCAGCAAGTGCTCTCAACCCCTCAGCCATCTCTGCAGTCCCTGGATTATGTCTTTTATTTTCTTTATTAAAAATTTTTTTCATTCATTTTAACACCAAAGATCCCCCTTTTCCCTCTGCCCACCCATCCTGCCTCCTCCTCCTCCTCCTCCCAACCCTGACTCCCACCCACAAGAAGGCAAGCATTCCTTTTAAATAAACTTAGTTCTACAATAGACTCAGCCTGTAAATCCCTGAGTCACCACTGGGGGGCAGCACCAGGATTCCCAGAGCCAGGGAGGGAGAGGGGACCTTGGGCAGAACCCAGCTCCAACAGGACAGACTGAGATGAGACCCTGTGGATCCCTCCTCTCTGCCCATCCTACAACCTGGGTTAGATTCTGAATGATGGGAAGAAGGAGAGAACCTCAGGGAGGGGCCTGGAAGGAGGCAGAAGCCCAGGAGACTGAAGTTCATCTTCTCAGCCCACAGTCTCCTGAGTGTAGAGGCTTAGTTGGGCCTTGATGGGACAAGGATGGACAAACACCTCTTAATGCTGCCACTCAGGGACCCCAGGGGATAAAGAGGCAGGGACCACTTACAGGGACAAGAACAGGCCTAGTCCTCCATACAAACTAAAAAGACAAGAAATAAACAGAGAAGACAGGGTGAAGAGCCATGGCCAGGTCAGAGCCCAGGCTGACCTGTCACAGCAGCCCTGGCTGTTCACAATCATGGGGACAGGACAAGGCTCTGCCATCCCAGTGTCCCTGTGATCACAGACTCTCAGCATGTGGTTCAAGTGATGAAGAGAACAGAGCCAGGAGGTGACAGAGCTGAGGAGTGACCATGTCACAGCCAACAATGGACTGAGCTCCACCTGGGCACAGTGCTGTTCACACTCAGCTCCCACAGCCTCATCTTGTCCACCAGATACACACAGCACAATGAACACAGATTCTGGAAGGTTCTCCATGCTGCCATTTATTTCCTCCACAAGCTCTAAGTATTTCAATCATTTAATTTATTCATCAATCCACCTGTCAGATCAAGGATGTGAACAACCAAGTTCACATTCAGGTTATTATTTTCAGTGGGGAGTCAGGGGCTACAGCTCAGGGCAGCATGGAGGTGACAGGATGGAGATGTCCCCTCCTGTCTGCTGCACCAGGAAGGTTGGCTGTGGAAGGGAACACAGGCAGTGTAGGGACAGGGTCCTGGTGTGCAGGGTGGCCTGGGCTCCCCAGTTCTTCACATTGAGCCCACAGGGTCACAGGGAACATCAGACACTGTTGCTGAGAGTGAACTGAGGGGCTCAGGACGTCACAGGAGAGACCTGAGCACATCTCTGTCACTGTCAGGACAGGCAGCTGTCTTCACGCTACAAACAAGAGATATGAACAGTCACTGTGAAGACAACATCCCAACAACCCACCACTCACTCAGAGGGGATTCTGGGAGTCCCTGAACCCCAATCATGTCCACTTTCCCTCCCCAAATCAGTCCCCAGAGTGTCACCTTCACAGCCTGGGAGAGACACATCAGAGCTCTGGCCATTGTCCCTGCCTAGGGAAAAATTATATATAGTCACAGGAAGATGAAAACATAGCGTCTAGAAGATTTCACTGGAGGAGGTATTATGGGTTGGCAGAGCTCCCCAAATACTCCAGCTTCACCCCAAGGGCCTCAGGTACAATCCCGCTCCCCACACTTACCTTTAGCTGGAGTATAGTTCCCTCCTTTTCCACCTGTGAGAAGAAAAGCTGTGAGAGATCAGGGAAGACCCGACCCTAGGAAGTTTCCAGAACTGACAGCAGACCCAGGTTAGAGACAGGAGCAATGAGGGATGTGGATGTTTCCCAATAGTGAGGCAGAGCACACTTCTAAAAGAGGCTGAGAGAGAACCAGACCTGCCCTTTCCTACCTGTGTTTCTCCTCCTCCACCACACAACAGCCCCCAGAGCTCCAATGATCACAGCTACAACAACAGCAATGATTGCCCAGATGTGGACAGGGGACTGAGGAGGCTCTGGGAAGCGAAGGACAGAAGGGGAAGTTGGGGGTCATGATGCCAGCTCTCAGCCCTGATCCTTTTCAGGGTCTTCAGAGGGCTCCAGCTTTCCCTGACCCCAGCTCTGCACCCACACCCTCCTTACCCCATCTCAGGGTGAGGGGTTGTTTCAGCCCCTCATGGTGCACATGGCATGTGTATCTCTGCTCCTCCCCAGAAGGCACCACCAGAGATGCCCACTTCTGGAAGGTTCCATCCCCAGAAGGTCTGGTCTCCACCAGCTCCGTGTCCTGAGTCTGTTCCTCCCCATCCCTCTGCCAGGTTATGGAGATCTCAGCAGGGTAGAAGCCCAGGGCCCAGCACCTCAGGGTGCCGTCTCCTTTCAGTGTGGGGTGATGGGTCACATGTGCCTTTGGGGGATCTGTGTGGAAGATTTAATAAATCCCTCAATTAATAAGATAAACTTAAATCTGCAAAGACAAAGTTAAACCAATGCTGACACTAAACTGTGTCTGTTTGGACAATTCTGTCATCACACTAGTGACCTCAGGTGGAGCTGGTCCCCTCATCACAGAGCTGCACATTTTCCTGGGGGGACTCAGTAGCGAAGAGGGAATCCACATGAGCCAGCAGGTCAGCATGGTCTCCCTCATGTGATGTTCTATAGCATTAGTTAGGTGGTAAAAGAATGAAAGGAAAATAATTTATATATGTTATTAATTCATATCAAAATAAGAAATCAGGTACAAGGCCTACATGAAGGGTGACACCAACTACAGCTTCCACCTTTGAGGCACAACCACTGTGGCTTTCTTGCTGACCAGCATAACTGTCTGTCCAAGTGAACAGAGATCACCAAAGTGTGCAGCAGAAATGTGGTCAACCTCTGACACTCAGCCAGAGAAAATGACTTCCCAAGCCCTGCCTCTGGGGGACAAGATACAAGGTATTGTCACCAGGACCCCTGGAAGTGTGCTATGGAGCCCAGGGCAGCACTCCTTGGGACACAGCGGTGCTCACAGGGGTGTGTGGATCGTCCCTATCACTCCTGTCCTGGAGCTGCAGAAGACCCTGTCTCTGAGGAAGTTCAATTCCTAAGCCACTGGGACAACACTGTGACCTGTTGGGGCTGAGGGAGAGCAGGAGGGCTCTGGATGTTAATATGGCAGAAAACAGTCTAAGCTCACAGGAGCCTTTCTAGTGTAAAGGAAACACTGACTTGTCTAATTATACAGATTACCAGTTCCCCCTGGCTCCTGTGGAGACTGATACAGATGATAAAATGAGGGGGAGAGAGAGAAACAGTATCATCCCAGTGAGGGGGATAAAAAAACTGAGTAAAAGCAAAATGCAACTTAAAAAAAAAAATGAAGGAAGAAAAAAAAAAAGAAAAAGCCCCCTACAATTTAGTATTTGTCCAGGGCACACCATAAGAGCTCAGGTGGCCATTCTGGGAATAGACGTAATTGGAGTATGAGGGGTGCAAACCTCAGCCACAGGGATTTGGGAGAAAGTATCTTTGGAAAGTTCTAGAAACTGTGGAACCAGCCTAGGGTAGGGGCGTCCATGTCTCCCATCAGGTAAAGGAGACTTCCGGTCCTGGCGTGTAAGGCTGACACACTCAGATGACAGGACTCAGTTTCCACAGACCCTGGTGTGGGCAGAGACCCTGGCCTGGAGAGGCCATGGCTGACAGCGGCTGCAGACTGCAGGAGCCACTGTGGTTAGGTCGGGATCTCCTCTCCCTCCTCTGAGACAGATTTGCAGCTGTCCAGGGAGAAGGCTGAGCCTGGGGATCAGTGAGGTCCCTGCCATGCTGGATCAGGAGACCCAGGGTCACTGTGTGCCCTGAGACAGGGGCATGACCCCAGCTGAGGGGTTTCTTCTTCCCCAGGACTGAGCCCAGCCCCAGGGCAGAGGGAGGAGCTGCCCGAGGCCCAGCACCTGTGCGCTGCAGTGTGTCCTTCCCGATCTCCAGGTATCTGCGCAGCCACTCCACGCACTCGCCCTCCAGGTAGGCCCTCCTTCTTTCTGCAACACCACCCTGCTCCCATTTGCGCCGGGTGATCTGCGCCGCGGTGTCCGCCGCCGTCCACGTCGTCAGGTCGTCGTTCAGGGCGATGTAATCGCGGCCGTCGTAGGCGTCCTGATTGTACCCCCGGAGGAGGCGCCCGTCCGACCCCATGTCACAGCCATACATGACCTGGATGGTGTGAGAGCCTGCAGGGACCCCGCGGTCAGCCCTGCACATCCGCGTTCAGCCACGCCCACCCGTGGTCAGCCACGCCCCGTTGCCCCGCCCACCCGCGGACTCCGCTAAACCGAAAGGGAAACCGGGTCCCGGTCCCCGACTCTCCTCCCGAACCTCGGACCCGGGACCCGGGGCGACTCCGGCCCAGACGTAGGGACGCCGAGGGGTCGTGACCTCCGACCCGCGTCACTCACCGCCCTCGCTCTGGTTGTAGTAGCCGAGCAGGGTCCTCAGGTTCACTCGGAAAGTCTGCTCGGTGCCCTTTGCGATCCGCGTCTGCTCCTCCCAATACTCCGGCCCCTCCCGCTCCACCCACGGCGCCCGCGGCTCCATCCTCGGAGTCTCCGCGTCACTGTCGAAGCGCACGAACTGCGTGTCGTCCACGTAGACGACAGAGATGAACCGGGGCTCCCCGAGGCCGGGCCGGGACACGATGGTGTGGAAATACCGCAGCGAGTGCGAGCCTGGGGGCGGCGCGCGGTGAGACCCCAACCCTCCTCCCGGGACCCCGGGCGGGTGCGCGGGCCGGGAGGGGAGCAGGGCGCGGGGCTCGGGACGCGGTGGAGAAGGGCGGGAGGGTCTGGCTGGGCGACACGGGGACGCGGCTTCCCCGGGGCCGCCCCCGCCCTCCCCGCAGAGTCGTTTCCCTCCCGACCCCGAACTCACCCGCGCGGGTCCGGGTCGGGGCCAGGGCGGCCGCCAGCAGCAGGAGCAGCGTTCGCGGAGCCATCGCCCCATCTCGGATCTGGGGTGTCCGAGTTCCGCGGGCTGCGTGGACTTTATAACCCGTGACCGCGGCGACGCTGATTGGTTCTCCGGGATCTCGGCACCCAATGCGGGTGAGAACAGGACAGTTGTCATCAGTGTCCGGGCAGAAGGACCCGACACAGGTCAGGAGCTGGAGAAGTGAAACTGGGGACCTGGGGATCCCCAGCCCTGGGCTTCCACCCCAGACCTCACCGCCTGGGGACTGAGACTTTGCTGAATCCTGTGCTGCGGGACAGAGCGATGTTTGTCATGGTGTCTCTGACCTGTGTGAGGACAACTGTCTCCTCAGGTTAGTCAGGATGAAACCTAAGAGCACGAAGTTCCCAGATAAAATACACACAGCACTTGAAATGAATGTTCACGGAAACAGGTGCTGTCGGAGTCCTGGTGAGGGTGTGGGGCTGCCGTGGACACCTGCATCGGGAGGTGACTGGAGTTTTCACAGCTCTGGTCAAGCACTTTTGACACACTGTGTGTTATATGTGACTCTCTGTGCTGGAATCCCACTCTCCTCTGCTTTCACTTTCTACTTCAGTTATGTGTGGCTGGGATTTGAAGGCATCAACTCAAAATCCACAGGATAAAAAAATTATAAATTTAGTTTTCTGTGCACTACTGAACAGGGAAGAAACATTGAATCCCCAGTGAGTACCTCTGCCATGAGAATTACCTCTGCCCAATGTCCCCACTGGACAGGCCTGAGGAACTCAGGAGCCAACTGTTAATTGTTAATTTAAGGTTATTTTTGTTATATTGTATATATATTTGTATTCTTGTCTAACGTATTGTACCTACGCAGCTCATTTTAAAAGGTTATGTAAAGTTTTGTGTTTGAAAGTTATTTAAGATAATAAATACAGGTTAATAGTCACCTATAACTATCAAACTTACAGTCATGTTAGGTATATTTTCAAGATCATACATAAATATATTTTAGATAGATAGTCTTCAAACACTTCAAAGATCTGCAGAATATGGCATTTAAAATGTTTTAATAACATAGCGTTTTTTCATGACATTGAGACTCATCTGCTCCTGGCAGCATCAATTCACTTCGGAGAAGATGATGGGCATTGAAAAACTCCATGGTGTAGCTAAGTAGTGCAGTGTTTCCTTATCAAGTGCGAGTCCTTGGGTTCAATCCCCAGTATTGGAGAGAAAAAGAGAGAGAGACAGAGAGGAGCTCAAGCATTCATCCTCGCTCTGCTTCCTGACTTCAGATACAATGTCACCAGCAGCTTCCCTACCTCTTCCCACCCCCACCATGATGTGCGTCCTCCAGAATTATAAACCAAAAGAAACCCTTTCTTCCTGGAGTTATTTTTGTAGGTGTACTTTATCACAACACAGGAAAGTAACTAATGCTGGGACCAAAGAAACAGGGTACTCATTGGAAAACAGTTCAAAGCCGGTTAAGCAGGACAGACCTGTAATCTCAGCACTTGGGACTTGGAGACAAAAAGTGCAGGAGTTCAAGGTCAGCCTCAACTACACACTAAGTTCAAGGCTAGCCTAAACTACAGGAGACCCTGTCTATAAATAAACTCATACACAAATAAATAAATGTCTGAAAGACAAACTTTGAACTAAAAATAATAAATAAATAAAACTTTATGTAGAGTTTGCTTTCAATGTGACAAAACTAGCCATTTTGGCAAGAAACTGTTCTTGTATTGATTGCTGACAGTGTGCTGTACAAACTGGACAAGCAGAACACAAAGAAAGAAGACTGTTGGACTTTGCCAAGATAAGTTGAGACAGTCCTCAAAATTCACTGAAAAATCTGTCAGATATTCTAGACCTGTAGGCTAAAGATGGATGTCCCAAATTTGAAGAGGAACCTTGGGGAGCCTAAGCAGCCAGATGTTTGTCATTTCTATAGGGTTGGAAGTAGCTTGCACTGTACTTCCTGTTTACTCAGGTAATATCATATCCTTCTGGGGTCTTTGATGGAGTTGAAGACTAGATAGTTATAGTTGCAATTTTCTTTAGTTATGATAAAAGATAAATTAGGTACAGAACTTTGGACTCATCAAGATAGAATAAATAATGAAGTATTTCACCTAATATGTCAAATACCAAAGGAGTGGACATTGTAAATGTAATTCTTACATGATAATTGTTCTTTTTTTTTTTTTTTTTTTTTTTTAGTTTTTCGAGACAGGGTTTCTCTGTGTAGCTTTGCGCCTTTCCTGGAACTCACTTTGGAGACCAGGCTGGCCTCGAACTCACGGAGATCCGCCTGCCTCTGCCTCCCGAGTGCTGGGATTAAAGGCGTGCGCCACCACCGCCCGGCATGATAATTGTTCTTATTGTATATAGTTTTATTATGTTAGAGTTAAAACTTTTCTTTTTATTTAGACAAAAAGGGGGAAATGTTGTGGAATAATCTTTTTGTACATTCTGAAGAAATGTCATTCATATTAGTTTGATAAAAAGCTAAACAAGCAGGGTGGTAGTGGTGTATTGAGAGATGCTGGTAGCAGAAGACCTTGGGAGTATACAGCAGGTGACAACTAGTGTTCAGAAGGTCAACCTATCAGAACTAAGGGTTCTGTTAGAGGAAACCATCACGCAAGGTGTTACAGAATTACTGGCTTTTGAATGAACTGGCTGTTTCTTGTTGTAAACTTCTTTTGCAACAACAGCTCTGATTCTCCCCATTTACCATGCATTTCAATGTTATGTGTATATGTAATCTCACGATTGCATCTCAATCTTATGAGCACACATAATTGTGGATAGTCTAGAAGATGGTTTCTTATTTAACGGTACAATATTTATGAATGGAAACATACTAAAATATGCTTCACACTAGATCTACTGTTCCAAGTGGACTGTAGACATTTAGAGGTCTTATTCTCCATCCTTAGCCACTAACAAGACAAAATTGGCTAGACAACATGTCCTCAGAACTTTCACTGAGCTCAATTACAGGTACATGACTTTGTTGAATCAAAACCCATCAGAAGAATTATAGTGAACTAGGAGTGATAGTGCAGGTGTCTGGCCTTGGTATATCCTAGCCCTTCAAGAGATCAACAGCACCTATGCTGCCCTAAGCTTCCTCCACCAGCACCTCCTACTATGATTCAAGTAACAATTAGCACTTTGTATTTATTTCTACACCAGTTTTTAATGCAAGACTTTAGGCTCAGTATACTAATTACGTATAGGTCCTGAGATTTAGGTGACTAACAGAAAAAGGCTGTTAACTGACTAACCGTGTCTGGATATTATTAATCATATAAAATAGCACACATATTCTTTGCCTTTTCCTTCCATCTCTCATTGGTTTGATTTCTTCCCTTGTAATCCGTGTAGCTGTCCCTTTAAGAGATGGCCAGAACTTTACAACCTGCAGCCATTGTCAGTCACCAATTGAGCTGACTAAGTCTGTGCCAGGTGTGACTCTTCTCAGAATACTTGTCCCTGAGAGTTTACTTTGTAGTTTTTACTAACAAGTTGTTAATGAATGGATAGATATATGCTTGGGAAGAACAAAGAGGAGAATGAAGATGAGGAAGAACTAAGATAAACAATGAGAAAACAGCAGAAGGGACAGAGAGGAGCTAAGTATGAGAACAGAAAAGAAGCTGTGTAGACAGAATTGACTGAGAAGAATAAAGCGAATGGACTAAAGAACTCTGTGTGCTTAGAGTCATTGGATATCCCTTAGATCAGAATCCTAGCTTCTTGTAGCTTCTGTTCTGGACCCTGGTAGAAATCGCCCCAAGGCAGGAACCTGTGGAGAGTTCAATAGTGGTGCACACCTTTAATCCCAGCACTCAGGAGGCAGAGGCAGGTGAATTTCTGTGAGTTCGAGGCCAGCCTGGTCTACAGAACAAGTTCCAGGACAGGCTCCAAAGCTACACAGAGAAACCCTGTCTTGACAAACAAAGAAAACAAAACAAAAGCACTAAATGGTCAATAGCTAGACAGGATTTTGGGGGCAGAGAGAATGCTGGGAAGAGGAAGGGCAGAGTTGCCAGGAGATGCTGAGAGAAGCAAGATGAATATGCCATACTGAGGAAGGGTACTGAACCACATGGGTAGAAAATAAATATGGGTTAATTTAAGGTATGGAGATAGTTTGAAATAAACCTAAGATATTGGCCAAGCATTGATAATTAATGATAAGTCCCTTTGTGATTATTTGGGTGTAACATGATTTTTTTTTTTTTTTTTGGTTTTTCGAGGCAGGGTTTCTCTGTGTAGCTTTGCGACTTTCCTGGAACTCAATTGGTAGCCCAGGCTGGCCTCAAACTCACAGAGATCCACCTGACAATGCCTCCCGAGTGCTGCAATTAAAGGTGTGCACCACCACCGCCCATAACACGAATCTTAAAAGTTCTTATTAATAGAAAACCTGGAGCCAGAAACTGGGGTAAAAGCTGAAAGATCAGAGAAGCAGAACAAGCCAACCACAAATTCTTATCTCTACAAAATCCTCAGTCTAAAGAGAGTGAGTTCCTGTTTCCTCACACCTTATGTACCTTTCTGTGTCCTGCCATATTACTTCCTGGGATTAAAGGCGTGTGTCACCACTGCCTGGTTCTGTTTCTCTCATGTAGCTCAGTGTGGCCTTGAACTCACAGAGATCCAAGAGGACTAGCTGAGATGATCCAGCCTGACAGACTACTCAAACAAGGACTTGAAACTAGCCCTGAACTTTCCTATTATGCAGAGACTGGACAAATGATACAGGACTTGACGATTAACCCAGAAATTTTCTTTTCAAGAGTCCCTAAAGATATTTTCACCCCCAGAAAGCAAAAAGAAAAAGAGAATATAGATATGAGATAGATCATCGAATCTACTCTGAGAAAAAAGATAAAGAAATAATAGGATAAATAGGTAGATCACTGAATCTACACTGAAGAAAAAGGGGAAGATATAAAAATGACAAAAGGTAGACTAATGAATCTATTATGAAAAGAAAAAAGAAAATATGGATATGATAAGATAAAAAGGGAGATTATGGAATCTACTTTTAAAAAGGAACTACTTGTTTTAAATAAGATAAGTAATGAAAATTTTTTGGTCTGAGTTTCAGATGTTACTGGACTGGACATTGTTAATATATATAATGGAGTTTTTATCTGAGTCTGTCAAATGTTAATGGACTAGATATCATTAATGTAATTTTTGGCTGTATATATTGTATATACTTATTGGATAGTATTTCTTGTATTAGTTATAAGCTTTCTTTAATTTTAGACAAAAAGAGAGGAAATGTGGTGGTATTGTGTTCCCCAAAATATTGTGTACTCTAATAAATTTATCTGGGGTCAGAGAACAGACAGCCACTAGATACAAAGGCTAGAAAATGGTGGCACTCACACCTTTAATCCTAGCATTCCAGAGATAGAAATCCCTCTGGATCTCTGTGAGTTCAAGGCCACATTGGAAATAGCCAAGCATGGTGACACACACCTTTAATCCCAGAAAGCCAGCCTTTAATCCCAGGGAGTGGTGGTAGAAAGTAGAAAGATATATAAGGCGTGAGGACCAGAAACTAGAGGCATTTGGCTGGTTAAGCATTTGGCCTGGTTAAGCTTCAGGCTTTTGAGCAGTAGTTCAGCTGAGAGCCATTGGGATGAGGACACTTCCTCCAGAGTGATAAGATTAAAGGTGTGTGCCACCACTGCCACCTCTTTGTCTAATTTAGTGACTGGCTTTGGCTCTGATTTCCAGGGAAGCTTTATTGGGCTACACAATATGTCATCACATTTGGGAGCTGGCTGGTGTGACAAAAAATTATGATTACACTGGTGTTTTTTTGTTTGTTTTGTTTTTTGTTTTGTTTTTTGAGATACAGTCTGTCTCCACAACTCTGATTGCATTGTAATTCACTATATAGACCAGGCTGGCATTGAACTCACAGAGATCCAATTGCCTGTGCATCCCACATGCTGGGATTAAAGGTGTGGGCCACCATACATGCCCTTAGTTACTTTTCTGTGTCTGTGATAAGACAGCATGATCAAGGCAATTTATAAGACGAGAAGTGTTTAATTTGGGCCTAAGGTTTAAGAGGATTTAAGTCCATGATGACAGAGGAAAGGTGTGGTGACAGGAACAGATGAGAGCTCACATCTTGATCCATAAGAAAGTGTCAGAGACACTGGGGATAGTGGGGGTCTCTTAAAACCTCTATGTCCAACCTCAGTGACACACCTCCTCCCACAAGGCCACACCTCCTGATCCTTCCCAAACAGTTCCACCAACTGGAACTGAAGTATCCAAACCTCTGAGCCTGGCCATTCTCATTCAAACCACCACAGCATTCAGTGCAGATGTAAGATGCCCTGCAGGGTTCTGCAGATGTGTCCATTGTGATCTGACCCTCAAACATGAGGACCCCACTGTGTTAGGATCTCCCTTTTGCTTCTGTCACCTCCTGCCCTTCTTCTTCAGTCCTCACCCCATCAGTACCAGCAGCCCTCACTTCTCAGCTCTGCACTAACACTGTCTCTTCCTTTTAATCCAGTTTCTCTCTGTGGTCAGCCATCTTGTCAGCCATCTTGCTGTGAGCCAGGCTGTGTGGTGTCCTTCTGTGAAATCTCCAATGGGGCTGGAGAGATGGCTCAGGGGTTAAGAGCACCTGTTGGTGTTGCAGAGTGTAACATGAATCTTAAAAGTTCTTCTTAATAAAATCAAACCCGGAGCCAGGTATTGGGTTAAAGCTGGAAGATCAGAGAAGCAGAACAAGCCACAGCTTCCTCACCTCGCCAATTCCACAGCTGATCCTGTTTCCTCAGACTGGAAGCCTCTGAGACCTCATCCAAATGGATCTCAGCTGAACTGCTGCTCAAAAGTCTAAAAGCTTAAACAGCCTAGTTCCTGGTCCTCATGCCTTATATACCTTCCTGCCATTACTTCCTGGGATTAAAGGTCTTGTCACCATGCCTGGTTTTTTCTAGTGCGGCCTTGAACTCACAGAGATCCAGGCAGATCTCTGCCTCTGGAATGCTAGGATTAAAGGAGTGTGTGCCATCATTTTCTGGCCTCTGTATCTAGTGGTTGTTCTGTTCTCTGACCCCAGATAAGATAGGGTGCACAGTATTTTGGGGAACACAATACCACCACATGATGCTCCACTACCATGTGTGACTCCAGTTCCAGGGGATCCAGTGCCTGGTGCACCTACATACTCATAATCAAAAGAACAAATACATCCAATAAAAATAAATGTTAAAAAATCCATTTTGAAAAATACTCCACTGGCTCCCTCTCCCTCTCCTAAACTAGAGTGTGAGTCCCAGGGGCTGAGGGCACAGGGCTGTTCTGCCAACATTCTTCCAGCTCTGGAACAGGACAGGGACTGAAGACTGAAATAGGCTGTGCTGAAATGCAAATGTTCAAAACAGCATAAAGTTAAAAATACAAAAAGATTTCATTTTACAGACCTACTGTGCACAGTGGGTCACAGCCTCGTTCCAGGAAGAGCACACTGTATGTGCTCATCTTTGCACTTGAGCCGTGTGTTAGTTTTTAATTGCCACTGAACAAGAAAAATTTGAGTTACTTAAATGGTAACGTGTAACAGACCAGGACGTCCCCAACATCAGGAGAGTTCCTGAGCTAGTGATCTCCCCTTCCCCATCTTCCCTCCTACATTAGACCCCTCAGGGTCTCACTTTTTAATCAGAAAGAGAAGTGTTTGTGTCTAGGGCACTATTTCAACATGATGAAGAAAGAAAACAGGACTGGGTCTGAGCCCTCAGGGAATAAGGCTAAGGGGACCCATGCTGGCTGAGCTGCCCCATTCCTCCTGTCCACTCTGCTCCAAGGGTCTCAGGTCTCAGGCTGCCCTGCCCTCATCAAACTTAGAGCCAATGGAACTCTCCATCCTTTCCCACCTGTGGGAAGAAAGCACCTTGTTTTCTTTTAGGGAGGAGGCAGAGCCATGGAAACCAAAGGAGGCTGCAAAGCCTGGAACCAGGGAAGTTTCCAGAACTCTGACACAGACTGTGATGTCTATTGTTGGTTGTCAACTTGACAATTTCTAGAATTAAGGAAAACCCCAAATCAGAGGGCACACCTGTGAGGGATTTTTACTTAA
This sequence comes from Peromyscus maniculatus bairdii, assembly GCF_049852395.1. NCBI lineage: Eukaryota > Metazoa > Chordata > Mammalia > Rodentia > Cricetidae > Peromyscus > Peromyscus maniculatus. Next base: position 4,687,145 of record NC_134872.1, on the reverse strand, counting down.
TTTGAAGTGGGAAGATCAACTTCTGACCTGGATCTTGGCAACAACATTTGTGTGTGTGTGTGTGTGTGTGTGTGTGTGTGTGTGTGTGTGTGTGTGTGTGTGTGTGTTTCCAGGCAGGGTTTCTCTGTGTGAATAGCTTTGGCTGTCTTGGAACTTGCTTTATAGACCAGGTGGCCTCAAACTCGGAAATCAGTCTGTCTCCTCCTCGCAAGTATTGGGATTAAAAGCATGAGCCACTACACTAGAAGACAACAATCTTTAATCCTGATTGAGGGTGGAAAGACCCACCTCTAGTCTGGGCCATGCCTTCTGCTGGCAGTCTATTCCAGGACATGGAAGAAGGAAACTTGCTCTGTAAGCCTGCTTGCTCTTGCTCTTACTAGCAAGTCCATTCATTCACGGGTCTCAGAGGCTACTTCTTCAGGATTTATCATATACTGAAGACCAGATGAGACTCCAGCCTAGTGGACTGAACAGCTACTGAATTCTTGGACTTTCTGTTCATAGCCAGCCATTGTTGGATTAGCTGGACCACAGCATACAAATCATTCATTCTAACATATCATAGATAGATAGATAGATAGATAGATAGATAGATAGATAGATAGATAGATAGATAGGTAAAGAGAGATTAATTCAATCAGTTCTGTTAATCTAGAGAACCCTGAGAAATACAGATTTTTATAAAAAGTAGTTCTAGAGCAACAGAAATATAAGGATGAATCTTTTTATTATCTGGAATAGACTTTCCAATTTGCAAACACCTACAGCTCCCAAAGCTATTCCAGTTGCTGATGTGTCTCTTGGAAGCTGGAAAAGCACTGAAAACCAATGGTGTGAACTATTTCTTATACTTAAGGAGACATATGCCTTTGATTATTCCGACCCATCAATTGTGGGCCACCATGGGCTTGTTTACTCTGTATAAAACTCTTAACATTTTGTAGAAAAATAAGGAAAATGATGATGTTGGTCTGTTGCTCTTAGCATCTGTGGATAAATTGACTGAGGAAAGGAATGAGCTCTATGATAAAATCTACCAACTTCTAGTATCTCACTGTAGTGGTGTGAAATAAAATGTCCCCAAAGGGAGCGACACTATTAGGAGGGTAACTTTTTGGAAGAAGCATGTCACTCTGGGGCAGGACTTGAGGTCTCTCTTGCTCAAGCTTCCTTCGTGTGATAGTCAACTTCCCATTGCCTGCAAGATGTAGGACTCTCACCTCAAGCACCACATCTGCATGCATGCTGCCATGCTTCCCACCATGATAATGGACTGAACCTCCAAAACTGTAAGGGAGCCACCTCAATTAAATGTTTGCTTACATGAGTTGCCATGGCCATGGTGTCTCTTCTCAGCAATAAAAACTCAAGCTAAGATATGGTGATATTTTATTTGTACTGAAATGTGATTTTATTTGTATGTTAATAAATAACATTGCCTGGGGGTCAGAGCTAATAGCAAGCCATTGCAGAAGCTGGGTGGTGGTGCACACCTTTAATCCCAGCTCTTGGGAGGCAGAGCTAGACGGATCTCTGTGTGTTCAAGGATACAGACAGTATAGAGACACACTCTGTTAATCTCAATACCAACCATAGAAGACCTGGAAGTCTGTACAGACAGGCAGTGACAAGGCAGTCATGTGGTTGGGTTTACAACCAATGAGAAGGCAGAACATGAAGTCTATATAAAGACAAACACACAGGAAGTAGGTCTCTTGGCTAAAGAGGATAGTTACAGCAGTGAAGGGTAAGCCTCTTAGCTCTAACCTGTTGGGCTTTCATCTTTGCATTGGCTCTGTATTTCTTATTTAATAAGATGGTTACTTCTACAGTAAGACACTCAGATTACAGTGAATGACAACAGTTAACAGTGATAAAATAGACATGCTCCAGATGGGAATAAACAGTCTAGAGGTTTCTAAGTGTGACCTGGAAGAGAATCTTCTCTCCACAGCTACAGAGCTCACATTGCAGAAAATCAAACAGAAGCCCTCACTATAAGGTTGGCTGAATGACAGTGAAAATTCAAGTCCTAGCCATGAAGAGTTCAGCTGTTAAAGTAAGGGCATTAATTGGCAAAGAATGAGATCTTGTAACTTGGGATTCGGATGTGCGGCAGGACCCTACTGAAGCTGAGAAGTTTGACCCCTCAGATTCTCAGGCTTTAATCACACCTGAGAAAGTAGTCTCTTTAACCTCAGCCCCACCGTCTGAATACATCTTTGACTGAACAAATGAATCTTTCATTGTGTGTTAAACCAGTGGTGACTTTCTCTGAAGGAAATACCAGGCAAGACAATCCTGATTTCCCTCAGATCCCACCAACAGTTGCCTCTAGACCTTCACCAGACTGCAGGCAGAGCAGGATCTTTGGGGAAGGGAGAAGGGAGAAGCTTAGTGCCTAAGGAGGGCGCTACACTGCTAAAGAGTTTAATGAGTTTGCAAATTCATTCAAGCAGAAGTCTGGGGAATATGTGTGGGCATGGATTTTAGGGTGTGGGATAATGATGGAAGGAACATTAAAACTGGGTCAGACTGAGTTTATTGATATGGGCCCTCTAAGTGCAGATTCTAGATTGAATATGGAAGCTCCCACAGTTTATAAAGGTGTCAAAAGATTGAATGGTTGGCTGAAGCATTTGTCAAAAGATGGCTTACTGATAAGGACTTGCAGATGCCTGATATCCCTTGGCTTAGTGTTGATGAAGGGATTCTAAGACTCAGGAAAATTGCAATGCTAGAGTGGATGTACTGTGTAAAAACTACTACTATACCAGGGGACGGCCCAAAAGACCTGCTGTGGTGGTATTCTAATTGTACTGAAATGTGGTTTTATGTATGTTAATAAATAAAGTTGTCCAGGGGTCAGAGCTATTAGAGCCATAGACAGATCGTGGTGGTGGAGGCGATGGTGGCGGCCCATGCCTTTAATCCCATAGATCTCTCTGTGTTCAGGGATACAGCCAGCATTGGAGACATACGCCTTTAAGACCTAGAGGGCTGTACATACAGACAGTGATGAGGCAGTCACGTGTTTGGTTTACAACCAATGAGAAGGCAGAACAAAATACTATGAAAAGACAGACACACAGGAAATAGCTCTCTTTTGGGAAGCTAGGACCACCGCAGGAGGAAGGGTGAGATTTTAGCACTGAGCTCTGATCTCTTGGCTTTCTCTTTTACATTCTTCTGTGTTTCTTATTTAATAAGACAGTTGGTTACATCAACAACCTGCTCTTCACTGATCCTAAAGACACAAAATGGTGAGGGGGCACCAGCACTTTTCCAGAGTCTTGTTGTCACCCTTTTCCTTGAGACAGATCTTAGGGCTGAGATGCTGCTGCTCAGTTGGATGAATTAAAGGGAATGAGTTTACTTGGGTCCAAAGATATCAGGGTCTAAATGGCAGCATGGAATTGCTAAAGACAAGGTGATCATAGTTACTATAATGTTCAGCACAGGCAAAGTTAATTTTATGGTGGCATGATTCACATGGACTTTTGGTGCTGGATTAATCTTGACGTTTCCAGGTATGAAATAAATAAGAAGCTGTCTTAGTCAGTGTTATATTGCTGCAAAGAGACACCATGAACATGGCAAATCTTGTAAAGGAGAGAATTTATTTGGGGTTTTCCCACAGTTTCAGAGGTTTAGTCCATTATCATCATGATGAAGAACTTGGCAACATGCAGGCAGACATGGTTCTGGAGATTTTGCTGGGAGTTATACATCCAGATCCTCAGGCAGCAGGAAGAGTGAGAGCCACTAACCCTGGCTTGGGCTTTTGAAAATCAAAGTCCACCACCAGTGACACATGTCCTTGAACAAGGCCACACTGACTCCACACCTCCTCATCTTCCTTAAGCAGTGCCATTCCCTGATGACCAAGGATCCAAATATATGAGTCTGTGGGGTCATTTTTATTCACACCACCACATTTTACTCCTAGGCCCACATAGCCTTGTAGTAATATCATAATGCAAAATGCATTCAGTTCGACTTCAAAAGTCACCATAGTCTGTAACAGTCTCAACACTGTCTAAAAGTCCAAAGTTCAAAGTCTCTTCTGTGACTCATGGTAATCTCTTGACTGCAATTCCTTGTAAAATGAAAATAAAAAGGCAGATCACATACTTCAATCACACAATGTCACAGGAAATACATTACCAGTCCAAAAGGGAGAAAGGAAGCATAGTGAGGAAATACTGGGCCAAAGCAAGACCAAAAACCAGGTGGCAAACTCCAAATCTGCACCTCCATCTCTGATGTCAAAACACTCTTCAGATCTCCAACTCCTTTCAGCTCTGTTGACTGCAACACACTTCTCTCTCAGGCTGGTTCCACAGAGTTTTAGCACCTGTCCATGAGAGGTATCCATGGGTACCATTCCTTCACACAATGGCCTCTCTGGGCCTCCTTACAGGGATACCCCTGATACACATGACGGGACACAGCTGCTTTCCTTAGATGCACAGAGATTCCACAACCCCATGGACCACTTCCTCCGTGGAAAGGACAACACTTTGCATTTACTGGAGTGGACACTTATTCTGGTTATGGACTTGCCATTCATACACATAATGCTTCTGCCAAAACCACCATCCATGGACTTAGAGCATGCCTTTTCCACTGCCATGGTATTCTACACAGTATTCCTTCTGACCAAAAACTCACTTCACAGCCAGAGAAGTGGGAGAGTTGGCCCATGATCATGGAATCTACTAATTTACCATGTTCTCCACCATCCTGAAGCAGCTGGCCTGTTAGGAAAATGGAATGGTTCAAATGGTGCTTTTCCTGACTCGACTGCCTGGCCCCAAATAACTGACTCAGAGGCTGGATGTGAATTATAGAGGCTCAGTCAGTAGCTCAGGCTTGTTACTAGCTAACTCTTACATTTTAAGTTAACCCATATGCCTTATCTATACTCTGTCACATAGTGGTACCTTTATTACTGTGGCACATTCATCTCCTGCTCCCTCTGCATCTGGCTGGTGACTCCTGACTCCACCCTTCACCTTCCCATCATCCTTCATTTGGTCACCCTGCTTCTATTTCCTGCATGGCTACTGGCCAGTCAGCATTTTATTAAACCAATTTGAGTGACAAATAATTACAGATTATTCCACAGCATTCCCCCCTTTTGTCTAATTAAAAAAGGTTTTAACTTTAATATAGTAAGATTATATACAATAAAAACAGTTATTAAGAATTACACTATCTAATCCATTTGCATTTGGCAAATTAGAGAAAGTACTTAATTATCTATCTTATCTTAGAGAGTCTAAAGTTTTGTATCTAATTTACTTTCTATTATAACTAAGGAAAACTATAATTATAACTATTTAGTCTTCAACTCCATCAAAGACCCCAGAAGGGTGAAATTTTACCTAATGAGAGGGACACCAGGCCGCCTGGACAGTCACCCAAAGTTCCCCTCTAACATTGGGGCATCCAATAAATGTCTCTTTCCAGTTCACATCCAGGCAAATCTGGAGGATGAACTGGTGAAGGAGGCTCTCAGAATGGTGAGGCTCTCCCCTATGCCCATCTGCCCTCACCTTCCCCTCGAATGTCACCTTGGTGTCCCCTCTGGCCTGCCTGTGACTTCGTCCTGACTTCTCATGGTCATTTCCCCAGGGTGTGGATCTGCGACACTATTCGAAGCAGGTGGAGCTGGAGCTGCAGCAGATTGAGCAGAAATCGATCCGGGACTGTATCTTCCAGCAGAGGGGAGCCACATGGGGTTCGGGGAGGTGTGATGCAGATAGCTGAATGGAATGGCATCTCTCGGGTTTTTGTCACTTTGGGGAGAATTCAGGAGGAGGTGCTGCTCGTCTGCAGAGCTCCTTGTTCACCGTGAAGCCCTTGACTTTTGTGGGTCAGACATCCAAGAGAGTGAGAACATAGCGTCTCTGCACAATCAGATCACAGCCTGCGATGCTGTCCTGGAGGTCAGTGGCCCTCGGCTGTGGCCCCTGACAAGCTCAGACCCGTCATGCCCTCTGCTCCTGGTTTAGTTGTTGTTAGTAGTTTGTGTCCCTTGGGCAATGAGATCTCCCACCCTCCTGGGCTGTTGACTGGGGTATTCACCCAGACACTTGGTGGCACACTTGTCTCCGTCAACCCTGTGCATGCCCACAGTGATTTCTGCCCTCCCTGTAGCGCATGGAGCAGATGTTGGGAGCTTTTCAGAGTGACCTCAGCTCCATCAGCTCTGAGATCCGGACCCTGCAGGAGCAGTCAGGAGCCATGAACATCCGACTTCGTAACCGACAGGCAGTTCGGGGGAGACTTGGGGAACTTGTAGATGGCCTAGTGGTGCCCTCCACTCTGGTCACGTGAGTTGCTGGCTGGGAGGGTCATACTGTCCAGAGCAGGTGGTTGGGCTGGGTTACCTACCCAGTTTACAACACGGGTCTAGGCTGAGGTTTGTGAGGTGCAGTCTAGAAACCAGGTGTGCTGGCTCATGCCTGTAATCTCAGGCTCGGGAGGTCCAGACAGGAGGATTGCTGCAAGTCACCAGCTTGGACTGCAGAGTGGGATTTTGTTTAAAAAAAAAGAAGTGCATTCTAGAAATTAACGGATGGATTAATAACTCCTAACCCGCTTTAGCCACCACAGGATAGGACATAGGTTAGGAGTGATCCAAGGTCAGGTGTATAGTGGGGACCTGTGGGGGGCGGGGCTCAGGGGTTGAAAACTTGGTGCATATAATGAGGGTATGAGATCATGGAGAAAGGTAGGAAAGACATGAGCGGTGAGGGGTGTGGTTCGGGTGTTTCAGGACTGGTGAGGGTCCCTTCTGATCACCCTGTCCCCCCTGCTCCTCAGAGCAATTCTGGAAGCTCCAGTGACAGAGGCCAGGATCCTGGAGCAGCTGCAGGAGCTGGACGCCAAGGCAGCCGCAGTCAGGGAGCAGGAGGCCAGAGGCACAGCTGCCTGTGCAGATGTCAGAGGCGTGCTGGACCGGCTCCGGGTCAAGGTGGGGAGTGGACCCCTAGGGTCACTTCCCATGACCCCCACTGCTTCCCTCCGGGCGGTGCATGTTGGCCCTCTCATTCCCCTGAAAATCTAAGGAGGCTAGAGATGTGCCTCAGTCGGTAGAGTGTTTGCTTAGCGTTCACAGAGCCCTGGGTTCCCTCCCCAGCCCTGCAGACATTGGCGTGGTGGCCCTTGTCTGCTGTCCCAGCACTCAGGAAGTGGCAGATGAAAGATCGGAAATTTCAGAGTCATTCTCTGCTATGAAGGGAGTTTGGGGCCATCCTGTGATACATGAGACCCTGTCTCAAAAACCAACAGCATAGAAACTAAAATTAGAACAGTACAGAGAAGATTAGCATGGCCTCTGTGTAAGGGATGACATGAAAATTCATAAAGCATTCCATACTTAAAAAAAAGAAAAACATCCTGAAAACATAAGGCAGGGCCTGGTGGTAAGCGATTTTACCCTGCACTCGGGAGGCAGAGGCAGGGGGACCTCTGTGAGTTCTACAGAGTGAACTAAAGGGTGAGTTCCAGACCAGCCAGGGCTACTCAGAGAGACCCTGACTCAACCAACAAAACATAAAACAACCAAAGTATTCTCTCCATTACCTTTACCTTCACGTCTGTGATCTCCGAACTTTCTCCACAGGGTAAAAGCCCGCAACTTCATGGCCTGTTTGTCCCCCACATCTATGCAGTGACAAAGATCCACGAGTTCATCCTCCAGAAGATTTATTCGTTCAGAAAGCCCATGACCAACTATCAGATCCCCCAGACAGCCCTGCTGAAGTACAGGTCTCCACCCCGGGACAGGGGCAGGGTGGCTTGTGAGCTTCTCAGCAGCCAGCATGGACGTCCAGGGGTCTGACTCGCCCTGGCCCTTCCAGGTTTTTCTATCAGTTCCTGTTGGGCAACGAGCGAGCAACAGCCAAGGAGATCAGGGATGAATACGTGGAGACGCTGAGCAAGATCTACCTGTCTTATTTCCGCTCCTACCTGGGGCGGCTCATGAAAGTGCAGGTGAGCCAGGCAGGGAGAGGTGCCCCTAATAGTGGCTTGGAGGAGGGGTGGAGCTCCCCACCCGCTGGTGGTGAGGAGCCATGGTTCAGCTCTCTGTTATTTTCTCTAGTACGAGGAAGTTGCCGAGAAAGACGATCTAATGGGTGTGGAAGACACAGCAAAGAAAGATATCCTGGATCAGCTGGGCAGTGGGGGCTCACACATTTAATCCCAGCCCCCGGGAGGCAGCTACAGGTGGATCTCTGTGAGTTCCAGGCCAGCCTGGTCTACAGAGCGAGATCCAGGACAGACATCAAAAGTACACAGAGAAGCCCTGTCTTGAAAAACCAAAAAAAAAAAAAAAAAAAAAAAAAAAAAGAAAGAAAGAAAGATATCCTGGATCAAGGAACCTCAGGCTAAGCTCACAGGCGGGGTGCCTGGCCCCAGCCCAAGGGTTCTGCTTTTCACCCTCTCTGTGGGGTGGAACCTTTGAGGATGTGAGAGCCAGATCTTCCCCTCCCAGAGGGTTGTAGACTCCCTGACGCCCATTACAGGTGTCAGATGAGGCAAGGCCCTGGTTCTGGAAAGGGGTGTCCCGGTCATAGTTAGCTTCTGGGGTCCCTCAGGTCTTGGCTCCATGGGCCTGGTGTGGTGGGTCTCGGTGATTTCCCTGACTCTGACCTGGTCACGATTCTTCTCGAAGCCGTCCCTCCGAAGCAGGAACACCATCTTCACCCTGGGGACCCGGGGTGCTGTCATCTCCCCCACTGAACTCGAGGCCCCCATCCTGGTGCCCCACACTGCCCAGCGTGGAGAGCAGAGGGTATGACGAGCCTACTCCTCTGTGGTCGGGGTTCAATCCCCTCAGGTGGGGACTTTGGGGGTCCCTGGCCTGCTGTGATGTGGGGGGCTAGTAGCCATGCACTGAGGCACACAGAGGGAGACTGCTCATGGGGTGATGGTCAGGGGTTGAAGAGGATGTGGGGGCAGCAGCAGCCGGAGGGAGGGCGTTCCTGTGTCCTGTGCCCCTCTTCAGTGCCTGTTCAGGGCGCTCCTTCCAGCCTGGAGGTCAGGTGTGTGGGGTCTTTTGAGCTCTCGTATCCTGAGATGTGCTGAGGCCCCACATCCACGGGGCCAGCGTCCGACCCCACCCTTCTCTCTGCCCCATAGTATCCGTTCGAGGCTCTCTTCCGCAGTCAGCACTACGCCCTCCTCGACAATTCCTGCCGTGAATATCTTTTCATCTGTGAATTCTTTGTTGTATCTGGCCCAGCTGCTCATGACCTGTTCCATGCTGTCATGGGCCCCACACTCGCCATGACTCTGGTAAGCCCCGGATTCTGTCTTTTACCCTCCATTCTCAGGGCTCATCCACAGCCAATGGGATCACAGCGGCAGTATTGAAATCAGGGGTGTCCCTTTCTACAGAGTGTAAACCTTTTATCTCACAACATGACCCCCTAGGGAGCCCTCAGAACTCGGGGATCCTGTTACTTCCTCTGCTTTTCCACAGCAGAGAGCAACACCTCTAAATCCTGGCCCTTTGCCTCCATCCCAAGCTCAGCCCTGGCTTCCGCTGTGAGGAACTTACAGAGTGGAGGCCTGTGAGCAAGTCAGGGCCCCTGGAGGGGCCTGTGGACAGGGAAGGAGGGGTCTCCCTAGCCAGGGCCTTGTCCCGTAGAAATGTCCATCCGCTTGCTCACAGCCACCCAAACAGCAAACTGACATTCCATTGCCTGCCTGTTGCTGTGCCACAGAAACACCTGGAGTCCTACCTGGCCGACTGCTACGACGCCATTGCTGTTTTCCTCTGTATCCACATCGTTCTCCGATTCCACAACATCGCAGCCAAGAGGGATGTCCCTGCCCTGGACAGGTCACCGAGCCCTGGGCCTGGGTGCCTAAAGGCTTCAGCTTTTTTTTTTTTTCCTCGAGACAGGGTTTCTTTGTGTAGTTTTGGTGCCTAGATCTTGCTCTGTAGACCAGGCTGGCCTCAAACTCACAGATATCCACCTGGCTCTGCCTTCTGAGTGCTGGGATTAAAGGCGTGCGCCACCACCGCCTGGCCAAGCTCCAGCCTTTTATCTTACACAGACAACTCCATCCTGACCCTGACTCTTCCTCACCTGATATCCTTCCCCCTCCTGTGTGTGTCCCAGAGGCAGCATCGGCCACACGCGCATACACACACACACACACACACACACACACACACACACACACACACACACACACACTCACCATTCCCCTGAAGCGCTGCACTCCCCCGGCCTGCCCGCCCCCCAGCCAGCTGACCTGTGATTCTGATTAAGCCCGCAGGTACTGGGAGCAGGTGCTTGCCTTGCTGTGGCCTCGCTTTGAGCTGATCCTGGAGATGAATGTCCAGAGTGTCCGCAGCACCGACCCCCAGCGCCTTGGGGGCCTGGACACTCGGCCCCACTATGTGAGGGCTGGTGAGGGTCACAAGGGGATCTTGTGGCCACACTCAGTGGTGGGGTGGTCACCCTCAGTGGTGTGGTGGTCACTGCAGGAGGAGGGAGGGACTGGGGACAGGAGTTGCAGAGACAGCTGGGAGGTTGTGTCTGCCAGGCAGGCTGATGGGAGTCTTCCCACCTGCTCCTAGATCACACGCCGCTATGCTGAGTTCTCCTCTGCGCTTGTGAGCATCAACCAGACCATCCCCAATGAGCGCACCCTGCAGCTGCTGGGACAGTTACAGGTGGGGCTGGCAGGACAGACTTCCCTCAGGGGGCGGGGCCTGTGATCTGGCTTTCTCCTTCCTGCCTGTGTGTGGCTTGTGCAGGTGGAGGTGGAGAATTTTGTCCTTCGAGTGGCTGCGGAATTCTCCTCCAGGAAGGAGCAGCTTGTGTTTCTGATCAACAACTACGACATGATGCTGGGTGTGCTGATGGTAAGGCTGCTCCCCCGGGGGTCCCCAGGGCTGTCAGCCTCACAGTTCAGTGCCTGAGCCCTGATTCTGGCAGTGTCTGCAGGGTGGGGTGACTGGATGGGGGTGGGGGTGCTGGCCTGAGGCAGCTCCCAAGTTCCTCCTCCTGGTGTCTTCCTCAGGAGCGGGCAGCTGAGGACAGCAAGGAGGTGGAGAGCTTCCAGCAGCTGCTCAATGCTCGCACACAGGTAGGGCCTGGGCGTGGCAGGGAGACCTGGTGCTGCTGGGCTGACCTCAGTGTGCAGCCATTACGACTCACTGCCTTGTTGCTCGTCTGGTTCACTTAATTTTTCTATGATGTTAATAACTTAACAGCAAAATAAAACTATAACTGTGTATGTATGTGTGTGCACATGTCAAAACAATCAGTTCTGCTCTGCACAGGATTATTAGTGTGTGTATGTGTGTGTGTGTGTGTGTGTGTGTGTGTCTATGTGTGTGTGTGTGTCTGTGTGTCTGTGTGTATGTGTGTATGTGTGTCCATGTGTGTGTCTACATGTATGTGTGAGCACGTGTGCAGCACATGTCTTGAAGCACATGGAGTCAGGACAACTTCAGGACTGGGCTCCTCTCTTGCTTCTCCACTTTGTGTTCTGGGTCCAGTGGCCAGCTCTTCCCCCTGAGCCAGCTCATCGGCTCTTGGTTTTGGAAGAGACAATCCTTGGGTCTTCCTCTACACCTTGTCAGACCACCACCTAAAAGTGGAAGCTCACGGAGGCCGGCTGCTCTGTGGAGCGTCACCTCCTAGTCGTCCCAGTCCAGGCTGGGGTCCTTTGTCCCCTGGACTCCTGACTCTGTTCCGACTGGCACGTCTTTCTAGGAATTCATTGAAGAGCTGCTGTCTCCCCCCTTTGGGGGTCTGGTGGCATTTGTGAAGGAGGCTGAAGGTTTGATTGAGCGAGGACAGGCCGACCGACTTCGAGGGGAAGAAGGTATGAGGCTGTTGTCAGGGACCGTGGGGAGGTGACTGGAAAGGACAGTGAGGTGGCAGCTTACAGGTGGCACAGCAGGGAAGACCTGGCTGGGGGGTAGCAGGGAAGCCCGGCTTGATGGTGAGCATGGCTGTGCCCCGGGCAGACCTTGCCTGGGTGGATGGTCCCCAGGCCTGGTCGCTCTCTGACACTCTCTGTCCTCCTGTGGCAGCCCGAGTCACTCAGCTGATCCGTGGCTTTGGGAGTTCCTGGAAGGCCTCCGTGGAGTCTCTGAGTCAGGATGTCATGCGGAGTTTCACCAACTTCCGAAATGGAACCAGCATCATCCAGGTGCCTGCCACCCCAGCCCTTTGCCCGTGTCCCACGCTTGGGTGTTTTCTCGCTCTTTCCTCTGGGAAGGTCAGCGACCAGCTGTGTCTGAGCTGTGAAGCTCTGACCGTCCTGCCCCGGTCTGTCTGACCCCCGACTCCCCTCTGTGCAGGGGGCGCTGACCCAGCTGATCCAGCTCTACCATCGCTTCCACCGGGTGCTGGCACAGCCGCAGCTCCGGGCGCTGCCGGCCAGGGCGGAGCTCATCAACATTCATCACCTCATGGTGGAGCTCAAGAAACACAAGCCCAACTTCTGACTCGGTCCCCGGGGTGGCGGCTCCCATGCGCTCTGAATGTCACACACTGACACTGGGACCTGGCGGCTCCCACGGGCTCTGCATGTCACACTCCGTCCCCTGGGTCCCCTTCCCCTTCCTGTTGTCTCTCAGGCTCCCACACTCCTCACCGCCTCTGCTGCAGGATTCTGCCTCAGCAGAGTGTGTGCAAGTCTGCTCCTCCCTGGACGTGGAGGGGACGTTATCATTCCTGTCCCTGTCGCCTCCTCCCCTGTGCGTCCACACCTGTGAAAGCTCCCACACCTCAGTCTCTGATCGACTCTCAATCTTAGGACAGGGCAGTGGAGGCGGCCTTCCCTCTCTTGTAGCTTGGTTGTCTGCGGTCTCCACTTGAACACTAACCCATCACCTCCTGGCTGGCATTCAGGCTGTCTGTCTGTCTGTCTGTAGGCAATAATAAGCACTTAATGTACTGTGACAGCGTCCCTTCCTTTGTCCTGATGCCTTCAAGTTCTCCATCATTTATTTCCTCTAGACTCTCCGGTTCCCAGCCTGGGGGGCATGAGTGTGGGAGCCCGTTCTGGGGTTCCTCGTGGCTTTACCCAGCAGGTCCGAATAGAGGATGATCAGAACCACGGGCCTGAGTGCAGGTGTCTGAGATGGTCTGCACTTGGCTGTGCTGGGGGAGGAGGTCTTTTGCTCCACCCCTTGGCGTCTCTATAAAAACCCTGGACCAGAGACAGTCGGGGCCCGTTGGAATAGGTTCCAGGCCCTCTCGAGGCTATCCTTTATTTTCTATCTGTTTATCTCCGCAACATTCTCCGCTATAAATCCTTCTATCTAATATTTCCTGCTGCTCGCACTCAAGAAAACTCTGGGAAGCTGTGGGGGTGATGGGTAAATGCCCCACACATGAGGAAGAAGGCGGGGTGGTAACCTTGGTCCGTCACTGTTTCTGACCCAGGGTGGCTGGTTTGCTTAGGAGGGACTGCTCTGTAGCTCTCCAGGAAGGTGGCACATGTCACAAGGCCTGGGGACATGGACAGCTTTGGGCCCTGTCCTGAGGCTACCGTGGGAAAGTCCACAGGAGTCTGGGATTGTCTGTCTGAGCCCCTAAGTGGCTGTCATGGCTCCTCTGAGGGGAGGGCCTGCACCCCTGCACCCATATGGGGCCGGGGTGGACCTGGCTCCAGAGCATCCGTCTTGTCTTTTCCATGTGGCCCTTCCTGCTGCCCTGCTGATGTGCCCAGTGAACTGCAGAACAGAGTTTCTCAACCTTCCTGACGCTGCCACCCTTTGATACATTTCCTCACATGGTGGTGACCCCAACCTCAAAATTATTTTCATTGCTATGTCATAATTAATCTTGCTACTGTTATGAACCCTAATGTAAATACCTGTGTTTTTTGATGGTCTTCAGCAACCCCTATAAAAGGGTCTTTCAACCCCCTAAGGTTCGTGACCCACAGGTTGAGAACCACTGCTCTAGAGTCAAGGAACATCCTTGACCAAGGCTTTTGGGGGTTTTCAGGACAGGGTTTCTCTGTGCAGCCCTGGCTCTCCTGGAACTCACTCTGTAGGCCAGGCTGGCCTCGAACTCACAGAGATCACGTGCCTCTGCCTCGCAAGTGCTTGCACTAAAGGCGTGAGCCACCACCATCCAGCTACCCTGACCAAGCCTTAAACGCCAGTGTGGTTTGTAGACCTGTAATCCCAGCTAACTGGGAGACTGAGGCATGGGATGGAAAACCTGCTTGGGTTACAGAGTCAGTTCAAGGCCATCCTGGACCAGGTCTTAAAAGTAAAAGTGCTGGTGGAGAGATGGCTCAGCAGTTAAGGGCACTGGCTGCTCTTCCAGAGGTCCTGAGTTCAATTCCCAGCATCACATGATGGCTCACAGCCATGTATAATGGGATCTGGTGTCCTCTTCTGGCATGAATGTGTATTGCAGCTAGACTGCCATGTACATGAGATCAATAAATCTTTAGAAATTAAAAAAAAAGTGGGTGGGGGTGGGGAATGTCGTTCTGCGGCAGGAAGCTCGCCAGGCAGACAGCAGTCTATAGGTTCCTTAGACAATGGGGGAAATTTCAGGTGAAAGAAGTGTCATGTCATGGCGGGCGGTGGTGGCGCACGCCTTTAATCCCAGCACTCTGTGAGTTCGAGGCCAGCCTGGGCTACCAAGTGAGTTCCAGGAAAGGCACAAAGCTACACAGAGAAACCCTGTCTCGAAAAACCAGAAAAAAAAAAAAAAAGAAAAAGAAAAAAAAAGAAGCGTCATCTCCTCCCCCATCACGTTCAGGTCCATCACAGTACTAGGCTGTGCGGGGCGAGGGTAGGGGGCGCGGGGGATACAAGCTCACCCCAGACCCGGCCCTGGAGTCCTTCATGGTCCTTTCTCACCACACCTTACCACCTACTCCAGCCCCTCCCCAGGTGTCAGTCTTGGGGACCCCTGTGTTCTGGTCTCTCCTTATAGCCCTGGCTGTCCTGGAACTTGCTGTGTGGATCAGGAACTCAGAGATGCTCCTGCCTCTGTCTCCTGATGGCTGGGATAAAAGGTGTTCAACAAGAAACCGGGGACCCTTTCTCTGGGTGAGTTACATTAAACTAAGTTAATGGGCCGAAGTGTGGTTCAGTTAGGACGCACTCAACATGCAGGAAGCCTGGGTTAAATCCGGGCCACATCAACAACTAAAGAGAAGGAAGCTAACGCTGTGATGTGAGGGGCTGTGAGAGGACAGCAGGTTCTTCAGTGTGGCCCAGACAGCCTGGGAGGCTCCTGAATCCCCCAGCAGTTGGGGACTCTGCAGTCTGCAGGCTGATGGGACATTTAACTTTGCTCTGTGGGTCTCGGGACCCTCGGAAGCCGCGATTCCACCAATGGCCGTCAGGGGGCAGCAGGACCCAGGATCGGAGCTGGTCCAGGTCCCTGCCCACCTGAGCCCCTGTGAGCTCTGAATGATGGGGAGCCAGGGGGGTGTCGCCCATGCCCCTTCATCCCTAAGCAGAGAGGGACTTTCCCTTCAGCCCCGAATACTCTGTTTTGCGGTTTGCTCGAGTCCTTGTGATCTCCGGGCTGAAACTCAACTGCAGAGGAAGATTTCTCCTCAGTCTGCTCCCCAGATCATTACTCAACATCACAGTCTCCAGTTGTGGAGAATCTCTCTCTCTCTCTCTCTCTCTCTCTCTCTCTCTCTCTCTCTCTCTCTCTCTCTCTCTCTCTCTCTCTCTCTCACACACACACACACACACACACACACACACACACTCACACACGTTCCTGGCACCTGGCATGCTGAGACAAGACAGAAAGATCAAGAATTCAAGGTCAACCTGGGCTACTACAAGATTAAGAAAACCGGCACACAGGTCAGCAGGTCTGGGGCCACTCTGCAGGGGGGGTTGTGTCAATTCCCCTTTCCTTGCTTATCTCCAGGACCAGTGTGAACATCTAGTGCAGGGGACCCTGGAGTTGTGTAGGAGGGGCTTGGAGGTGACCCCTCGTGCTGTAACGACCCCCAGTACTGTTCAGGGTGCTCTGTCTTTAGAGAAATCTCATTTCCCTCCGTTTATTTTTCTTTCTTTTAAAAAATATTTATTTCTATGTGTATGGGAGTTTTGCCAGCGTGTATGTCCATGAACCATGTGAATGCAGTGCCCCAGGAAGCCAGAAGAGGGCGGCATATTCCCTTCTTACAGGAGGGTGTGAGCTGAGACCCTAACCCAGGTCCTCTGGAGGAGCAGTGAGCACTCTTTATCCCTGATCAATCTCCCCAGTCCCATACTTATCCTTGGAAGTGACATCATCTTCATTTTCATTCTGAGTTTTCTGTGGTTCTTTTTTCTGCAGCTCAGGGCCTCACTCAGGGCCTGAGCCACCAACACCCCCGACCCCCTGCAGAGAGAGTTTGAAAGGAGAAGCTGTGTGTTCTCAGGGTCAGAGTCCAAGCCTTGTACACACCGATCAAAGAGAAGGAGTCTGTCCCCACTGTGTGCACTCTACAGGAAGGTCTGGTGTCCTCCAGCACCAACACAATGTGAACACAACTCACACATGGAACTTTCCAGGTGGCCAGGTTCTCCTGGAAGGTCCCCAGCTCAACTGGGTGTGTTGACAAAGGGCTTCTTATACTCTACCCGTGTCTATGTTTTAATTTGTGGCCTCTGATTACATCTTTATTCCAAAGCTTTAGTGGTAGCCTTTGAAATAACCACAAAACCTTGTCCTTTGAGATTTTCTCCCCATATATTGGGAATGTGGCTCAGTGAATAGAGTTCCCACCTTGTACACCCCAGGCCCTGGGTTCAATTCCTCAACACCTCTAAAACTAGGGTGGTGGCACACCGGATGGGCAGGAGAGATGACTACATGGGTACAAGGTTTTGCCACCAAGTCTGACCACGTGAGTTCAGTCCCCAGAACCCACAGTGGGAAGAGAGAACTGGCTTCCCCAAGTTCTCTTCTGACCAGACACACACACACACACACACACACACACACACACACACACACACACACACACGGCTCGTGCATGCCCTCATTTGCACACCACACACACAGTAATACTATAAACACTTAAAATAGTTTAACATTTTCCTTGATTACCTTTGTATGGCTTAACTTTAAGTACTGACAGCTTCTCCTCACAGTGTGGGTTTTGGACACAGGCAAATTCACCCACTGGAAGTCTGGAGGAAAACTGGACACAATGTATGCACTTGTGTTTCCGTGTTCTTTAACATGAAATCTTGCTTCCTCTTGATTTTTGTTACATTGATTTCCTATTTCTGTGAGGGGATGGGTGTGTCATGATGCCTGTGTGAGGCTCAGAGGATAACTTCTGGGAGTTGGTTCTTCCCTTCGTGTGGCTTCCCTGGATCCAGCTCAGGTCATGAAGTTTGGGGACAAGCCCCTTCACCCCCTGAGCCATCTCAAAGGTCCCCTTGGAGACCAGTGGGTTTGGACTTTTGCGTTTGAAGGTTCTCTGCATTCCTGGACTTGGCTCACAGGAGAGCCGGCCACCCTGACATTAGAAAAGGCGTTTCCTGCCCTGATGAGTAGCAGCGTTGCCTTGTGTTGCCCCGGCCAGCGGGGTCTGCAACAGGGACCTAAAGGGAGGGCCGGCGAATGAAAGGGACAAGAGACACAAAGAATGAGAGCAAGACAGGACGTCTGATCAAGCTCCAAAATTTTATTTTACTCTCAAGGCATATATAGGTAGACAAAGGGGGTTGTGAGCAGGAAGGGACTTAGTTATGGGCTGTTCGGCCAGCAGGAAATGTTGCCCTGAAGGTTATCTATCTACCCTTGTCTAACTGCCTAATTGCTTAGCTGCAGCTCATTCACCTGATGTCTGAGAAGAGGTTCTGGTGTCTGTGGGAAGAGGTTCTGGTGCTGTGGAGACTTAAGCAAGGCCTAGATCTAAGAAAAGAGGAGAGAAGCCCAAATATGGCAGCATGTGTGTCAAGGGTCACTTAGGCTTATGGCTCCCGTCATCTCCTCCCTTTTAATTATTTATGAAGGTCCAAGGTGGTGCTACAAATTCGCCTGGTGGCGATGGGCGTTAACCAAGGAGGGGAAACATTGCCCTGATCCTCCCGGTTTATTATAGGTGTCTTTTGCTGGAGGAGGGACCCTGGATGTATTTTCATCCTTAGACACCAACCCCTATGCAATCCTGGGGGACCCAGAGGCAGAAAGCTTGGTCCTCCCCCTGCAGTGCCATTGGCCTCGCACGTTCCTTGGTACCCAAGCTCTTCCCAAGTGGGGCAAGCTTGCATGTTTCTGGGTTTTCATGCAGTTCCCAAAGGACAGTCATTGCTGAAAGGATCTGAGTGGCCTTGATCGTCAAGATCAAGCCGACGATAATGGACCTGTATAGGTTTGGATGCCAGGGAGTCTATTTGTTTTTTGATGAATTGGGTTAGCCTGCCAATTACAAAAGGACCCAAAGTTACCAATAACAAGATGCTGACTAGTGGTCCTGTGAGAGGAACCAAAAGGGAGAACATGGATGATCTCCACCAGTCATCTGCCATGGCAGAGAATCACTGCTTGTGTAGCTCTAGGCTAAGTCTAGGTAGCTTATTTATCTGGGTTTCTACCAATCCAGACTCATTAATATAATAACAACACTCTTCCCTCAGAAAAAGGAATGTCCCACCCTTTTCTGCTGTCTGCAGGTCCAAGGCCCGTCGGTTTGTAGGACAACCTGTGCAAGGGAGGTTAGCTGCCTCTGGAGGGAGGACAGGGATGCTGCAGAACCCCAATTGCTACCTGAAGTTGTTGGGATAGGAGAGCTGTTGTTATGAGGGAGTGACCCAGGGCTCCTCCTGCCAAGCCTGCAGAGACCAGGGAGGTGGTGAGGGAAATTCCAGCCACAAGGGGCAAGAAGACAGAGTTTTGGCTTGGGCCATTCCATTCTCTCCCAGTTACCTGTCCCTTAGCAGGAGAAATGGCATCATGAATTGTGCAGTCAGAATAGGGGCATCCTACGCTTTCCTCCCTCCAATAAATTTTGGAATTGTGGGCAGTCTGACCCGACCCCCAGAGAAGAAAAAGAAAATTTGTGAGTGGGCGATATAAACTGCAGTCAGGTTGTATTCCTCCCAGTCCTTCTTGGCTTGTGGGTGTTCACAAATGTTGATCTCACGCCACCACCGCCGTCAGTGTGATCTCCTGAAGCTTATAAGAACCTTCTTAATAGACAAAATCTTAGACATGTTAGCAACATAAGAGTGGTGAACTTTATCAGAGCAAAATTATGAATCCTTGGAGCCTCAACAAAGCATCAGGATAGCCAGAGAATGAAATCTGAAATGTGTCATTTATATATCTCCAAAGTCTTATATATCATTTGACAAAAATTAATAAAATACATTTAGAACAGAATCTTTAGTTCTAATCATATTTCTCTAAGTCACCATGCCTAGCTGTTTCCTGTGTGGCCTTGAACTCACAGAGATCCAGGTTGATTTCTGCCTTTGGAAGTCTAAGATTAAAGGCGTGTGTGCCACTATTTTCTGGCTTCTATATTTAGTGGCTGTTCTGTTCTCTGACCCCAGATAAGTTTATTAGAGTGCACAATATTTTGAGGAGCACAATAACACCACAGTGCTGTTTGGGGAGGTGGAGGTTTAAGAGCTGTGACTTGCTGGAGAAAGTGTGTTACTGGGGAGGAGGGGCTGTGAGAGTCAAACCATCTGCCTCCATGTTGCTCTCTCTGCTTCCTGTTTGCAACTGAAGATGTGAGCTCTCAGCTTCCTGCTCCTCCACCATGCCTGCAGCTCTGGCCTTGATTGTCTGCCGTGATGCACTCTTATCCATTGGAACTGCAGCCCAAAGAAACCCTTCTAAATGTTGCTTTGGTCATGGTGTTTTATCATAGCAACAGAACAGTAATTAACACAAACACATAATTAAAAAAATAAAATTTGAGATGGTGTCACTATGTAGATGAGGCTAGACTTTAACTCACAGAGATTCACCTTCCTCTGCCTTCAAAGTGCTAGGAATAAAGTATGTGCCAGTATGCCACACTAAAAATAAATAAATAAATAAAAAATAAATCTAAAAAAAATAGCTTTCTGCTCTGTTCCTCTCCTCTGCACTCTGGACACCTTCCCTTCTGCCCTCACCTCCCCACACAATCTATCCTTGTTGATTCCCTTACACTGTATCACAGGCATCTTCCCACCACAGCACTTGCTCTAGGAGACCAGCAACTCTGTATCACTTCCTAGTGTGTCTTACAAACAGGACTTCATCTCACATCTGGAACAGACTCTGTGGGCTGATCACAATGGACACTGCTGTGTCTCCTGCTTGAGGAGTGGATTTCCTCCACCCCAGATGGAGACAGTGACAGCTGACCAAGGAAAACATCCATCCAGGGTCAGCTTGGTGAACCCTGAGCTCACTGGTCACTCACAGGAGCCTGGGTGAATCAGGGGATATCCACTGAGCTGCCCACCCCAGTGTGCATGTCACTCACCCAGCTGCATCACTGCAGTCCCCTGCACAGCTCCCAGCAGCTCCACTCAACAGTCTCCTCTCCCTCAGGAACTGCAGCTGGTTTAACCCTGAGAGGGAAACGCTACATTGTGTCAGCTCCGGGAATCTGTAGCTTCTTGTGCTTCCTGAGCCTCCTCAGCTCCTCCTGTCTCCAGCAGGGATGTTTCAGTCTAGAGGAAAATTCACACCCTCACCTCCCTCTTCTACAGAAGCTCCCTTGATTAACACAACCTCAGGCCACATGCTGGTGTGTCGGGTGCAGCACCAGGTCCCCTCACACTGAGGTCAGAGTCACCTGAGCTTCCCCTCAGCAAAGCCCTCCCTCCCTCCCCACCTGCCTTTCTGTCTTTGATCCGTGATCCTATTTATTTTTTTATTCATTCATCAAACATTTATTGGGTATGAAAGTTTGCTAGGTCCCAGGCACTGGAAGTCATCATCCCTCACAAGACAAAGATGGCTGCATCGTGACAGAGATTGTCACCTTCTTGGTCTTCAAACATCTCAGCTAAACTCCTGGAGCTCCTGACTGGAGGCCACAAACCTAGAAGAGAAAACTGCAGGGCTGGAACCTGGAGCAGGGGTGAAGTAATTTCCACATCTGTTGCTCCCACAATCTATTTATAAGAGGTTCGTTAATTGTACATCTATGAGTATTTTTCTTGGGTGTATGTGTTTGTAACATGTGCCTAACTGGTGTCCATAGGGGCAGTGGAAGCCATGGAACATGAGTTATGGATGGTGTGAGCCATGATGTGGATGCTGGGATTTGAACCTGGGTCCTCTGCAGGAGCAGCAAGTGATGTCAACTCCTCAGCCAAATCTTCAGTCCTTGGGATCATTTCTTTTAAATAGACTTAAATCTCCAGTTGCCTCATCCTGTACATCCCTGAGTCACCACTGGGGGCAGCACCAGGATTCCCAGAGCCAAGGGAAGGAGAGGAACCTTGGGCAGAACACAGATCCAACAGGACAGACTGAGATGAGACCCTGTGGATCCCTCCTCTCTGCCCATCCTACAACCCGGGTTAGATTCTGAAAGATGGGGAAGGAGAGAACCTCAGGGAGGGGCCTGGAAGGAGCCAGGAGCCCAGGAGACTGAAGTTCATCTCCTCAGCCCACAGTCTCCTGAGTCAGGGGCTTAGCTGGGCCTTGATGAGACAAAGATGGACAAACACCTCTTAATGCTGTCACTCAGGGACCCCAAAGGAGAATGAGTCAGGCACCGCTCACAGGAACAAGAACAGGCCTAGTCCTCCATACAAACTAAAAAGACAAGAAATAAACAGAGAAGACGGGGTGAAGAGCCATGGCCAGGTCAGAGCCCAGGCTGACCTGTCACAGCAGCCCTGGCTGCTCACAATCCTGGGGACAGGACAAGGCTCTGTCATCCCAGTGTCCCTGTGATCACAGACTCTCAGATGTGGTTCAAGTGATGAAGAGAACAGAGCCAGGAGGTGACAGAGCTGAGGAGTGTCCATGTCACAGCCAACAATGGAATGAGCTCGACCTGGGCACAGTCCTGTTCACACTCAGCTCCCACAGCCTCATCTTGTCCACCAGATACACACAGCATAATGAACACACATTCTGGAAGGTTCTCCATGCTGCCATTTATTTCCCCCACAAACTATAAGTATCTCAATCCTTTAATTTACGCGCCAATGCACCTGCCAGATCAAGGACGTGAAAAACCAAGTTCACATTCAGATTCTTATTTTCAGTGGGGAGTCAGGGGCTGCAGCTCAGGGCAGCATGGAGGTGACAGGATGGAGATGTCCCCTCCTGTCTGCTGGACCAGGAAGGTTGGCTGTGGAAGGGAACACAGGCAGTGCAGGGACAGGGTCCTGGTGTGCAGGGGGGGCCTGGCTCCCCAGTTCTTCACATTGAGCCCACAGGGTCACAGGGAACATCAGACACTGTTGCTGAGAGTGAACTGAGGGGCTCAGGTCGTCACAGGAGAGACCTGAGCACATCTCTGTCACTCTGTCAGGACAGGCAACTGTCTTCACGCTACAAACAAGAGCCATGAACAATCACTGTGAAGACAACATCCCAACACCAACCACTCACTCAGAAGTGATTCTGGAAGTCCCTGAACCCCAATCATATCCACTTTGCCCCTCCCCAAATCAGTGCCCAGAGTGTCAACTTCACAGCCTGGGAGAGACACATCAGAGCTCTGGGCACTGTCCCTGCCTAGGGAAAAATTACATATAGTCACAGGAAGGTGAAAACATGGCCTCTAGAAGATTTCACTGGAGGAGGTATTATGGGTTGGCAGAGCTCCCCAAATACTCTAGCTTTACCCCAAGGGCCTCCGGGACAATCCTGCTCCCCACACTTACCTGAAGCTGGAGTATAGTTCCCTCCTTTTCCACCTGTGAGGAGAAAAGCTGTGAGAGACCAGGGAAGACCCGACCCTAAGAAGTTTCCAGAACTGACAGCAGACCCAGGTTAGAGACAGGAGCAATGAGGGGTGTGGATGTTTCCCATTAGTGAGGCAGA
The DNA here is from genome assembly GCF_049852395.1 of Peromyscus maniculatus bairdii. Taxonomy (NCBI): domain Eukaryota; kingdom Metazoa; phylum Chordata; class Mammalia; order Rodentia; family Cricetidae; genus Peromyscus; species Peromyscus maniculatus. The sequence goes on along the minus strand of NC_134872.1, from coordinate 4,664,145 downwards.
GCACACTTCTAAAAGGGGCTGAGAGAGAACCAGACCTGCCCTTTCCTACCTGTGTTTCTCCTCCAACACCACACAACAGCCACCACAGCTCCAATGATCACAGCTACAACAGCAGCAATGATTGCCCAGATGTGGACAGGGGACTGAGGAGGCTCTGGAAGGGAAGGACAGGAGGGGAAGTCGGGGGTCATGACGCCAGCTCTCAGCCCTGATCCTTTTCAGGGTCACCAGAGGGCTCCAGGTTTGCCTGACCCCAGCTCTGCACCCACACCCTCCTTACCCCATCTCAGGATGAGGGGTTGTTTCAGCCCCTCATGGTACACATGACATGTGTATGTCTGCTCCTGCCCAGAAGGCACCACCACAGCTGCCCACTTCTGGAAGGTTCCATCCCCAGAAGGTCTGGTCTCCACCAGCTCCATGTCCTGAGTCTGTTCCTCCCCATCCCTCTGCCAGGTTATGGAGATCTCAGCAGGGTAGAAGCCAAGGGCCCAGCACCTCAGGGTGCCGTCTCCTTTCAGTGTGGGGTGATGGGTCACACGTGCCTTTGGGGGATCTGTGTGGAAGATTTAAGAAATCCTACAATTAATAAGATAAACTGAAATCTGCAAAGACAAAGTTAAACCAATGCTGACACTATACTGTGTCTGTTTGGACAATTCTGTCATCACACTAGTGACCTCAGGTAGAGCTTGTCCCCTCATCACAGAGCTGCACATTTTCCTGGGGGAATCAGTAGCGAAGAGGGAATCCACATGAGTCAGCAGGTCAGCATGGTCTTCCTCATGTGATGTTCTATAGCATTAGTTAGGTGGTAAAAGAATAGAAGGAAAGGAAAATAATTTATATATGTTAGTAATTTATATCAAAATATGAAATCAGGTACAAGGCCTATATGAAGGGTACCACCAACTCCTGCTGCCACCATTGAGGCACAACCACTGTGGCCATCTTGCTGACCAGCATAACTGTCTGTCCAAGTGAACAGCCATCACCAAAAGCAGCAGAAATGTGGTGAACCTCTGACACTCAGCCAGAGAAATTGACTCCCCAAGCCCTGCCTCTGGGGGACAAGACACAAGGTATTGTCACCAGGACCCCTGGAAGTGTGCTGTGGAGCCCAGGGCAGCACTCCCTGGGACACAGCGGTGCTCACAGGGGTGTGTGGATCGTCCCTGTCACTCCTGTCCTGGAGCTTCAGAAGATCCTGTCTCTGAGGAAATTCAATTCCTAATCCACTGGGGCAACACTGACTTGTTGGGACTGAGGGAGAGGAGTGCTCTGGATGTTAATATGGCAGAAAACAGTCTAAGGTCACACGAACCTTTCTAGTGTAAAGGAAACACTGACTTGTCTAATTATCCAGATTAGCAGTTCCCCCTGGCTCCTGTGGAGACTGATACAGATGATAAAATGAGGGGGAGAGAGAGAAACAGTATCATTCCAGTGAGGGGGATAAAAAAACTGAGTAAAAACAAAATGACAACTTTAAAAAAAAAAAAAAAAAAGGAAGGAAGGAAGAAAAAAAAGCCCCCCACAATTTAGTATTTGTCCAGGGCACCCCATAAGTGCTCAGGTGGCCATTCTGGGAATAGACGTAATTGGAGTGTGAGGGATGCAAACCTCAGCCACAGGGATTTGGGAGAATGTATCTTTGGAAGGTTCTAGAAACTGTGGAACCAGCCTAGGGTAGGGGCGTCCATGTCTCCCATCAGGTAAAGGAGACTTCCGGTCCTGGCGTGTAAGGCTGACACACTCAGATGACAGGACTCAGTTTCCACAGACCCTGGTGTGGGCAGAGACCCCGGCCTGGAGAGGCCATGGCTGACAGCGGCTGCAGACTGCAGGAGCCACTGTGGTTAGGTCGGGATCTCCTCTCCCTCCTCTGAGACAGATTTGCAGCTGTCCAGGGAGAAGGCTGAGCCTGGGGATCAGTGCGGTCCCTGCCATGCTGGATCAGGAGACCCAGGGACACTGTCTGCCCTGAGACAGGGGCATGACCCCAGCTGAGGGGTTTCTTCTTCCCCAGGACTGAGCCCAGCCCGAGGGCAGAGGGAGGAGCTGCCCGCGGCCCTGCACCTGTGCGCTGCAGCGCGTCCTACCCGATCTCCAGGTATCTGCGCAGCCACTCCATGCACTCCTCTTTCAGGTAGGCCCTGTATCCCTCTGCAACAACAGCCTGCTCGAACTTGCGCCGGGTGATCTGCGCCGCCGTGTCCGCCGCCGTCCACGTCGTCAGGTCGTCGTTCAGGGCGATGTAATCGAGGCCGTCGTAGGCGTACTGATTGTACCCGCGGAGGAGGCGCCCGTCCGACCCCACGTCACAGCCATACATCAGCTGGAAAGTGTGAGAGCCTGCGGGGACCCCGCGGTCAGCCCCGCCCACCCGAGGGCAGCCCCGCCCACCAGCCCCGCCCCTCGGTCCCGCCCACACGCGGACTCCCCTGAACCGAAAGGGAAACCGGGTCCAGGTCCCCGACTCTCCTCCCGAAACTCGGACCCGGGACCCGGGGCGACTCCGGCCCGGACATAGGGACGTGGAGCGGTCGTGACCTCCGACCCGCGTCACTCACCGCCCTCGCTCTGGTTGTAGTAGCCGAGTGCGGTCTTCAGGTTCCCTCGGAAAGTCTGCTCATCGTTCTTGGCGATCCGTGTCTGCTCCTCCCAATACTCCGGCCCCTCCCGCTCCACCCACGGCGCCCGCGGCTCCATCCTCGGAGTCTCCGCGTCGCTGTCGAAGCGCACGAACTGCGTGTCGTCCACGTAGCCGACAGCGATGAACCGGGGCTCCCCGAGGCCGGGCCGGGAAACGATGGTGTTGAAATACCGCAGCGAGTGCGAGCCTGGGGGCGGCGCGCGGTGAGACCCCGACCCTCGTCCCGGGACCCCGGGCGGGTGCGCGGGCCGGGAGGGGAGCAGGGCGCGGGGCTCGGGACGCGGTGGAGAAGGGCGGGAGGGTCTGGCTGGGCGACGCGGGGACGCGGCTTCCCCGGGGCCGCCCCCGCCCTCCCCGCAGAGTCGTTTCCCTCCCGACCCCGCACTCACCCGCGCGGGTCCGGGTCGGGGCCAGGGCGGCCGCCAGCAGCAGGAGCAGCGTGCGCGGAGCCATCGCCCCCATCTCGGATCTGGGGCGTCTGAGTTCCGCGGACTCCGTGGACTTTATAGCCCGTGACCGCGGCGACGCTGATTGCTTCTCCGGGATCTCGGCACCCAATGGGGGTGAGAACAGGACAGTTGTCTTCAGTGTCCGGGCAGAAGGACCGGACACAGGTCAGGAGCTGGAGAAGTGAAACTGGGGACCTGGGGATCCCCAGCTCTGGGCTTCCACCCCAGACCTCACCGCCTGGGGACTGAGACTTTGCTGAACCCTGTGCTGCTGGACGGAGCGCTGTGTGTCACGGTGTCTCTGAGCCGCCTAAGGACAACTGTCTCCTCAGGTTAGTCAGGATGAAACCTAAGAGCACGAAGTTTCCAGATAAAATACGCACAGCACTTAAAATGAGTGTTCACGGAAACAGGTGCTGTCGGAGTCCTGGTCAGGGTGTGGGGCTGCCGTGGACACCTGCATCGGGAGGTGACTGGAGTTTTCACAGCTCTGGTCAAGCACTTTTGACCCTGTGTTATCTGTGACTCTTCATGCTGGAATCCCTACTCACCTCTGCTTTCACTTTCTACTTCAGTTATGTGTGGCTGGGATTTGAAGACATCAAGTCAACATCCACAGAAACAAAAAATTTATAAATTTATTTTTTTTCCACACTACAGAACAGGGATGAAACCTCAAGTCCCTAGTGAGTACCTCTGCCATGAGAATTACCTCTGCCCAGTGTCCACACTGCACAGGCCTGAGGAACTCAGGAGCCAGCTGTTATGAGACCCAGGGCTCCACAGGCCTGTGACATTCATCTCCTTCATCTCATCTGCTCATAAAGTGTGAGGAAGGTCACAGAGAGAATGAGAGGTCACAGGTTATGTAACTTCTACCACACCATCGTCATTATTCTGCTTCATTATTAGTTACAGTTCCTTTCTCACTGTGATTTATTCAATAAAGCAACTGTACCATGGCAGTGTGTGGACACAGGGAACCATGGCGTGTAGACAAGGATCAGTACCCTGCTGTATTTGGTCTCCACAGGGCTCTCTTCCCAGTGGAGAAGTGGGTCCACTGTGCTGAGACAAAGACCAGGTCCACACAGACATCTCAGGACTATGGACTGAAGATCCATGTAAAACACAACCACCTGGAGCCACAGAGGATCATCTGGGGAGAAACACTTGGAGTCTGAGTGTAAGCACCAGGCTGTGAAGACATGATCCTGAGTGAAGAGGAAAAAAAATCTCAATTTACAGATGAGATTCCTGAGCATCAGGCTTGGCAGTGCGAGCTGCCCCTGCAGGTGAACACAGGAGCCTGGTCTCTGTGGGAGTCTGTGTGGTGCTTGCAGGCCAGCGCCTCTGCTTTAAAGAGAAGCATCTCTCCACTGCATCCCCAACACGCATATTTGCCATCGGACTCCCAGAAGTGACTTTTCTTCTAGAAGATCCAGGGAATCCTTCTTCTCTTCAGAAGGAGGAAGAGGAAGGTTGAGGAGAGAACTAAGTGAGTCTGGCCTGGGGGTCTCTCCTGGTGTTTTCTTGTCTTTTTTTTTAAGACCAAGCTGGCCTTGAACTCACCGAGACATGAAGCAGGTTTTCTTTCAGACCACCAACCAGCTCCCAAATCATGACAGAGAGACTTACTATTAGTTATGAATGCCTGGCCTTAGCTTAAACGTATCTCTAGTCAGCTTTTCCTAGTTAAGTGGACCTGTTTCTCTTCATCTATGTTTTTCCTTGGGGCTTTTTACCATTACTTCCTTCCTTTAGTGTGTCTTACTTTTCTGCTTCCTCTGTGGCTGGCTGGGTAACTGGGTGGTTGTCTGGCTGGCCGGTCCTGTCCTTCTCCCCCTTCTTTTCCTCCTCTTCTCTTCTCTCTCCGCCCCCAGCCCCGCCCATCCCTCCTCTGCCTAGCCATTGGATGTTCAGCTTTTTTTTTTTTTTTCAGAAGAAAACAACTTTATTTTCATTAACTCACAAAACACAACACAGTTGGTTCAGGAGGCCATCACTTGCCCAGTCTCCACACTACTACTAGCCTCGGTGAATATCTACACATTAGAACTCTTTAATAGCTGTTCTCGAGCAATGGAGCTGTTAGAAGGAATGTTCAGTCAGGGTCCACACGTGCACTGTCAATCATGTAGAGCCCATTTCATTCTCTTCAGTGTCAACTTCTTGATTAGATCAAACCATTTGCAATTCTGCACTGCTGCAAAACCTCATTGAAGCCCTCCCAGAGCTTGACGTCACTCTGGTTCTGGGCACACTCCAGAAACTGTTTGATCTCAAGAGAGCAAGGCCCAAAAGACTGCTGGTTCACAGACTGGGTTCCCTGGGGCTCCTGGTAAGTGATGTCAGGCCTTGCAGGCTCAGCATTACCACCTCCACTGAAGCCCCCGGTCATGGCATGACCCAGGGTGTGCCCCACTGCGGAGCCCACAGCCACACCAGCTGCAGTGGTGGCTATCTGGGCCATCAGGCCTGGCTGCCTGGGGGCAGCGGCAGGGGAGCCGACTGCAGATGGGGCAGCTGCTGCCAGAGGATGAGCTGCAGGTGCTTGTCTGGGAGCAGCCCTCATCGGAGGGGCCCGGCTGGCCAGAGGGGCCACCCAGGAAGAGCGGCTTCGGCTTCCACGTGGCATCCTAAGCGCTCAGTCTCTCGGAGTCAGGAAACGACTAACTCCTGTTCAGCTTTTTATTAGACGAATCAGGTGCCTTAGGTGTTGTGCCGTGTTCAGTTCATGTGGGTCCGTGGAAAATATGGTTACTCTAGGATGAATTTTAGCCTTCGTGGCGACAGGGGAGTCAGCCTCTGGCCAACTGACCAACTGTAGCTTTGCAAAAAGGATTTTTATAGCTATACAATTTACATCCTTAGCAAGTCAATTTCCACATACCAAAACCTCTTATCTAAGGCTGTCCAAAGACACAAATGGCAAAGCAATTCCCAGTCCCAGGACATCTCTGTTTTCCTCCTACAACCAACTTTTGCATAGGCTTTGAACCTTTAGGAAATCATGGTAAGATTTACATACCTCAAGCCTAAGGTACCCTACACAAAAGGTAGCAGTCACAAAAGGCAGATCAAAGCTGGTGCTAACACTCCAGAATCAAGCCAGCTGCAGAGTTCTGCAGAAACTCTCGCTACAGAAACAGCAGCACATCTTTACATAATTAAACAAATACAACATAAACAAATGTAACACGTCTTTATATAGTTAAAAATAATATTCCACAACAGACCCACCTGCCTGTGCATCCCAAGTCCCGGGATTAAAGGCTTGTGTCACATACCTGGCTTACTTACTTTTCTAGGGCTGTAAGAAGTCACTGTGAACCTGGCAACTTATAAAAGAAAGTTCAATTTGGTCCTCAGATTTCAGAGAGTTTGAATCCAGGATGTTAGAGGAAAGGTGTGGTGGCAGGAACAGCTGAGAGCTCACATCTCAATCCACAAGCAAGTGTCAGAGTCACTGGGAATAGTGGGGGTCTCTTAAAACCTCCATGCCCAGCCCTGGTGACACACCTCCTCCCACACGGCCACTCCTCCTGATCTGTCCCAAGCAGTTCCATCAACTGGAACTGAAGTATCCTGTAGCTGGAGTTTTCTCTTGGGTCCCACCAAAGTCCCACAGCCCACTTATAAAATAAACACACAGACACTTATATTATTTACAAACTGTATGGCTTTGGCAGGCTTCTTGCTAACTGTTCTTGTATCTTAAATTAACCCATTTCTATAAATCTATAACTTGCCACATAGCTCTTGGCTTACTGGCATCTTCACATGCTGCTTGTCATGTTGGTGGCTAACATTGTCTCCCCAACTCAGCCTTCCACTTCCCAGAATTCTCCTCTCTCCTTGTCCCACCTATACTTCCTGTCTGGCCACTGGCCAATCAGTGTTTTATTTATCCAGAGTGATATTCACAGCACTCCCCCTTTTCTTTTTCTTTTCCAAAAAGTAAGGTTTTAACTTTCACATAGTAAAATTACAGACAACAAAACAATTACCAAACAAGAATTACAGTTATAATATCCAGTCTATTTATAGTTTATTTGGCAAAATTAAAGAAGATATCCTATCTATCTTATATTTGTGAGTCTAAGGTTTTATATCTAACTTATCTTTATCATAACTATGGAAAATTGTAACTATCTAGCTTTAACTAAATCAAAGACCTCATAAGGATGTAATACTACCTGAGAAACAGGAGAAGGATGCAAGCAACTGTTGGGCATCTTGCAGGGTAGACAGAGACAGATAGCAGCCTAGACAGTCATCCAAAATTCTCTTGTAAAGTTGGGGCCTCTGTCTTTAGCCCACAGGCCTAGAGTCTCTCAGTCACTTTTTTTAGTGTCCTGTAGAATGTCTGGCAGTTTCCTCTGTGAAGCAGGAACCTGAAGAACCATTTTGTCAAGCAAAGTTCAGTGGTCACCTTTTTATGGATCTTGTATGTTGAGTTGATCAAGCACTCCAGGCAAGAACAGTTTCTTGCCCAAATGGCTATTTTTGCCAAGGTGAAGATAAACTCCATATGGAGTGTCTTCAATGTCCATTCTCTCTGAAGGAGCAGACCTGTCTCACTGTCCAGAAAGTCTAAGTTTTTAAAATATTTTAAATGCCATATTCTGTAGGTCTTTGAAGTATTTGAAGATTATCTATCTATCTGAAATATATCTATGTATACCTAAAAGACTTCACTAACATGGCTACGAGTATGATTATCACAGATGAATCATTAGTAATCTATTTTTTAATTATCCATTATAATTTTAAATGAACTGTACAAACATAACACCTCAAACAAGAGTAGAAATATACACACAGTATAACAAAATTAACTTTGAATTTGTATCAATAAACTAAAATCCTTAGCAATGTAAAACATTTTAAACAAGTTGTTGCTCTTTAAAAGTAGGTTCATTAATCTACCCTTTTATCCTATCATCTCTATATCCTATATATCTATATCACATCCCCTTTTCTTTTTTAGAAATAGATCACATTTATAATCAACCTGTTTTAAATAAAAATATTGGTTTTTCTCTGTCCCACACCAGAGGGCTCTTTTGATTTGGGACACAAGAATCTCTTAACCTTTTATTTTAGCAATATGTCTGGGTTTAGAGGGGGAGTGAACCAATTCCATCTCCAAAGCCAGCTTGGTATATTTGGGAATTTGGATGTAGCATCTCTTACTACTTCCTGCTGGAGGGGGGGGGCACTGTATCTTATGGGGACACAAAGAAACTTTTAGGCTTATGGGGGTAGTCCGTGAGGGTGTATCGTCTGAGCCAGGTGCCTTAAAACCGTTTTGGATGTTGGATCATCTGGGCCATGGTGTCATCAGAGACCTTTCAGGGGGTCTTGGCTGGTCAAACTTGATGTATCTTAATCTGGAACAAATCTATAGCCTCTGTGGAAACAAAAGCAGAGCCTCTTTTCCAAAGCAACATATCCTTATATCCAAATTTTGAAGTCAAGATACCTTTAAAATTTACATTTTTGTTTAACTCAACAGCTTTTACCATCAAATGTTTTTCTGTAGTTAAAAATATCAAAGTCAATACAATCCAGATTCTCTGTGTGATATCCATTTTTACGGGGCTTATTTTTTATATTAGTTTTACTATTTCTTTAAAGACTTTATTTTTTTTAAACTATATATTTGTTTATATAACTGTGTATATCATCTTTTTTGTCTCTTTCAAGCCTACGTCTATTTTACACACATTGTAACTATTACATCTGAATCTGTCTTATTGCTAATCTATTGCTTTAAACTGCAGCATTTGTAAGACTGAAACAGCGCTATGGCTGCTGGCTCTGCCCACCTCAGCTTCCCAACATGGTGGTGGTATGTTTATTGCCAGCTCTTGGAGCCATCGTGGGTCTATGTTTTTATCCAAGCACCATGTAGCCCAGAAACCTCTTTTTTTTTTTTTTGAAAACTAGCAAAGGCTAAATCCACCACACAGCAGCAGTGTAATGTGCTGCTTGTAGACGCCTCATTTCTGCCACACTGCAGGTCAAGCACAAATGCCAGGAACCTGCCAGTAACTCAAACCTGTGTTTTGTGGTGTCTAGATACCCATATGAGACATGAAGCAGGAACCTGGTTTTGGGTCTGTTTAGAATTGCTTATTAAATATTCTGAGGTTTAAGGTGGAAACTCAAGCCATCGGGCACCATTTGCAGCTGGAGTTTTCTCTCCGGGTTTCACCAAGCCCCATCAGTCCCACAGCCCACTTATAAAATAAACACACAGACACTTATATTATTTACAAACTGTATGGCCGTGGCAGACTTCTTGCTAACTGTTCTTGTATCTTAAATTAACCCATTTCTATAAATCTATACCTTGACATGTGGCTCGTGGCTTACCGGCATCTTCACATGCTGCTTGTCATGGCAGTGGCTGGCAGTGACTCTGAATCAGCCTTCTACTTCCCAGAATTCTTCTCCTCCTTGTCCCGCCTATACTTCCTCCTGCCTGACCACTGGCCCATCAGTGTTTTATTTATACAGAACAATACCCACAGCACTATCCAAACCTCTGAACCTGGGTGGCCATTCTTATTCAAACCACCACAGCATTCAGTGCAGACTTAAGATGCCCTGCAGGGTTCTGCAGATGTGTCCATTGTGATCTGTGGACAAACACCCTCAAACAGGAGGACCCCACTGTGTTAGGATCTCCCCTTTGCTTCTGTCACCTCCCGCCCTTCTCCTTCAGTCCTCACCCCATCAGTACCAGCAGCCCTCACTTCTCAGCTCTGCACTAACACTGTCTCTTCCTTTTAATCCAGTTTCTCTCCGTGGTCATCCATCTTGTCAGCTGTCTTGCTGTGAGCCAGGCTGTGTGGTGTCCTTCTGTAAAATCTCCAGTGGGGGCTGGAGAGATGGCTCAGGGGTTAAGAGCACTGTTGGTGTAGCAGAGTGTAGCACGAATCTTAAAAGTTCTTCTTAATAAAATCAAACCCGGAGCCAGGTATTGGGGTTAAAGTTGGAAGATCAGAGAAGCAGAACAAGCCACAGCTTCTGCACCTCGCCAATTCCTCAGCTGATCCTGATTCTTCAGACTGGAAGCCTCTGAGTCCTCATCCAAATGAATCTCAGCGGAACTGCTGCTCAAAAGCCTAAAAGCTTAACCATCCTAGTTCTTGGTCCTCATGCCTCATATACCTTTCTGCCATCACTTCCTGGGATTAAAAGTCTTGTTACCATGCCTGACTATTTCCAGTGTGGCCTTGAACTCACAGAGATCCAGGCAGATCTCTGCCTCTGGAATGCTAGGATTAAAGGCGTGTGTGTCACCACTTTCTGGCCTCTATATCTAGTGGCTGTTCTGTTCTCTGACCCCAGATAAGTTTATTAGGGTGCACAGTATTTTGGGGAACACAATACCACCACATGATGCTTCACTACAATCTGTGACTCCAGTTCCAGGGGCTCCAGTTCCTGGTGCACCTATGTACTCATAATCAAAAGACAAATATATCCAATAAAAATGAAATTTAAAAATCCATTTTGAGCCGGGCGGTGGTGGCGCATGCCTTTAATCCCAGCAATCGGGAGGCAGAGGCAGGCGGATCTCTGTGAGTTCGAGGCCAGCCTGGGCTACCAAGTGAGTTCCAGGAAAAGGCGCAAAGCTACACAGAGAAACCCTGTCTCGAAAAACCAAAAAAAAAAAAAAAATCCATTTTGAAAAATACTCCACTGGCTCCCTCTCCCTCTCCTAAACTAGAGTGTGAGTCCCAGGGGCTGAGGGCACAGGGCTGTTCTGTCAACATTCTTCCAGCTCTGGAACAGGACAGGGACTGAAGACTGAAATAGGCTGTGCTGAAATGCAAATGTTCAAAACAGCATAAAGTTAAAAATACAAAAAGATTTCATTTTACGGACCTATTGTGCACAGTGGGTCACAGCCTCGTTCCAGGAAGAGCACACTGTGTGTGTGCTCATCTTTGCACTTGAGCCGTGTGTTAGTTTTTAATTGCCACTGAACAAGAACAATTTGAGTTACGTCAATGGTAACGTGTAACAGACCAGGACATCCCCAACATCAGGAGAGTTCCTGCACCTAGTGATCTCCCCTTCCCCATCTTCCCTCCTACATTAGACCCCTCAGGGTCTCACTTTTTAATGAGAAAGAGAAGTGTTAGTGTCTAGGGCAATAGTTCAACACAATGAAGAAAGAAAACAGGACTGGGTCTGAGCCCTCAGGGAATAAGGCTAAGGGGACCCAGGGTGGCTGAGCTGCCCCATTCCTCCTGTCCACTCTGCTCCAAGGGTCTCAGGTCTCAGGCTGCCCTGCCCTCATCAAACTTAGAGCCAATGGAACTTTCCATCCTTTCCCACCTGTGGGAAGAAAGCACCTTGTTTTCTTTTAGGGAGGAGGCAGAGCCATGGAAACCAAAGGAGGCTGCAAAGCCTGGAACCAGGGAAGTTTCCAGAACTCTGACACAGAGTGTGATGTCTATTATTGGTTGTCAACTTGACAATATCTAGAATTAAGGAAAACCCCAACTCAGAGAGCACACCTGTGAGGGATTTTTGCTTAATTTGAAGTGGGAAGATCAACTTCTGATCTGGTTCTTGGCAACAACATTTGTGTGTGTGTGTGTGTGTGTGTGTGTGTGTGTGTGTGTGTGTGTGTGTGTGTGTTTCCAGACAGGGTTTCTCTGTGTAACAGCTTTGGCTGTCTTGGAACTTGCTTTATAGATCAGGTGTCCTCAACCTCACAGAAATCAGTCTGTCTCCTCTTCCCAAGTGTTGGAATTAAAAGCATGAGCCACTACACTAGAAGACAACAACCTTTAATCCTGATTGAGGGTGGAAAGACCCACCTCTAGTCTGGGCCATGCCTTCTGCTGGCAGCATATACCAGGATATGGAAGAAGGAAGCTTGCTCTCTAAGCCTGCTTGCTCTTGCTCTTGCTGTCAGAGGCTACTTCTTCAGGATTTAGCACATACTGAAGGCCAGCTGAGACTCCAGCCTAGTGGACTGAACAATTGTTGGATCCTTGAGCTTTCTTTTCATAGCCAGCCATTGTTGGATTAGCTGGACCAGAGCCTATAGGTCATTCTAATGAATCATAGATAGATAGATAGATAGATAGATAGATAGATAGATAGATAGATAGATAGATAGATAGATAGACATTCATTCAGTTCTCTTACTCTAGAGAACCCTGACTAACCCAGATTTTTATAACAGAAATGATTCCAAAGCAACAGAAATATAAGAATGAATCTTTTAACTATCTGGAATAGACTTTCTAGTTTACCAACACCTACAGCTACCAAAGCCTTTCCAGTTACTGATGTGTCTCTTGGAAGCTGGAAGAGTACTGAATGCCAATGGTGTAAACTATTTTACATGCTTAAGGAGATTAATGCATTTGATTTTCCTCATCCACCGATTGTGGGCCACAGTGGATTTGTTTATTCCATATAAAACTATTAACATTCTGTAGAAAAATAAGGAAAATGATGATGCTGGTCTGTTGCTCTTATCATCTGTGGATTAAATTGACTGAGGAAAGGAATGAGCTCTATGATAAAATCTACCAACTTCTAGTGTCTTAGTGTGGTGATTTGAAATAAAATGGCACCCAAAGGGAGTGGCAATATTAGGAGGTGTGGCTTTGTTGGAGAAAGTGTGTCACTATGGGACAGGATTTGAGGTCTCTTTTGCTCAAGCTTCCCTCAGAGTGATAGTCAAGTTCCTGTTGCTTGCAAGATGTAGGATCAGCCCCAGCCAGCACCACATCCTCCTGCATGCTGCCATGCTTCCCACCATGATAATGAACTGAACCTCTGACACTGTAAGGGAGTCACCTCAATTAAATATTTACTTATAAGAGTTGCTGTGGTTGCCGGGTGGTGGTGGTGCACGCCTTTAATCCCAGCACTCGGGAGGCAGAGGCAGGCGGATCTCTGTGAGTTCGAGGCCAGCCTTGGCTACCAAGTGAGTTCTAGGAAAGGCGCAAAGCTACACAGAGAATCCCTGTCTCGAAAAAACTAAAAAAAAAAAAAAAAAAAAAAAAAAGGAAAAAAAAAAAAAGAGTTGCCGTGGTCATGGTGTCTCTTCCCAGCAATAAAAACTCAAACTAAGACACTCGAAATACAGTGAATAACAACAGTTAACACAGTGATAAAATTGACATGCTCCAGATGGGAATAGAGTCTAGAAGTTTCTAAGTGTGATCTGAAAGAGAATCTTTGCTCCAGCAGCCACAGAGCTCACATTGCAGAAAATCAAACTGAAGCCCTCACTATAAGGTTGGCTGAAGGACAGCAAAAATTCACGTCCCAGCCATGAAGAGTATCAGCAGTTAAAGTAAGGGCGTTAATTGGTAAAGAATGAGAACCTGTAACTTGGGATGAGGATGTGTGGCAGGACCCTACTGAAGCTGAGAAGTTTGACCCCTCAGATTCTCAGGGTTCATCTCACCCGAGCAAGTAGTTAGTCTACCCTCAGCCCCGCCTCCTGAGTACATCTTTGACTGAACAAATTCATCCTTCATTGTGTGTTAATCCAGTGGTGACTTTCTCTGAAGGAAATACCAGGCAAGACAATCCTGGTTTCCCTCAGATCCCACCAACAGTTGCCTCTAGACCTTCACCAGACTGCAGGCAGAGCAGGATCTTTGGGGAAGGTAGAAGGGAGAAGCTTAGTGCCGGAGGAGGGCGCTACACTGCTAAAGAGTTTAATGAGTTTGCAAATTCATTCCAGCAGAAGTCTGGGGAATATGTGTGGGAATGGATTTTAGGGTGTGGGATAATGGTGGATTGAACATTGAAATTGGGTCAGACTGAGTTTATTGATGTGGGCCCTCTAATTTCAGATTCTAGATTGAATATGGAAGCTCTCACAGTTTGTAAACGTGTCATAAGATTGTCTGAATGATTGTCTGAAGCATTTGTCAAAGATGGCTTACTGATAAGGACTTGGAGATGCCTGATATCCCTTGGCTTAGTGATGATGAAGGGATTCTAAGGCTCAGGGAAATTGCAATGCTAGAGTGTGTGTGCTGTATAAAAACTACTCCTCCACCATGGGAAGACCCAGCAGACCTGCTCTTCACTGATTCTGTAAGACACAAAACGATGAGGGTGCACCAGCACGTTTCCAGAGTCTTGTTGTCACCCTTTTCCTTGAGCCAGACCTCAGGGCTGAGATGCTGCTGATCCACTTCAGTTGGATGAATTAAAGGGAATGAGTTTACTTGGGTTCAAGTGTATCAGGGTCCAAATTGCAGCATGGAATTGCTAAAGACAAGGTGATCACAGTTACTGTAATGGTCAGTACAGGCAAAGTTAATTTTATTGTGGCATGATTCACATGGACTTTTGGTGCTGGATTAATCTTGACGTTTCCAGGTATGAAATAAATAAGAAGCTGTCTTAGCCAGTGTTATGTTGCTGCGAAGAGACCATGAACATGGCAAATCTTATAAAGGAGAGAATTTAATTGGGGTTTGCTCACAGTTTCAGAGGTTTAGTCCATTATCATCATGATGGAGACCTTGGCAACATGCAGGCAGACATGGTTCTGGAGATTTTGCTGGGAGTTCTACATCCAGATCCTCAGGCAGCAGGAAGAGAGAGAGCCACTAACCCTGGAGTGGGCTTTTGAAAACCAAAGGCCACCACCAGTGACACATGTCCTTGAACAAGGCCACACTGACTCAACACCTCCTAATCTTAAGCAGTGCCATTCCCCGATGACCAAACATCCAAATTCATGAGCCTGTGGGGTCATTTTTATTCAAACCACCACATTTCATACCTAGGCCCCCATAGTCTTGTAGCAATATCATAATGCAAAATGCATTCAGTTCAACTTCAAAAGTTCGCATAGTCTGTAACAGTCTCAACACTGTCTAGGAGTCCAAAGTTCAAAGTCTCTTCTGCGACTCATGGTAATCTCTTAACTGTAATTCCTTGTAAAATGAAAATAAAAAGGCAGATCACATACTTCCATCACACAGTGTCACAGGATATACATTACCAGTCCAAAAGGGAGAAAGGGAGCATAGTGAGGAAATACTGGGCCAAAGCAAGACCAAAAACCAGGTGGCAAACTCCAAATCTGCATCTTCATCTCTGATGTCAAAACACTCTTCAGATCTCCCACTCTTTTCAGCTCTGTTGACTGCAACACACTTCTCTCTCAGGCTGGTTCCACCTAGTTTTAGCACCTGTCCATGAGAGGTGTCCATGAGTACCATTCCTTCACACAATGGCCTCTCAGGGCCTCCATGCAGGGACACCCCTGTTACACATGACGGGCCTCAGCTGCTTTCCTTAGCCACCGAGAGAGATTCCACAACCCCATGGACCACTTCCTCCGTGGAAAGGACAACACTTTGCCCTTACTGGAGTGGATACTTATTCTGGTTATGGATTTGCCATTCATACACATAATGCTTCTGCCAAAACCACCATCCATGGACTTAGAGCATGCCTTGTCCACTGCCATGGTATTCTACACAGTATTGCTTCTGACCAAAAACTCACTTCACAGCCAGAGAAGCGGGACAGTCGTCCACGATCATGGAATCTACTAGTTTACCATGTTCTCCACCACCCTGAAGCAGCTGGTCTGTTAGGAAAATGGAATGGTTCAAATGGTGCTTTTCATGACTCGACTGCCTGGCCCCAAATAACTGACTCAGAGGCTGGATGTGAATTATAGAGGCTCAGTCAGCAGCTCAGGCTTGTTACTAGCTAACTTATATTTTAAGTTAACCTATATGCCTTATCTATACTCTGTCACATAGTGGTACCTTTATTACTGTGGCACATTCATCTCCTGCTCCCTCTGCATCTGGCTGGTGACTCCTGACTCCACCCTTCACCTTCCCATCATCCGTCATTTGGTCACCCTGCTTCTATTTCCTGCATGGCTACTGGCCAGTCAGCATTTTATTAAACCAATTTGAGTGACAAATCATTACAGATTATTCCACAGCATTCCCCCTTTTGTCCAATTAAAAATGTTTTAACTTTAACATAGTAAGATTATATACAATAAAAACAGTTATTAAGTAAGAATTACACTAACACTATCTAATCCATTTGCATTTGGTAAATTACAGAAAGTACTTAATTATCTAGCTTATCTTAGATATTCTAAAGTTTTGTATCTAATTTACTTTCTATTATAACTAAGGAAAAGTATAATTATAACTATTTAGTCTTCAAGTCCATCAAAGACCCCAGAAGGGTGAAATTTTACCTAATGACAGGGACATCAGCCCGCCTGGACAGTCACCCAAAGTTCCCTTCTAACATTGGGACATCCAATAAATGTCTCTTTCCAGTTCACATCCAGGCAAATCTGGAGGATGAGCTGGTGAAGGAGGCTCTCAGAATGGTGAGGCTCTCCCCTATGCCCATCTGCCCCCACCTTCCCCTCCAATGTCACCTTGGTGTCCCCTCTGGCCTGCCTGTGACTTCATCCTGACTTCTCATTGTCATTTCCCCAGGGTGTGGATCTGCGACACTATTCGAAGCAGGTGGAGCTGGAGCTGCAGCAGATTGAGCAGAAATCGATCCGGGACTGTATCCTCCAGCAGAGGGGAGCCACATGGGGTTCAGGGAGGTGTGATGCAGGTAGCTGAATGGAATGTCATCTCTCAGGTTTCTGTCACTTTGGGGAGAATTCAGGAGGAGGTGCTGCTGGTCTGCAGAGCTCCTTGTTCACCGTGAAGCCCTTGACTTTTGTGGGTCAGACATCCAAGAGAGTGAGAACATAGCATCTCTGCACAATCAGATCACAGCTTGTGATGCTGTCCTGGAGGTCAGTGGCCCTCGGCTGTGGCCCCTGACAAGCTCGGACCCGTCACGCCCTCTGCTCCTGGTTTTGTTGTTGTTAGTAGTTTGTGTCCCTTGGGCAATGAGATCTCCCACCCTCCTGGGCTGTTGACTGGGGTATTCACCCAGACACTTGGTGGCACACTTGTCCCCGTCAACCCTGTGCATGCCCACAGTGTTTTCTGCCCTCCCTGTAGCGCATGGAGCAGATGTTGGGAGCTTTTCAGAGTGACCTCAGCTCCATCAGCTCTGAGATCCGGACCCTGCAGGAGCAGTCGGGAGCCATGAACATCCGACTTCGTAACCCACAGGCATTTCGGCGGAGACTTAGGGAACTTGTAGATGGCCTAGTGGTGCCCTCCACTCTGGTCACGTGAGTTGCTGGCTGGGAGGGTCATACCGTCCAGAGCAGGTGGTTGGGCTGGGTTACCTACCCAGTTTACAACACGGGTCTAGGCTGAGGTTTGTCAGGTGCAGTCTGGAAACCAGGTGTGCTGGCTCATGCCTGTAATCTCAGGCTCGGGAGGTCCAGACAGGAGGATTGCTGCAAGTCACCAGCTTGGACTGCAGAGTGGGATTTTGTTTAAAAAAAAAGAAGTGCATTCTAGAAATTAACAGATGGGTTAATAACTCCTAACCCGCTTTAGCCACCACAGGATAGGACATAGGTTAGGAGTGATCCAAGGTCAGGTGTGTAGTGGGGACCTGTGGGGGGCGGGGCTCAGGAGTTGAAAACTTGGTGCATATAATGAGGGTATGAGATCATGGAGAAAGGTAGGAAAGACATGAGCTGTGAGGGGTGTGATTCGGGTATTTCAGGACTGTTGAGGGTCCCTTCTGATCACCCTGTCCTCCCTGCTCCTCAGAGCAATTCTGGAAGCTCCAGTGACAGAGGCCAGATTCCTGGAGCAGCTGCAGGAGCTGGACGCCAAGGCAGCCGCAGTCAGGGAGCAGGAGGCCAGAGGCACAGCTGCCTGTGCAGATGTCAGAGGCGTGCTGGACCGGCTCCGGGTCAAGGTGGGGAGTGGACCCCTAGGGTCACTTCCCATGACCCCCACTGCTTCCCTCCGGGCGGTGCATGTTGGCCCTCTCATTCCCCTGAAAATCTAATGAGGCTAGAGATGTGCCTCAGTCGGTAGAGTGTTTGCTTAGCGTTCACAGAGCCCTGGGTTCCCTCCCCAGCCCTGCAGACATTGGCGTGATGGCCCTTGTCTGCTGTCCCAGCACTCAGGAAGCGGCAGAGGAAAGATCGGAAATTTCAGAGTCGTTCTCTGCTACTAAGGGAGTTTGGGGCCATCCTGAGATACATGAGACCCTGTCTCAAAAACCAACAGCATAGAAACTAAAATTAGAACAGTACAGAGAAGATTAGCATGGCCTCTGTGTAAGGGATGACATGAAAATTCATAAAGCATTCCATACTTAAAAAAAAAAAAAGAAAAACAACCTGAAAAAATAAGGCAGGGTCTGGTGGTAAGTGATTTTACCCTGTACTCGGGAGGCAGAGGCAGGGGGACTTCTGTGAGTTCTACAGAGTGAACTACAGGGTGGGTTCCAGACCAGCCAGGGCTACTCAGAGAGACCCTGACTCAACCAACAAAACATAAAACATCCAAAGTATTGTCTCCATTACCTTTACCTTCATGTCTGTCATCTCCTAACTTTCTCCACAGGGTAAAAGCCCGCAACTTCATGGCCTGTTTGTCCCCCACATCTAGGCAGTGACAAAGATCCGCGAGTTCATCCTCCAGAAGATTTATTCGTTCAGAAAGCCCATGACCAACTATCAGATCCCCCAGACAGCCCTGCTGAAGTACAGGTCTCCACCCCGGGACAGGTGCAGGGTGGCTTGTGAACTTCTCAGTAGCCAGCATGGACGTCCAGGGGTCTGACTCGCCCTGGCCCTTCCAGGTTTTTCTATCAGTTCCTGTTGGGCAACGAGCGAGCAACAGCCAAGGAGATCAGGGATGAATACGTGGAGACGCTGAGCAAGATCTACCTGTCTTATTTCTGCTCCTACCTGGGGCGGCTCATGAAAGTGCAGGTGAGCCAGGCAGGGAGAGGTGCCCCTAATAGTGGCTTGGAGGAGGGATGGAGCTCCCCACCTGCTGGTGGTGAGGAGCCATGGTTCAGCTCTCTGTTATTTTCTCTAGTACGAGGAAGTTGCCGAGAAAGACGATCTAATGGGTGTGGAAGACACAGCAAAGAAAGATATCCTGGATCAGCTGGGCAGTGGGGGCTCACACATTTAATCCCAGCACCCGGGAGGCAGATACAGGTGGATCTCTGTGAGTTCCAGGCCAGCCTGGTCTACAGAGCGAGATCCAGGACAGACATCAAAACTACACAGAGAAGCCCTGTCTTGAAAAACCAAAAAAAAAAAAAAAGGAAGAGAGAAAGAAAGAGAGAGAGAAAGAGAAAGAAAGGAAGGAAGGAAGGAAGGAAGGAAGGAAGGAAGATAGATAGATAGATAGATAGATAGATAGATAGATAGATAGATAGATAGATAGATGTCCTGGATCAAGGAACCTCAGGCTAAGCTCACAGGCGGGGTGCCCAAGGGTTCTGCTTTTCACCCTTTCTGTGGGGTGGAAACTTTGAGGATATGAGAGCCAGATCTTCCCCTCCCAGAGGGTTGTAGACTCCCTGAGGCCCATTACAGGTCAGATGAGGCAAGGCCCTGATTCTAGAAAGGGGTGTCCTGGTCATAGTTAGCTTCTGGGGTCCCTCAGGTCTTGGCTCCATGGGCCTGGTGTGGTCGGTCTCGGTGATTTCCCTGACTCTGACCTGGTCACGATTCTTCTCGAAACCGTCCCTCCGAAGCAGGAACACCATCTTCACCCTGGGGACCCGGGGTGCTGTCATCTCCCCCACTGAACTTGAGGCCCCAATCCTGGTGCCCCACACTGCCCAGCGTGGAGAGCAGAGGGTATGATGAGCCTACCCCTCTGTGGTCGGGGTTGAATCCCCTCAGGTGGGGACTTTGGGGACCCCTGGCCTGCTGTGATGTGGGGGGCTAGGAGCCATGCACTGAGGCACACAGAGGGAGACTGCTCATGGGGTGACTGTCAGGGGTTGAAGAGGATGTGGGGGCGGCAGCAGCCGGGGGGAGGGCGTTCCTGTGTCCTGTGCCCCTCTTCAGTGCCTGTTCAGGGCGCTCCTCCCAGCCTGGAGGTCAGGTGTGTGGGGTCTTCTGAGCTCTCGTATCCTGAGATGTGCTGAGGCCCCACATCCACGGGGCCAGTGTGCGACCCCACCCTTCTCTCTGCCCCATAGTATCCGTTCGAGGCTCTCTTCCGCAGTCAGCACTACGCCCTCCTCGACAATTCCTGCCGTGAATATCTTTTCATCTGTGAATTCTTTGTCGTATCTGGCCCAGCTGCTCATGACCTGTTCCATGCTGTCATGGGCCGCACACTCGCCATGACTCTGGTAAGCCCCGGATTCTGTCTTTTACCCTCCATTCTCAGGGCTCATCCACAGCCAGTGGGATCACAGCGGCAGTATTGAAATCAGGGGTGTCCCATTCTAAAGAGTATAAACCTTTATCTCACAACATGACCCCCTAGGGAGCCCTCAGAACTCGGGGATCCTGTTACTTCCTCTGCTTTTCCACAGCAGAGAGCAATACCTCTAAATCCTGGCCCTTTGCCTCCATCCCAAGCTCAGCCCTGGCTTCTGCTGTGAGGAACTTACAGAGTGGAGGCCTGTGAGCAAGTCAGGGCCCCTGGAGGGGCCTGTGGACAGGGAAGGAGGGGTCTCCCTAGCCAGGGCCTTGTCCCGTAGAAATGTCCATCCATTTGCTCACAGCCACCCGAACAGCAAACTGACATTCCATTGCCTGCCTGTTGCTGTGCCACAGAAACACCTGGAGTCCTACCTGGCCGACTGCTACGACGCCATTGCTGTTTTCCTCTGTATCCACATCGTTCTCCGATTCCGCAACATCGCAGCCAAGAGGGATGTCCCTGCCCTGGACAGGTCACTGAGCCCCGGGCCTGGGTGCCTAAAGGCTTCAGCTTTTTTTTTTTTTTTTTTTCCTGAGACAGGGTTTCTTTGTGTAGTTTTAGTGCCTAGATATTGCTCTGTAGACCAGGCTGGCCTCGAACTCACAGAGATCCACCTGGCTCTGCCTTCTGAGTGCTGGTATTAAAGGCGTGCGCTGCTACCGCCCGGCCAAGCACGCGCATACACACACACACACACACACACACACACACACACACACACACACACACACACACCATTCCCCTGAAGCGCTGCACTCCCCCGGCCTGCCCGCCCCCCAGCCAGCTGACCTGTGATTCTGATTAAGCCCGCAGGTACTGGGAGCAGGTGCTTGCCTTGCTGTGGCCTCGCTTTGAGCTGATCCTGGAGATGAATGTCCAGAGTGTCCGCAGCACCGACCCCCAGCGCCTTGGGGGCCTGGACACTCGGCCCCACTATGTGAGGGCTGGTGAGGGTCATAAGGGGATCTTGTGGCCACACTCAGTGGTGGGGTGGTCACCCTCAGTGGTGGGGTGGTCACTGCAGGAGGAGGGAGGGACTGGGGACAGGAGTTGCAGAGGCAGCTGGGAGGTTGTGTCTGCCAGGCAGGCTGATGGGAGTCTTCCCACCTGCTCCTAGATCACACGCCGCTATGCTGAGTTCTCCTCTGCGCTTGTGAGCATCAACCAGACCATCCCCAATGAGCGCACCCTGCAGCTGCTGGGACAGTTACAGGTGGGGCTGGCAGGACAGACTTCCCTCAGGGGGCGGGGCCTGTGATCTGGCTTTCTCCTTCCTGCCTGTGTGTGGCTTGTGCAGGTGGAGGTGGAGAATTTTGTCCTCCGAGTGGCTGCAGAGTTCTCCTCCAGGAAGGAGCAGCTTGTGTTTCTGATCAACAACTACGACATGATGCTGGGTGTGCTGATGGTAAGGCTGCTCCCCCGGGGGTCTCCAGGGCTGTCAGCCTCACAGTTCAGTGCCTGAGCCCTGATTCTGGCAGTGTCTGCAGGGTGGCCTGACTGGATGCGGGTGGGGGTGCTGGCCTGAGGCAGCTCCCAAGTTCCTCTTCCTGGTGTCTTCCTCAGGAGCGGGCAGCTGAGGACAGCAAGGAGGTGGAGAGCTTCCAGCAGCTGCTCAATGCTCGCACACAGGTAGGGCCTGGGCGTGGCAGGGAGGCCTGGTGCTGCTGGGCTGACCTCAGTGTGCAGCCATTACGACTCACTGCCTTGTTGCTGGTCTGGTTCACTTAATTTTTTCTATGATGTTAATAACTTAACTGCAAAATAAAACTATAACTGTGTATGTATGTGTGTGCACATGTCAAAACAACCAGTTCTGCTCTGCAGGGGATTATTAGTGTGTGTGTGTGTGTGTGTGTGTGTGTGTGTGTGTGTGTGTGTGTCTGTATGTGTGTGTGTCTGTGTATGTATGTGTGTGTGTGTCTGTGTGTATGTGTGTCTATGTGTGTGTCTACATGTATGTGTGAGCACGTGTGCAGCACATGTCTTGAAGCACATGGAGTCAGGACAACTTCAGGACTGGGCTCCTCTCTTGCTTCTCCACTGTGTGTTCTGGGGGCCAGTGGCCAGCTCTTCCCCCTGAGCCAGCTCATCGGCTCTTGGTTTTGGAAGAGACAATCCTTGGGTCTTCCTCTACACCTTGTCAGACCACCACCTAAAAGTGGAAGCTCACGGAGGCCGGCTGCTCTGTAGAGCGTTACCTCCTAGTCGTCCCACTCCAGGCTGGGGTCCTTTGTCCCCTGGACTCCTGACTCTGTTCCGACTGGCATGTCTCTCTAGGAATTCATTGAAGAGCTGCTGTCTCCCCCCTTCGGGGGTCTGGTGGCATTTGTGAAGGAGGCTGAAGGTTTGATTGAGCGAGGACAGGCCGACCGACTTCGAGGGGAAGAAGGTATGAGGCTGTTGTCAGGGACCGTGGGGAGGTGACAGGAAAGGACAGTGAGGTGCAACTTACAGGTGGCACAGCAGGGAAGACCTGGCGGGGGGGGGGGGGGTAGCAGGGACGCCCGGCTTGATGGTGAGCATGGCTGTGCCCTGGGCAGACCTTGCCGGGGTGGATGTCCCCAGGCCTGGTCACTCTCTTGACACCCTCTGTCCTCCTGTGGCAGCCCGAGTCACTCAGCTGATCCGTGGCTTTGGGAGTTCCTGGAAGGCCTCCATGGAGTCTCTGAGTCAGGACGTCATGCGGAGTTTCACCAACTTTCGAAATGGAACCAGCATCATCCAGGTGCCTGCCACCCCAGCCCTTTGCCCGTGTCCCACGCGTGGGTGTTTTCTCGCTCTTTCCTCTGGGAAGGTCAGCGACCAGCTGTGTCTGAGCTGTGAAGCTCTGACCGACCTGCCCCGGTCTGTCTGACCCCCGACTCCCCTCTGTGCAGGGGGCGCTGACCCAGCTGATCCAGCTCTACCATCGCTTCTACCGGGTGCTGGCACAGCCACAGCTCCGGGCGCTGCTGGCCAGGGCGGAGCTCATCAACATTCATCACCTCATGGTGGAGCTCAAGAAACACAAGCCCAACTTCTGACTCGGTCCCCGGGGTGAGGGCTCCCATGCGCTCTGAATGTCACACACTGACACTGGGACCTGATGGCTCCCACGGGCTCTGCATGTCACACTCCGTCCCCTGGGTCCCCTTCCCCTTCCTGTTGTCTCTCAGGCTCCCACACTCCTCACCGCCTCTGCTGCAGGATTCTGCCTCAGCAGAGTGTGTGCAAGTCTGCTCCTCCCTGGACGTGGAGGGGACATTATCATTCCTGTCCCTGTCGCCTCCTCCCCTGTGCGTTCACACCTGTGAAAGCTCCCCCACCTCAGTCTCTGATCGACTCTCAATCTTAGGACAGGGCAGTGGAGGCCGCCTTCCCTCTCTTGTAGCTTGGTCATCTGCGGTCTCCACTTGAACACTAACCCATCACCTCCTGGCTGGGGGTTCAGGCTGTCTGTCTGTCTGTCTGTAGGCAAAAATAAGCACTTAATGTAGTGTGACAGAGTCCCTTCCTTTGTCCTGACGCCTTCAAGTTCTCCATCATTTATTTCCTGTAGACCTCTCCGGTTCCCAGCCTGGGGGGCATGAGGAAGAAGGCGGGGTGGTCACCTCGGTCCGTCACTGTTTATGACCCAGGGTGGCTGGTTTGCTTAGGAGGGACTGCTCTGTAGCTCTCCAGGAAGGTGGCACCTGTCACAAGGCCTGGGGACATGGACAGCTTTGGGCCCTGTCCTGAGGCTACCGTGGGAAAGTCCACACGACTCTGGGATTGTCTGTCTGAGCCCCTAAGTGTCTGTCACAGCTCCTCTGAGGGGGGGGCCTGCACCCCTGCACCCATATGGGGCCGGGGTGGACCTGGCTCCAGAGCATCCGTCTTGTCTTTTCCATGTGGCCCTTCCTGCTGCCCTGCTGATGTGCCCAGTGAACTGCAGAACAGAGCTTCTCAACCTTCCTGACGCTGCCACCCTTTGATACGTTTCCTCACGCTGTGGTGACCCCAACCTCAACATTATTTTCATTGCTATGTCATAATTAATTTTGCTACTGTTATGAACCCTAATGTAAATATCTGTGTTTTCTGATGGTCTTAAGCACCCCTATGAAAGATCTTTCAACCCCCTAAGGTTCGTGACCCACAGGTTGAGAACCACTGCTCTAGAGTGAAGGAACAGCCTTGACCAAGTCTTTTGGGGATTTTCAAGTCAGGGTTTCTCTGTGCAGCCCTGGCTGTCCTGGAACTCACTCTGTAGGCCAGGCTGGCCTCGAATTCACAGAGATCACGTGCCTCTGCCTCCCAAGTGCTTGGACTAAAGGCGTGAGCCACCACCATCCACAACCCTGACCAAGCCTTAAAAGCCAGTGTGGTTTGTAGACCTGTAATCCCAGCTGATTGGGAGACTGAGGCATGGGATGGAAAACCTGCTTGGGTTACAGAGTCAGTTCAAGGCCATCCTGGACCAGGTCTTAAAAGTAAAAGTGCTGGTGGAGAGATGGCTCAGCAGTTAAGGGCACTGGCTGCTCTTCCAGAGGTCCTGAGTTCAATTCCCAGCATCACATGATGGCTCACAGCCATGTATAATGGGATCTGGTGTCCTCTTCTGGCATGAATGTGTATTGCAGCTAGACCGCCATATACATGAGATCAATAAATCTTTAGAAATTAAAAAAAAAAAAAAGTGGGTGGGGGTGGGGAATGTCGTTCAGTGGCAGGAAGCTCGCCAGGCTGACAGCAGTCTATAGGTTCCTTAGACAGTGGGGGAAATTTCAGGTGAAAGAAGCGTCATGTCCTCCACCCCATCACGTTCAGGTCCTTGGCCAGTGGCGGCTGTGAGCCTGTGCACCTAAGGGTCTGGCATGTTGGAGCCCAGAGAAGGGAAAGGAAGGAGGAAGACTCTTGATTGGGTCACGTGTCTCGTGGGCGGAGTCAGTGCTGTCCTTATGGACCTTGCCCTGTCCTCCACCATTTTCCCCTTCCTTGGGCCTAGTTTCAGCGTTTACAGTCTCTCTCTGGCTCCCAGGTTCCTTGAGACTTACCCGTCACAGTACTAGGCTGTGCGGGGCGAGGGTAGGGGGCGCGGGGACACAAGCTCACCCCAGACCCGGCCCTGGAGTCCTTCATGGTCCTTTCTCTCTCACCACACCTTACCACCTACTCCAGCCCCTCCCCAGGTGTCAGTCTTGGGGACCCCTGTGTTCTGGTCTCTCCTTATAGCCCTGGCTGTCCTTGAACTTGCTGTGTGGATCAGGAACTCAGAGATGCTCCTGCCTCTGTCTCCTGATGGCTGGGATAAAAGGTGTTCAACAAGAAACCGGGGACCCTCTCTTTGGGTGAGTTACATCAAACTAAGTTAGTGGGCTGAAATGTGGTTCAGTGAGGACGCGCTCAACATGCAGGAAGCCTGGATTAAATCCCGGGCCACGTCAACAACTAAAGAGAAGGAAGCTAACGCTGTGATGTGAGGGGCTGTGAGAGGACAGCCTGTTCTTCAGTGTGGTCCAGACAGCCTGGGAGGCTCCTGAACCCCCCAGCAGTTGGGGACTCTGCAGCCTGCAGGCTGATGGGACATTTAACTTTGTCCTGTGGGTCTCGGGACCCTCGGAAGCCGCGATTCCACCAATGGCCGTCAGGGGGCAGCAGGACCCAGGATGGGAGCTGGTCCAGGTCCCTGCCCACCTGAGCCCCTGTGAGCTCTGAATGATGGGGAGGCAGGGGGGTGTCGGCCATGCCCCTTCATCCCTAAGCAGAGAGGGACTTTTCCTTCAGCACCGAATACTCTGTTTTGCGGCTTGCCCGAGTCCTTGTGATCTCCGGGCTGAAACTCAACTGCAGAGGAAGATTTCTCCTCAAGCTCCTCCCCAGATCATTACTCAACATCACAGCCTCCAGTTGTGGAGAATCTCTCTCTGTCTCTCTCTTTCTCTCTCTCTCTCTCTCTCTCTCTCTCTCTCTCTCTCTCTCTCTCTCTCTCTCTCTCTCTCTCCTTCCCTCCCTCCCTCCCTCCCTCCCTCCCTCCCTCCCTCCCTCTCTCTCTCTCTCTCTCTCTCTCTCTCTCTCTCTCTCTCTCTCTCTCTCTCTCACACACACACACACACACACACACACACACACACACACGATCCTGGCACCTGGCACGCTGAGACAAGACAGAAAGATCAAGAATTCAAGGTCAACCTGGGCTACTGCAAGATTAAGAAAACAGGCACACAGGTCAGCAGGTCTGGGCCACTCTGCAGGGGGAGCTGTGTCAATTTCCCCTTTCCTTGCTTATCTCCAGGACCAGTGTGAACATCTAGTGCAGGGGACCCTGGAGTCGCGTAGGAGGGGCTTGGAGGTGACCCTCGTGCTGTACCGACCCCCAGTACTGTTCAGGGAGGTCTGTCTTTAGAGAAATCTCATTTCCCTCCGTTTATTTTTCTTTCTTTTAAAAAATATTTATTTCTATGTGTATGGGAGTTTTGCCAGCGTGTATGTCCATGAACCATGTGAATGCAGTGCCCCAGGAAGCCAGAAGAGGGCGGCGTATTCCCTTCTTACAGGAGGGTGTGAGCTGAGAACCTAACCCAGGTCCTCTGGAGGAGCAGTGAGCTCTCTTTATCCCTGAGCAATCTCCCCAGTCCCATACTTATCCTTGAAAGTGACATCATCTTCATTTTCATTCTGAGTTTCCTGTGGTTCTTTTTTCTGCAGCTCAGGGCCTCACTCAGGGCCTGAGCCACCAACACCCCCGACCCCCTGCAGAGAGAGTTTGAAAGGAGAAGCTGTGTGATCTCAGGGTCAGAGTCCAAGCCATGTACACACTGATCAAAGAGAAGGAGTCTGTCCCCACTGTGAGCACTCTACAGGAAGGTCTGGTGTCCTCCAGCACCAACACAATGTGAACACAACTCACACATGGAACTTTCCAGGTGGACAGGTTCTCCTGGAAGGTCCCCAGATCAACTGGGTGTGTTGACAAAGTGCTTCTTATACTCTACCCATGTCTAGGTTTTAATTTGTGGCCTCTCATTACATCTTTATCCCAAAGCTTTAGTGCTAGCCTTTGAAATAACCACAAAACCGTGTCCTTTGAGATTTCCCCCCATATATTGGGAATGTGGCTCAGTGAATAGAGTTCCCACCTTGTACACCCAGGTCCTGGGTTCAATTCCTCAACACCTCCAAAACTAGGGTGGTGGCACACTGGATGCGCAGGAGAGATGACTCCGTGGGTACAAGGGTTTGCCACCAAGTCTGACCACGTGAGTTCAGTCCCCAGAACCCACAGTGGAAAGAGAGAACTGACTTCCCCAAGTTCTCTTCTGACTAGACATACACACACACACACACACACACACACACACACACACACGCACGCACGCACGCACGCACGCATGCGCGCGCACGCACACACACACACACACAGGCACACACACACATACACACACATGCGCGCGCGCACACACACACATACACACATACACACACACACACACACACACACACACACGGCTGGTGCATGCCCTCATTTGCACACCACACACACACAGTAATACTATAAACACCTAAAAGAGTTTAACATTTTCCTTGATTATCTTTGTATGGCTTAACTTTAAGTACTGACGGTTTCTCCTCACAGTGTGGGTTTTGGACACAGGCAAATTCACCCACTGGAAGTCTGGAGGAAAACTGGACACAATGTATGCACTTGTGATTCTGTGTTCTTCAACATGAAATCTTGTTTCATTTTTTGATTTTCGTTACATTGATTTACTATTTCTGTGAGGGGATGGGTGTGTCATGATGCCTGTGTGAGGCTCAGAGGATAACTTCTGGGAGTTGGTTCTTCCCTTCATGTGGCTTCCCTGGATGGAGCTCAGGTCATGAAGCTTGGGGACAAGCCCCTTCACCCCCTGAGCCGTCTCGATGGTTCCCTTGGAGACCAGTGGGTTTGGACTTTTGCGTTTGAAGGTTCTCTGCATTCCTGGACTTGGCTCACAGGAGAGCCGGCCACCCTGACATTGGGAAAGGCGTTTCCTGCCCTGATGAGTAGCAGCGTTGCCTTGGGTTGCCCCGGCCAGCGGAGTCTTCAACAGGGACCTAAAGGGAGGGCCGGCGAATGAAAGGGACAAGAGACACAAAGAATGAGAGCAAGACAGGACGTCTGATCAAGCACCAAAATTTTATTTTACTCTCAAGGCATATATAGGTAGGCAAAGGGGGTTGTGAGCAGGAAGGGACTTAGTTATGGGCTGTTCCTCCAGCAGGAAATGTTGCTCTGAAGGTTATCTATCTACCCTTGTCTAACTGCCTAGTTGCTTAACTGCAGCTCATTCACCTGATATCTGAGGAGAGGTTCTGGTATCTGTGGGAAGAGGTTTCTGGTGCTCTGGAGACTTAAGCAGGGCCTAGATCTAAGAAAAGAGGAGAGAAGCCCAAATATGGCAGCATATGTTTCAAGAGTCGCTTAGGCTTATGGCTCCCATCATCTCCTCCCTTTTAATTATTTATGAAGGTCCAAGGTGGCGCTACAAATTCGACTGGTGGCGATGGGCGTTAACCAAGGAGGGGAAACATTGCCCTGATCCTCCCGGTTTATTATAGGTGTATTTTGCTGGAGGAGGGGCCCTGGATGTATTCATCCTTAGACACCAACCCCTATGCAATCAGGGATATTCCTCGGGGGACCCAGAGGCAGAGAGCTTGGTCCTCCCCCTGCAGTGCCATTGGCCTCGCACCTTCCTTGGTACCCAAGCTCTTCCCAAGTGGGGCAAGCTTGCATGTTTCTGGGTTTTCATCCAGTTCCCAAAGGACAGTCATCGCTCAAAGGCTGTGTGTGGCCTTGATCGGCAAGATGAAGCCGATGATAATGGACCTGTATAGGTTTGGATGCCAGGGAGTCTATTTGTTTTTTGATGAATCGGGTTAGCCTGCCAATTACAAAAGGACCCAAAGTTACCAATAACAAGATGCTGACTAGTGGTCCTGTGAGAGGAATCAAAAGGGAGAACATGGATGATCTCCACCAGTCATCTGCTGTGGCAGAGAATCACTGCTTATGTAGCTCTAGGCTAAGTTTATGTAGCTTATTTATCTGGGTTTCTACCACTCCAGACACATTAATATAATAACAACACTCTTCCCTCAGAATAAGGCATGTCCCACTCTTTTCTGCTGTCCGCAGGTCCAAGGGCCGTCGGTTTGTAGGGCAACCTGTGCAAGGGAGGTTAGCTGCCTCTGGGGGGAGGACAGGGATGCTGCAGAAGCCCCAATTGCTACCTGAAGTTGTTTGGACAGGAGAGCTGTTGTTATGAGGGAGTGACCCAGGGCTCCTCCTGCCAAGCCTGCAGAAACCAGGGCGGTGGTGAGGGAAATTCCAGCCACAAGGGGCAAGAAGACAGCATTTTGGCTTGGGCCATTCCATTCTCTCCCAGTTACCTGTCCCTTAGCAGGAGAAATGGCATCATGAATTGTGCAGTCAGAATAGGGGCATCCTACGCTCTCCTCCCTCCAATAAATTTTGCAATTGTGGGCAGTCTGACCCCACCCCCAGAGAAGAAAAAGAAAATTTGTGAGTGGGCGATATAAACTGCAGTCAGGTCGTATTCCTCCCAGTCCTTCTTGGCTTGTGGGTGTTGGCAAATGTTGATCTCACGCCACCACCGCCGTCGGTGTGATCTCCTGAAGCTTATAAGAACCTTCTTAATAGACAAAATCTTAGACATGTTAGCAACATAACAGTGGTGAACTTTATCAGAGCAAAATTATGAATCCTTGGAGCCTCAACAAAGCATCAGTATAGCCAGAGAATGAAATCTGAAATGTGTCATTTATATATCTCCAAAGTTTTATATATCTCTGCCTTTGGAAGGCTAGGATTAAAGGCCTGTGTGCCACTATTTTCTGGCCTCTATATCTAGTGGCTTTTCTGTTCTCTGACCCCAGATAAGTTTATTAGAGTGCACAATATTTTGAGGAGCACAATAACACCACAGTGCTATTTGGGGAGGTAGAGGTTTAAGAGCTGTGACTTGCTGGAGAAAGTGTGTTACTGGGGAGGAGGGGCTGTGAGAGTCAAACCATCTGCCTCCATGTTGCTGTCTCTGCTTCCTGTTTCCAACTGAAGATGTGAGCTCTCAGCTTCCTGCTCCCCTACCATGCCTGCAGCTCTGGCCTTGATTGTCTGCTGTGATGCACTCTTATCCACTGGAGCTGCAGCCCAAAGAAGCCCTTCTAAATGTTGCTTTGGTCGTGGTGTTTTATCATAGCAACAGAACAGTAGTTAACACAAACACATAATTAAAAAAATAAAATTGCAGATGGTGTCACTATGTAGAGGAGGCTAGACTTGAAGTCACAGAGATTCACCTTCCTCTGCCTTCAAAGTGCTAGGAATAAAGTATGTGCCAGTATGCCACACTAAAAAAAAAAAAATAAAGAAAGAAAAATAAATCTAAAAAACAATAGCTTTCCTCTCTGTTCCTCTCCCCTGCACTCTGGACACCTTCCATTCTGCCCTCACCTCCCCACACAACCTATCCTTGTTGATTCCCTTACACTGTATCACAGGCATCTTCCCACCACAGCACTTGCTCCAGGAGACTAGCATCTCTGTATCATTTCTGAGTGTGTCTTAGAAACAGGACTTCATCTCACATCTGGAAGAGTCTCCGTGGACTGATCACAATGGACACTGCTGTGTCCTCTGCTACTCTACCCCAAATGGAGGCAGTGACAGCTGACCAAGGAAAACATCCATCCAGGGTCAGCTCGCTAAACCCTGAGCTCACTGGTCACTCACAGGAACCTGGGTGAGTCAGGGGATAACCACTCAGCTGCCCACCCTTGTGTGCATGTCACGCACCCAGCTGCATCACTGCAGTTCCCTGCTCAGCTCCCAGCAGCTCCACTGAACAGTCTCCTCTCCCTCAGGAACTGCACCTGGTTTAACCCTGAGAGGGAAGTGCTACATTGTGTCAGCTCCGGGAACCTGTAGCTTCTTGTGTTTCCTGAGCCTGCTCAGCTCCTCCTGGCTCCAGCAGGGATGTTTCAGTCCAGAGGAAAATTCACACCCTCACCTCCCTCTTCTACAGAAGCTCCCTTGATTAATACAACCTCAGGCCATGCTGGTGTGTCGGGTGCAGCACCAGGTCCCCTCACACTGAGGTCAGAGTCACCTGAGCTTCCCCTCAGCAAAGCCCTCCCTCCCTCCCCACCTGCCTTTCTGTCTTTGATCCATGATACTATTAATTTTTTTATTCATTCATCAAACATTTATTGGGTATGAATGTTTACTAGGTCCGAGGCACTGGAAGTCACCATCCCTCACAAGACAAAGATGGCTGCATCATGACAGAGATTGTCACCTTCTTGGTCTTCAAACATCTCAGCTAAACTCCTGGACTCCTGACTCAAGGTCACAAACCTAGAAAACTGTAGGGGCCGGAACCTGGAGCAGGGGTGAAGTAATTTCCATTTCTGGTGTTCCCACAATCTATTTTATAAAAGGTTCATTAATTGTATGTCTATGAGTGTTTTTCTTGGCTGTATGTGTTTGTACCATGTGCCTATCTGGTGTCCACAGGGGCACTGGAAACCATGGAACAGGAGTTATGGATGCTGTGAGCCATGGTGTGGGTGCTGGTATCTGAACCCGGGTCCTCTGCAGGAGCAGCTAGTGCTCTTAACCCCTCAGCCAAATCTTCAGTCCTTGGGATCATTTCTTTTAAATAAACTTAAATCTCGAGTAGATTCAGCCTGTAAATCCTTGAGTCACCACTGGGGGCAGCACCAGGATTCCCAGAGACAGAGAGGGGGAGGGGACCTTGGGCAGAACCCAGCTCCAACAGGACAGACTGAGATGAGACCCTGTGGATCCCTCCTCTCTGCCCATCCTACAACCCGGGTTAGATTCTGAAAGATGGGGAAGGAGAGAACCTCAGGGAGGGGCCTGGAAGGAGGCAGAAGCTCAGGAGACTGAAGTTCATCTCCTCAGCCCACAGTCTCCTGAGTAAGGGGCTTAGCTGGACCTTGGGGGACACGGATGGACAAACACCTCTTTAAAAAAAAAAAGATTTATTTATTTATTATGTATACCTAGTATGTATGACTGCAGGCCAGAAGAGGGCACCAGATCTGATCATGCATGGTTGTGAGCCAACATGTGGTTGCTGGGAATTGAACTCAGGTCCTCTGGAAGAGCAGTCAGTGCTCTTAACCTCTGAGCCATCTCTCCAGCCAGACAAACACCTCTTAATGCTGTCACTCACGGAGCCCAAGGGACAATGAGACAGGCACCATTCACAGGAACAAGAACAGGCCTAGTCCTCCATATAAACTAAAAAGATAAGAAATAAACAGAGAAGACGGGGTGAAGAGCCATGGCCAGGTCAGAGCCCAGGCTGACCTTTCACAGCAGCCCTGGCTGCTCACAATCCTGGGGACAGGACAAGGCTCTGTCATCCCAGTGTCCCTATGATCACAGACTCTCAGCATGTGATTCAAGTGATGAAGAGAACAGAGCCAGGAGGTGACAGAGCTGAGGAGTGACCATGTCACAGCGAACAATGGACTGAGCTCGACCTGGGCACAGTCCTGTTCACACTCAGCTCCCACAGTCTCATCTTGTCCATCAGATACACACAGCACAATGAACACAGATTCTGGAAGGTTCTCCATGATGCCATTTATTTCCTCCACAAGCTCTAAGTATTTCAATCCTTTAATTTACCCATCAATCCCCCTGTCAGATCAACCAAGTTCACATTCAGATTCTTATTTTCATTGGGGAGTCAGGAGCTGCAGCTCAGGGCAGCATGGAGGTGACAGGATGGAGATGTCCCCTCCTGCCTGCTGGACCAGGAAGGTTGGCTGTGGAAGGGAACACAGGCAGTGCAGGGACACGGTGCTGGCATGCAGGGGGGGCCGGGCTCCCCAGTTCTTCACATTGAGCCCACAGGGTCACAGGGAACATCAGTCACTGTTGCTGAGAGTGAACTGAGGGGGTCAGGACGTCACAGGAGAGACCTGAGCACATCTCTGTCACTCTGTCAGGTCGGGCAGCTGTCTTCACACTACAAACAAGAGTCATGAACAATCACTGTGAAGACAACATCCCAACAACCACCATGCACTCAGAGGGGATTCTGAGAGTCCCTGAACCCCAATCATGTCCACTTTCCCTCTCCAAATCAGTCCGCAGAGTGTCACCTTTACAGCCTGGGTGAGACACATCAGAGCTCTGGTCACTGTCCCTACCCAGAGTAACACACACACACACACACACACACACACACACACACACACACACACACACACACGAACATAAAAACAGGGCCCCAAAGATTTCCCTGAAGGAGCTATCATGGATGGCCAGAACTCATCAACATCTCCAGTCACTTCAATGGCTTCAGGGACAATCCCACTCCCCACACTTACATGGAAACGCAGCATAGTTCTCTCTTCTTCTACCTGTGAGAAGAAAAGCTGTGAGAGACCAGGGAAGACCCTGACCCTAGGAAGTTTCCAGAACTGACAGCAGACGCAGATTCGAGACAGGAGCAATGAGGGGTGTGGATGTTTCCCATTAGTGAGGCAGAGCACACTTCTAAAAGGGGCTGAGAGAGAACCAGACCTGCCCTTTCCTACCTGTGTTTCTCCTTCTCATCTTCACAACAGCCACCACAGCTCCAATGATGGCCACAGCTCCAAGGAGAACCAGAACAGCAATGTTTGCCATGATGGGGACAGTGGACTGAGGAGGTTCTGGAAGGGAAGGACAGGAAAAGAGTTGAGGGTCATGAACCCAGCTGTCAGCCCTGACCCTGCACAGATTCTGCAGAAGGCTCCAGCTTTCCCTGACCCCTGCTCTGCACCCACACCCTCCTTACCCCATGTCAGGGTGAGGGGCTCAGACAGTCCTTCATGGTGCACATGGCATGTGTATCTCTGCTCCTCCCCAGAAGGCACCACCACAGCTGCCCACTTCTGGAAGGTTCCATCCCCTGCAGGCCTGGTCTCCACCAGCTCCATGTCCTGAGTCTGTTCCTCCCCATCCCTCTGCCAGGTCATGGAGATCTCAGCAGGGTAGAAGCCCAGGGCCCAGCACCTCAGGGTACCGTCTCCTTTCAGTGTGGGGTGATGGGTCACATGTGTCTTTGGGGGATCTGTGTGGAAGATTTAAGAAATCCCACAATTAACAAGATAAACTGAAATCTGCATAGACAAAGTTAAACCAATGCTGACACTAAACTGTGTCTGTTTGGACAATTCTGTCATCACACTAGTAACCTCAGGTAGAGCTTGTCCCCTCATCACAGAACTGCACATTTTCTGGGGGGACTCAGTAGCTAAGAGGGAATCCACATGAGCCAGCAGGTCAGCATGGTCTTCCTCATGTGATGTTCTACAGCATTAGTTAGGTAGTAAAAGAATAGAACGAAAGGAAAATAATTAATTTCTGTATGTATTTAAATTCATATCAAAACAAGAAATCAGGTACAAGGCCTACATGAAGGGTGCCACCAACTCCTGCTGCCACCACTGAGGCACAACCACTGTGGCCTTCTTGCTGACCAGCATAACTGTCTGTCCAGTGAACAGCCATCACCAAAGTGTGCAGCAGAAATGTGGTGAACCTCTGACACTCAGCCAGAGAAAATGACTCCCCAAGCCCTGCCTCTGGGGGACCAGATACAAGGTATTATCACCAGGAGCCCTGGAAGTGTGCTGTGGAGCCCAGGGCAGCACTCCCTGGGACACAGCGGTGCTCACAGGGGTGTGTGGATCGTCCCTGTCACTCCTGTCCTGGAGCTGCAGAAGACCCTGTCTCTGAGGAAGTTCAATTCCTAATCCACTGAGCAACACTGTGACTTGTTGGGGATGAGGGAAAGCAGGAGGGCTCTGGATGTTCATATGGCAGAAAATAGTCTAAACGCATAGGAATCATTCTTGATTAAAGGGAACACTGACCTAACTTGTCTAATTATGCAGATTAGCGGTCTCCCCTGGCACCTGTAGAGACTGAAACAAAAAATAATACAAGCAGAGGAAGAAACAATATCACCCCAGTGAAGAAGAAAAACTGTCTCCACGCAAAATAATATCTAAAAAAAAGAGAAGAAGGAAAGAAAGGCAACTCCACAATTTAGGAGTTTTTCAGGGCACACTATAAATGCTCACACGACAGTTCCAGGAATGGATAGAATTGGGGTGTGTGAGGGATGATAACCTCACCCACAGGGATACGGGAGAATGTATTTTTGGAAGGTTCTAGAAAGTGGGTGACCCAGCCTAGGGTAGACGCGTCCATGTCTCCCATCAGGTAAAGGAGACTTCCGTGTAAGGCTGACACACTCAGATGACAGGACTCAGTTTCCACAACCCTTGTGTGGGCAGAGACCCCGGCCTGGAGAGGCCATGGCTGACAGCGGCTGCAGACTGCAGGAGCCACTGTGGTTAGGTCGGGATCTCCTCTCCCTCCTCTGAGACAGATTTGCAGCTGTCCAGAGAGAAGGCTGAGCCTGGGGATCAGTGAGGTCCCTGCCATGCTGGACCAGGAGACCCAGGGTCACTGTCTGCCCTGAGACAGGGGCATGACCCCTGCTGAGGTGTTTCTTCTTCCTCTGGACCTAGCCCACCCCAGGGCAGACGGAGGAGCTGCCTGCGGCCCTGCACCTGTGCGCTGCAGCGCGTCCTTCCCGTTCTCCAGGTATCTGCGCAGCCACTCCACGCACTCATCTTTCAGGTAGGCCCTGTGTCTCTCTGCCTCACCAGCCTGCTCCCACTTGCGCCTAGTGATCTGCGCCGCCGTGTCCGCCACCGTCCACGTCGTCAGGTCGTCGTTCAGGGCGATGAAATCGCGGCCGTCGTAGGCGTCCTGGCTGTACCCACGGAGGAATTGCCCATCGGACCCAATGTGACAGCCACACCTACGCTGGTAGGTGTGAGAGCCTGCGGGGACCTCGCGGTCAGCCCCGCCCATCTGCCCGGCCCCCACGGCCCCGCCCACCTGCGGACTCCCCTAAACTGAAAGTGAAACGGGGTCCAGGTCCATGGCTCTCCTCCTGAACCTTGAGACCCCAGGCGACTCCTGCCGGTACGTAGGGACATGGAAGGATCACTCACGGCCCTCGCTCTGGTTGTAGTAGTCCAGCAGGGTCCTCAGGTTTCCTCGGAAAGTCTGTTCCCAACCCTTGGCTCTCCGCGTCTCCCTCAGCAAATACTCCGGCTCCTGCTCCACCCACGGCGCCAGCGGCTCCATCCTCGGAGTCTCCGCGTCGCTGTCGAAGCGCACGATCTGCGTGTCGTCCACGTAGCCGACTTCCATGTACCGGGGCTCCCCGAGGCCGGGCCGGGACACGATGGTGTGGAAATACCGCAGCGAGTGCGAGCCTGGGGGCGGCGCGCGGTGAGACCCCGACCCTCGTCCCGGGACCCCGGGCGGGTGCGCGGGCCGGGAGGGGAGCAGGGCGCGGGGCTCGGGACGCGGTGGAGAAGGGCGGGAGGGTCTGGCTGGGCGACGCGGGGACGCGGCTTCCCCGGGGCCGCCCCCGCCCTCCCCGCAGAGTCGTTTCCCTCCCGACCCCGCACTCACCCGCGCGGGTCCGGGTCGGGGCCAGGGCGGCCGCCAGTAGCAGGAGCAGCGTGCGCGGAGCCATCGCCCCCATCTCGGATCTGGGGCGTCTGAGTTCCCCGGGCTGCGTGGACTTTATAACCCGTGACTGCGGCGACGCTGATTGGTTCTCCGGGATCTCGTCATCCAATGGGGGTGAGAACAGGACAGTTGTCATCAGTGTCCGGGCAGAAGGACCCGACACAGGTCAGGAGCTGGAGAAGTGAAACTGGGCAGCTGGGGGGGGCCCAGCCCTGGGCGTCCACCCCAGACCTCACCGCCTGGGGACTGAGACTTTGCTGAACCCTGTGCTGCGGGACGGAGCGCTGTGTGTCACGGTGTCTTTGAGCCGCATAAGGACAACTGTCTCCTCAGGTTAGTCAGGATGAAACCTAAGATCACGAAGTTTCCAGATAAAATACACACAGCACTTAAAATGAATGTTCACGGAAACAGGTGCTGTCGGTGTCCTGGTGAGGGTGTGGGGCTGCCATGGACACCTGCATCGGGAGGTGACTGGAGTTTTCACAGCTCTGGTCAAGCACTTTTGACACACTGTGTGTTACATGTGACTCTCCGTGCTGGAGTCTCTACTCACCTCTGCTTTCACTTTCTATTCCAGTTATGTGTGGCTGGGATTTGAAGACATCAACTCAAAATCCACAGAAAGAATATATTTATAAATTTAATTTAGCTCCACACTACTGAACAGGGATGAAACCTTGAATCCCCCGTGTGTACCACTGCCATGAGAATTATCCTCTGCCCAGTGTCCACACTGCACAGGCCTAAGAAACTCAGAAGCCAACTTTGATCAGATTCAGGGTCCCACAGGCCTGTAACATTCATCTCCCTCATATCATGAGCTTATAACGTGTGAGAAAATGTCAGAGGGAGAGTGCTATGGATTATGTAACTTCTACTACTACACTATTATCATTATTCTGCTTTATTATTACAACCACCTGGAGCCACAGATGATTATCTGGGAGAAACACTAGGAGTCTGAGTGTAAGCACTGCACAGTGAAGACAGGATCCTGAGTGAAAAGGCAAAGTCTCTATTTACAGGTGAGATTTCTGAGCCGCCCCCTGCAGGTGAACACAGGAGCCTGGTTTCGGTGGGAGTCTGTGTGGTGCTTGCAGGCCAGCACCTCTGCTTTAAAGAGAAGCATCCCTCCACTGTATCCCAACCTGCTTGTTCTTGCCATTGTATTCCAGTAGTGACTTTAGATCCAGAGTCTGAAGAGAGGAAGGAAGAGGAGGGTGAGGAGAGGAATAGAAGGCAGCAGAGTCTGCCTGTGTGTCTCTCCTGGTGTGTTGTGGAATAATCTTTTTGCACAATGTGAAGAAATGTCACTTGCATTGGTTCAGTAAAATGCTATCAGCCAATAGCTGGGCAGGATTATCAGGACAAAGAGAATGTTAAGAAGAAGGGTGGAGTCTCCAGGAGATGGGGAGAGAAGCAAGATGAACATACTATACCGAGGAAAAGTACAGAGCCCCTTGGTAGAACATAGAAAAGAAATATGGGTTAATTTTAGTTATGGGCTTAAGTTATAGATTTAAGTTATAGTTATAAACAAGCCTAAGCTATAGGCCATGAATTCATAATTAATAATAAGTGTCTGTGTGATTATTTGGGAACTGTCTGGTGGGACATAAAATTCTACTTACAAATGGTGCGCAATGTGGGGCCTTGTGTGTGTGTGTGTGTGTGTGTATGTGTGTGTATATATATAGAGAGAAAGCTTAAAAAAGTTTCTAAAAACACAATAATGGAGTCACACGCAGCTTCCTAGTCTCATGTCTTTCATGCTGGCACGGCACAGAGATGTGTCTCCTGGCAGCTGCTTGTGTGCTTGAGCCGCCAATGTACCATGAGTTGAGCTGAGTGGTTGGTTTAAGGTTTTGTCCATGCAGACAGAAAAGGTTACAGATACTCAGTAAAGCATGTTCAGATGGAAAAAAATAAATCTCTAAACAGGTCACAGTGTTTAATATATAACAATGTGCATAGACTTAAGAAAACAAAATGGGTAAAGACATTCACAGGAAAAAATAGTTTAAAAAATAGCAAAGTCTTTTAAGAAAGTCTAAAATTAAAAAAAAAAATAAGCCATGTAAAGATGGAACATACACAG
Source organism: Peromyscus maniculatus bairdii (assembly GCF_049852395.1). NCBI lineage: Eukaryota > Metazoa > Chordata > Mammalia > Rodentia > Cricetidae > Peromyscus > Peromyscus maniculatus. The sequence goes on along the minus strand of NC_134872.1, from coordinate 4,624,991 downwards.
GGAGCCTGGATCCTACATGGTTTCCTGTTAACTTTAAATTTTTTAAATGCTAATGTACAAAAAGGAATAGCTGCTAAGAAACATTGGATTATGGAAACTGCTAAATTAAACTAACCTATATATTTTAAAAATGACTTAACTTCAAAATGGAAGCTGGACATTATGTTTCGTTGGGAGAGAGTTTATGCTTTTGTTTCCCCAGGAAACAAAATACTGTGGATTCCTACCAGAAAAAAAAAAAAAAAATAGAGATCAGATTTGACCATGGAAGACTTCTGTGGGATGACCTTTCTGTATGCTGTTAATGTGTGTTGCTCTCATTGGTTAATAATAAAGCTGTTTGGGCCAATAGCCAGGCAGGATAAAGTTAGGTGGAAAAAACAAAATAAGGAGGTAATAAAGAAGGGCACACTTGGAAGAGCTGCGAGCCAGATGGAGAATAAGTTGGGCATACAAAATGGGATGGAAGTGAAGGCTGCAAGCCTTGGGGCAGTACATGGATTAATAGACCGAGTGACGTAATAAGCCACAGCTAATGACCAGGCATTTATAATTAATATAAGCCTCTGTGTAGTAATTTGGGAAGCAGATGCCGGGTATTCAGGATCAGGCGAATGAGACAGAAATCTCTGCCTTCATTTACAGAAGACCTCCTGAGTATCTTGGCTGCAGACATGGGGGAGGAAGCCAAAAAAGACTACAGGACAGGTGATGTGTAAGCTGATCCCTTGACATGGGAAGAGCTGTGAGATGAGATGAGACATGATAAATCTTGTTGGCTACAGAGTCCTCATGACTTATTATTACATGCCATTCTCTCATATGGCATGGACAGAGATTTATATTACAGTTTGCTTTTACAGTCCAAACAGACTTTTACCTGCTCAGATATAAAAAAAAAAGTCATCTTTAACAGACACGTGCACACTGCATGTGACATACTTGAGTTAATGCAGTTATGTGTGTTATCTTTAATAGTTAATGCATTTTCAGAGCAAGGGGACCAGACACCAATGAAAACGGGTGGCCCAGGTTGCAGTTTCCTCAGAGTTCTGCCTGCAGAACAGCTTCAAGCTGCTGGCTGAGATGGTCCAGCCTCACAGACTACTCCAGCCAGGACTTCAGATAAGCCTTGCCTTCCCAATTGCACAGAGACCAGACAACAAATAATGCAGTTAACTCCCCCAGGACTTGACCATTACCCCATTTTCCCAGGGTCTCCTAAAGATGCTGTCACCCTCAGGTAACAGGAATCAGTCTGGAGAACATGATGCCCATATTCCCAAGAGGTGGGATGGGTGGCTTTTGGTCATTTGATGGGTTATAGTTGTTTGTCATCATATAGGGAGGTTGATTACAAATTGTCGTTGGTCATGGTCAGGAAAAAAAGCTAAACAAGGAATTAGACTTAAGAATCTCTTTCTGAAGGAAAAAGGGGGGATATAGTATAAAAGTGATGAGATAAAAGGGTGCATTTTTAGTCTGCTCTTAAAGAACCACTAGTCTCAAATATTTTACATTGGTATGTGTTTTTATATATTGATATAGATTTAAGGTGATTTTTGTTATTATATATATTATTAATATATATATATATTATTGTTTAAGGTATTGTACCTATACAGCTCATTTAAAAAGGTCATGTACAGTTTTAGTCTTTGAAAGGTATTTAGGATAATAAATACAGGTTAAGAGTCATCTGTAACTATCAAACTTATAGTCACATTGGATATGTTTTCAAAGTTATACAGAGGTATATTTTAGATAGATAGATGTCTTCAAACATTTCAGAGGTCTACAGAATATGTCCTTTAAAAATTTTTAATAAAGGCTTGGTGGTGGTGGCACACACCTTTAATCCTAGCACTCGGGAGGCAGAGGCAGGAGGATCTCTGTGAGTTCAAGGCCAACCTGGGCTACAGAGTGAGTTCCAGGAAAGGCACAAAGCTACATAGAGAAACCCTGTCTCGAAAAACAAAAAAAGAAAAAAAAGCCAGGGGTAGTGGCACATGCCTTTAATCCCAGCACTCAGGAGGCAGAGGCAGGTGGATATCTGTGAGTTTGAGGCCAGCATGGTCTACAGAGCAAAATCCAGGACAGGTACCAAAACTACATGAAGAAACCGTCTCTTGGAAAAAAAGTTTTAATAATATGGGGCTTTTCATGACACTGAGACATTTCTGCTCCTGGCATCACCAGTTGACTTCAAAAAGGATGATGGGCATTGAAGAAACTCTGTATAGTGTTTTCTTTCAATGTGGCAAAGTAGCCATGTGGGCAAGGGACTGCTCTTGTATTGATTGCTGACAATGCTATACAAACTATACAAGCAGGACACAAAAAAGACAGTTGAACTTTGTCAAGATAAGGTGAGACAGTCCTTCAAATTCCTGCTTCAGAGAAGTTATCTGTCAGGCATTCTGCATGACACACAGGAAAGTGACTGCTGAAATTTGACAAACCAAGGGAGGACAGTCCTTCAAAATTCCTGCTTTACTGAAAAGTCTGACAGATATTTTAAGCCTGTAGGCCAAAGATATTTGTCCCAACATTGTAGAAGAACTTTGAGGTGACTCTCCAGGCAGCCAGATATCTGATATTTCTATAGGGTTGGAAATGGCTTGCACTGTACTTCCTGTTTACTCAGGTAATATTACATCCTTCTGGTGTCTTTGAGGGAGTTGAAGACTAGACAGTTATAGTTGCAATTTTCCTTAGTTATGATAAAAGGTAAATTAGGTACTGAACCTTGGAATCATCAAGATAGAATAAATAATGGAGTATTTTCCCCAAATATGCCAAATACAAATGGACTGGACATTGTAAATGTAATTCTTACCTGATAATTGTTCTTATTGTATATAGTTTTATTATGTCAGAGTTAAAAACCTTTTTATTTAGACAAAAGGGGGAAATGTTGTGGAATAATCTCTTTGTACACTGTGAAGCAATGCCACTTGGATTGGTGTAATAAAAGGCCAATAGCTAGGCAGGATTATCTAGGCAGAGAGAATGTTGGGAAGAAGAAGGGCAGAGTCAAAGGAGATGCAAAGAGAAGCAAGATGAACATACTGTACTGAGGAAAGGTACTGAGCCATGTAGTAGACATAGAAAATAAATATGGTTTGATTTAGTTATAGAGATAGTTAGAAACAAGCATAAGTTATTGGCTGAGCATTTATAATTAATAGTAAGTCTGTGTGATTATTTGGGAGTTGGCTGGTGGGACAGAAAATTCTGCCTACACTGGTATTTTTTTGAGATGTGGTCTGTCTCCACAGTCCTGACTACTTTGGAACTTGGTACGTAGATCATAGAGAGTTCAATTGCCTTTGCATCCCAAGTGCTGGGATTAAAGATATGGGCTACCAAATGTGTCCTTAGTTACTTTTCTGTGCCTGTGATAAGACACCATGATCAAGGCAATTTATAAAAGGAAGTATTTAATTTGGGCTTCAGTTTTCAGAGGGTTTGAGTCCATGACAACTGAGGAAAAGTGTGGTGGCCAGAACATTTGAGAGCTCACATCTTGATCCACAAGCATCAAAGAGACTGGGAATAGTGAGAGTCTTTTACAACCTCCATGCCCAGCCCCAGTGACAAACCTCCTCCAAAAGGCCACACCTCCTGATCCTTCCCAAACAGTTCCATCAACTGGAACTGAACTATCCAAACCTCTGAGCCTGGGTGGCCATTCTCATTCAAACCACCACAGCATTCAGTGCAGATGTAAGGTGCCCTGCAGGATTCTGCAAATGTGTCCATTGTGATCTGTAGACTGTATCCTCAAACAGGAGGACCCCACTGTGTTAGGATCTCCCCTTTCTTCTGTCCCCTGCTCAGCCCTTCTTCTCCCTCAGGCCTCACCCCATCAGTGTTCAGCACTCCTCACTCTGGAGATTTCCACCAACATTGTCTCTTCCTTTGCACCGAATTTCTCTCTGTGGTCAGCCATCTTATCAGCCATCTTGCTGTGAGCCAAGCTGTGTGGTTTCCTTATGTAAAAGTGCCAATAAGGGCCTGTGAGGTGGCTCAGAGGTTCAGAGCACCTTTTGCTGTTGCAGAGGATCCAGGTTCAGTTCTCATCACCCACATGGTGGCTGGCAACCATATGTTACTTCAGTTCCAGCGGATCCAGTTCCTACTGGACCTGCATATTCATATGCAAAAAAATAATACATCTAATAAAAAATAAAATTTAAAAATACATTTAAAAAATGCTCCAATGTCTCCCTCTCCCTCTCTACATATTTAGAGTGTGAGGCCTGGGGACTGAGGGCACAGGGCTGTTTAGTCAACATTGTTCCACCAGAAAATTAATCCAGCTTTGGAATAGGACAGGTACTGATGATTGAAATAGAATGTGCTGAAATGAAAATGTTCAAAAGAGCTTGTAGCAATATCATAATGGAAAATACATTGAGTCCAACTTAAAAGTCCCCCTAATCTATAACAGTCTCAACATTGTGGCGGCAATCTTTTGCTCATTGTCGTGGCACTGGTGTGTGGGTTCACTCAGATTTGTGGAAAGAAGGCTCAGAGGCATCTTAAGAATGAATCTAGCCTTTCATGGCTGCGGGGGGTGGGGTGGGTGGTGGTGGTGATGGACGTTCAGCCTCGAAGTACTGAAGCACTTTCCCTTCACCCAGGGCATTTTAATTTTCTCTCTATTTACAGTTTAGCCAGTTAATTTCTGTGTCTTCAAAACAACCCGAAAGGAGCTCCCAAAGATAAAATGCCAAGTGTAAATTCCTCCATTTCCCAGGTACCATGGTTTTCTGGGTTTCCTGGACCAAGATTTGCATAGGCCTTTGGTCCCCAGACAAGATTCACATAGGGCAATAAGAGAAACAAAAGTTGTCAGTTAAACAAAGGATGGATTAGGGATAGGTGCTACTCTCTGGAGCCAGGCCAAGAGTAGCTCAGCAGGAATGTAGCCACAGATCCCCACACCCCCTTCTCTCTTTGTCTCTCTGTCTCTGTCTCTGTCTCTCTCTCTCTCTATGTGTGTGTGTGTGTGTGTGTGTGTGTGTGTGTGTGTGTGTGTGTGTGTGTGTGTATTCAATTATCTTGAAGGTTATGCAGCCTTACAGCAAATATAGCCTTCTTTCTATCTATCTGTCTTACAATCTTATGCACATATACCAAAACACATTTTAAAGCCAATAAAGTTCCTGTAGCTAGAATAAGAGCAACACCTGCTAGGACAAGAAATCTGTTAAAGTGACTCATAGGATTGAATGAGGCTATGGTATCTGCTAGATTTTCCATAATGTCCGTTTCTGTCGTATCAGGTAACTTTTTTGCAAAAGTTTCTTTAATTTCTTTCTGTAAGTCAAAAACCATTTGAGAAGCATTAGGGTGACTTTACCCTCCTCCATTGGCTGAGCCGGACCTCAGTTGTCATGAGAACCAGGTACCAAGAAGATCCATCAACCTCTACAGGAATATTCACATCTCCCTCACATACTGCTGTGTTAATTGGAAGATTGGGGATATAAGTCCAATAATTATGATCCATCCCTTTTACCTGCACTGTTACCATGGAAACAAGTTTGTAGCATTCAGAGGCTTGTGCTCCTGAGCCATGGGAAGTGTCCTCTCTCCTTTGTCACACAAACTCTTAAGCTGTCCCCAGGGGAGAGGATTAGTTGTTTGTGCAAAGGTCTCCTATGTCTCAACTTCCTCAGAGGCATTCCTGCATCTGCAGCATCTTGGAGATGTCTTTTGCTCATGGCAGATTTTTATCAATTTCCATGGAACCCACAATTTATTATCTCCTGTGGAAACATAAGCATAACTTCGGCCCTAAGTCAATACTTTCCCTGGACTACTTTGATGTTAAAATATTTATAATACATGGGCTGACTCAATTCAGCAATTCTTTCCATAACTCAGTGTTGTTCCTGCTTCATTAGCATTTAAAAAACTTAAAGTTAGTAAGGCATTATGCAGTCTATCTCTGGGGGCCCTCATAGGCCCCTTTTGTTTAACAAGCATCTCTTTTAGAGTATGAGATCTTTTAACAGGTGTTTGTCCTGTAGGATTGTATGGTATCCTGGTAACATGGAAATGATATGGTGAATATATTTAATTTTTAAAAATCTATTAAATAAAACATATCAATTTGTCAAATTTTATTCCTAGTTTGTCTCAGTATAGAATGTAAGAGCCCCAGAAATAGGTACCCCTTTTATTATGTGGGGAAGAATCCATTCAGTTATTTTTGTAAGCTGAATTCATTTATTTTTTGGATATTTGTTGTTAATTTCTCCTAAATTACTACAAGCTCTTTGCCAATCATCGTTGATCTCCCACAACCACCTAATTTCAGTATTGGTATAGGGCACCACAATCTCAGCTGGATGCATACCTGATAATTGATGAAGTCTTAATCTTCCCTTTATGATTAGTTAAGAAACTTTTTCCATATAGGTTTTTAATTTTTTACTCTATGAGCTAAGAAAATCCATTCCACAATATAATCCTCTCGCTGTACAATGAATTCAGTAGGGGAATGGTTTGAAGGTAAAATTATTAAAATACACGTCTTTGTGAGGTCTAATCTATCCACATAGGCATTTTGTAATTTTCTTTCTACCAGGGCTAACTTTTTTCAGTCTCAGCTGTTAACTGTCTTGGACTGTTTAAATCTGAGTCACCTTGCAGAATCTGAAACAAATTAGTTAATTCTTGAGCAGACAATCCAATTGTAGGCTGCAAACAGTTATTATCACTCAATAATTTTTGAAAATCATTAAGAGTGTGCAGTTGACCTTTCCTAATCTGTACCTTCTGCAGCTGAATTCTCAGTTTACTTAATTTATGGGCTAAAAAGCTAAGAGAATCTCCTCTTTGTATTTTTTCAGGAGAAATTTGTAATCCCCAACAGGGTAAATTTTTCTATACTACATTAAACATTTTTTTCTAAGGTATCTGTATCAGAAGCAGCCAATAAAATATAATCCATATAATGATAAATAATAGACTAAAGAAATTGTTTATGAGTCATTTCCAGTGGTTGATTTACAAAATATTGACACAAAGTTGGGCTACCGGCAGTGGCCCTACTCTAAATTTGGAGAGCCAAATCCTGTCGAATCTTGCCTTTGTACAACCGGCATAGCCTGTGCCCTGTCCTTATATTCTTCTCAATGCTCTTTCTAGGAATATATCCCAATTTAAATATCAATTTATGCGCTGTTTCTGAAATTGTAGGAATATCAACTTGAGCTCACCATGTTGTAACAAATCTCTTGCATAAATTCATGGCTGCATCAGCCATGTAAGGCTTTGATATCCCTTCCTGTCCTTCTGGCCCTGTACATTTAATCCACTCTACACTCTGTTTTACTCCAGAGAAGGTTCTAATGCCTACAAATTGAGTGGAGACTTCTTGTAAAGGCCAGTTAGGATCCCAGGATTCTTGTGAAATTATAGATACATCAGTATCAGAATTCAAGAATCCTTCAATCTCAATCTTATTTGATTTTATTTTTAATTTAGGCCATTCATCATTGGTAACTGTTTTTCGAAAGCCACTCTATATAGGTGCCACTTTGCATTTAAATGGAAGCAATAATAACTGAGCAATTCTATCACCACCTTTTATTTCCATGGTCCTTTTTATATATGCCATCTGTAAAAGCATTAAATACAAACTCTATAGGATTTTAAGAGGTAATTTTAGGCAATACTCTGGAGTATTTTTATAAAATCTTAGAAAGAGGATCCTTTTTTATAGATCCCAAGTAACACATTAATGCAACTTGCCAATTATGAACAATGTGGATCAAACAATTTACCTGTATTTTATTGAATGAAAATAATAATTTTGTAACCTCTCTATCAGTAAGAGATTATTTTCTATGGGTTTTTATCCTAACAACAACATTATTTAATAAGCTAACGACACAATCCATTTCAGGTGTTACATTTCTATAGAATTTAACCAAGAATTTCTAGAAAGCAACCTAAAGAGCAGAGCCACATTCTCAAAATGATTAACAGACAAGAGCATACCTAATATATAGTTGAAAATTATGAATCTTGTTCCTTTAGTTTATCTACCATGAAAACCAAATATTCACCCAAACATTTATTAGACAATCAAAAGAAAAGAACATCCTCTATACAATGAATGATTAATATCTCTGGAAATTCAAAGAGCATCGACTTAGCATTCCATGTTCTGACCGCAAACGTTCTCCACCAGAAGTTGGGCCTGTTTAAACTGCCTCTTTCTCCCATGAAAGGACTACTAATAATGAGTTATTCTCACCATTAGGGTAAAGCAGAAAACATTTCCCATGAAGGGAATCTTTAATATTGAGTTATTCCCACTCTGGTGTGGGGGGGACCATTTAAACCAAAGTTAAGCAAACAGACAACAAAATTCTGAGCTCTGGGTTTGCTCTTTTTCAGGCTGCAGCAGTGAGGCCCACCTGTTGATTCTTTGTAATTCAAATGGCGCAGCTCTGTGCTGGCAGGCAGAAAAAGGCTCAGTTTTAGCTATCCTGAAATTTCTTAATAGGAAAGAGCCTTTTCTTCCTCTATTTTTACTGGGAAGAGGCTTTTTTCTTTTCTTTATTTTTCTTTTATGGGGCCTTTTATTCTTTAGGTCTAGTTTCAATATTTTTCCCCTTTTTACTGGGAAAATCCTTTTTTCTTGATTAAAATTTTCTACCTTTTCTATCGGGAAATTTCCTTTTATTTCCTTTCCTTCCCTCTTCTCTACTGGGAAGATTTTCTTTTTTCTTTTCTTCCCCTTTTCTCTATTGATAAATGTCTTCTTCCTTGATTTATTTCCTGTCTCAGGAGCCATTTTATTTCTATCTTTAAAAATTATGCAGTTATTGCTTTTTCTTTTGACAAGCATTTTAGCAACATTTTGTTGCTCCTGAGATGGGTAGTTTAAATGCCCCATGCCCTCTCCAATCCTGGAGTCCTCTTACCCCGAGAGTGCTCCCTCCAGTTCCCAAGATGACAGGCTCCTCTGTCCTTCTTCAGGGGATCCTTTTCCTTTTTCAAGCCTTATGTTGGGGCTCATTTGTCACTGCCACTTTGGGCACCAATTATCATGGATTGACACAGCATGGGTGTGTGGGTTCAAGGGGATCCATGGAAAGAAGGCTCAGAGGCATCTTAAGAATGAATCTAGCCTTTCATGACTGCAAAGGGGTCCAGCCTCAAAGGACTGAAGCACTTTTCTTCACCCAGGGCATTTTTATTTTCTCTCTCTTTATAGTTTAGCCAGTTAATTTCTGTATCTCCAAAGCAACCTGAAAGGAGCTCCCAAAGATAAAATGCCAAGTGCAAATTCCTGGATTTCTCAGGTACTAGGTTTTTCCTGGACCAAGTTTTGCATAGTCCTTTAACCCTTGGGAGACTCTCTGACAAGATTCACATAGGGTGATAAGAGAAACAAAAGGTGTCAGTTAAACAAAGGATGGATTAGGGCTAGGTGCTCCTGTAGATGTAACCAATCATCTTGCTAAATAAGAAACACAGAACCAATGCAAAGAAGAAGAAAGCCAAGAGATCAGTGCTAAGAGCCTTACCCTCCTGATGCAGCTAGCCTCTTAAGCCAAGAGACCTCTCCAAAAGAGACCTACTTCCTGTGTGTTTGTCTTTATATAGTTTTTCTGTTCTGCCTACTCATTGGATGTAAACCCAAACACATGACTGCCTCGTCACTGCCTGTCTGTACAGACTTCCAGGTCTTCTATGGTTGGGATTGAGATTAAAGTCGTGTGTCTCCAATGCTGGCGGTATCCTTGAACACACATAGACCTACCTAGCTCTGTCTACCAAGTGCTGGGATTAAAGGCGTGTGCCACCGCTGCCACGCTCTTGCTATGGCACTAATAGCTCTGACCCCCAGGCAACGTTATTTATTAACATGCAATTAAAATCACATTTCAGTACAAATAGAATACCACCATATGCTACTCTCTGGAGCCAGGCCAAGAGTAGCTCAGCAGGAATGTAGCCACACAACACTATCTAAAAGTCCAAAGTTCAAAGTCTCTTCTGTGACTCATGACAATCTCTTAATTGTACTCCCTTGTAAAATAAGAATAAAAAAGCAGATCACGCCGGGCGGTGGTGGCGCACGCCTTTAATCCCAGCACTCGGGAGGCAGAGCCAGGTGGATCTCTGTGAGTTCGAGGCCAGCCTGGGCTACCAAGTGAGTTCCAGGAAAGGCGCAAAGCTACACAGAGAAACCCTGTCTCGGAAAAAAAAAAAACAAACAAACAAAAAAAGCAGATCACATACTTCCAACACGCAGTGGCACAGGATATACATTACCATTCCAAAAGGAAGGTAGGGGAGCATAGTGAGGAAATACTGGACCAAAGCAAGACCAAAAACAAGCTGGGCAATCTCCAAATCTGCATCTCCATCTCTGATGTCAAAGTGCTCTTTAAATCTCCAAGTTCTTTCAGCTCTGTTGACAGCCACACACTTCTCTCTTGGGCTGGTTCTACTTTTCACACCTGTCCTTCAGAGGTGTCTCTTGACTGTGGCATCCCCAACATTTGGGGTCTCCATTAAAACCCAGGCTTCACTTTCACACCTTTGTACAGTAGCCTCTGTGGGCCTCCATGTAGGAGACCCTGACACACAGCTGTCCTCAGCTGCTTTCCTGAGCTGCAGAGGGAGATTCTCCAACTCCATGGACCACTTTCTCCATGGAAAGGACAACACTTTGTCCTTACTGGAGTAGATACTTACTCTGGCTGTGGATTTGCCTTTCCTGCTCATAATGCTTCTGACAAACCCACTGTCCACGGACTTAGAGCATGCCTTATTCACTGCCATGTTGCTTCTGACAAGGAACTCACTTCACAGCCAGAGAAGTGGGACAGTAGACTGGTGATCACGGAGTCTTCTAGTTTTACCATGTTCCCACCATCCTGAAGCAGCTGGCTTGATAGAAAGACGGAATGTCCTTTTGAAGACATAGTTACAACACCAATTAGCTGACAGTAGCCTAGAGGGCTAAGTCGGGGTTTCCAGAATGTGGTGTATGCTTTGAATCAATGTCCAAAACATTGATACAGTTTCTCCCATAGCCAGGACCCATGGGTCAGGAATCGCAGGGTAGAAAAGGGGACAGTTCTAATTACTGTCACCTCTAGTGACCACTAGGAATGTTCTTGCTTTCTGTCCTTAAGTTCTGCTGACCTAGAAGTTTTTATCCCACAGTGCAGAGAACTCCTGCTAGGAGACATAACAAACATTGCACTGAACTGGAAGCTCAGACTTCCCCCTGGATACTTTGGACCTCTGATGTCCTTCAGCCAACAGACTAAGAAAGGAATAACAGTGTTAGGAGAGGTGACTGACTCAGATTACCAAGGGAAAATTGGGCTTCTTCTCCATGATGGAGAAAAGAAAGACTATGTTGCCAGGTAGTTGTGATGCACTCAAGAGGCAGAGGCAGGTGATCTTTGAGTTTGAAGCCAGTCTGGTCTACAGAGTGAGTTCCAGGACAGCAGGGGCTACACAGAGAAACCCTGTCTCAACAAACAAAGAAACAAAGAGTCTTAGTTGGGGTTTCTATTGCTGTGAAGAGACACCATGACCATGGCAACTCTTATAAAGGAAAACATTTATTGAGACTGGCCTACAGTTCAGAGGTTTAGTTCATTACCATCATGGCAGGCAGCATGCAGGCAGACATGGTGCTGGAGAAAGAGCTGAGAGTTCTTCATCTTGAACCACAGGCAACAGGAAGTGAACTATGTCTACACTAAGTACAACTTGAGCCTAGGAGACCTCAAAGCCCACCCCCACAATGACACCCTTTTTCAAACAAGGCCTCACCTACTCCAACAAGACCACACCTCCTAATAGTGCCACTCCCTTTGGGGACCACTTTCTTTCAAACCACTACACAAAGAAACCAAAGAAACAAACAAACAAAAAAAAACCCAAAAGAAACAAAGAGAGAGAGAGAGAGAGAGAGAGAGAGAGAGAGAGAGAGAGAGAGAGAAAGAAAGAAAGAAAGAAAGAAAGAAAGAAAGAAAGAAAGAAAGAAAGAAAGAAAGAAAAGATAAGTAGATAGACAGATAATGGACTGTGTCTGGAGTGCAGAAGATCCTTTAGGGCATCTCTTGGAGCTACTGTGCCCTGTGACTGAAGTCAATGGGAAATTACAACAGTCTAATCCAGGCAGGATGACAAAGGGCACAGGCCCTCAGGAATGCAGATATGGGTCACTTCTCCAGGAAAAGAGCCAAGTCCCGCTGAGGTGCTTGCCAAGCAGAAGGAAACACAGAGTGGGTAGTAGAGGAAGGGAGTTATCAATACCAGCCAGGCCATGTCACTAGTTGCGGAAATGCTGATTATAATTGACATGAATGTTTCTATCATTTTTGTTAATGTTTTTGTACAGATATTCGTGTTTTCTTTCCTCAGTTTCTTTATCATGTGATGTAACATCAATTAAGAGAATTATCAATGGTTATCATATTTAAGTTTGAAATACTAAAAGAATGTTTGTCAAGGGACATTGTTACATATTCTACATTTGTAGTGCACTTTTGGTTGTGTGAGGGATAGTTACACCATGTTAGATGTAATTATTACCAGGTTAAATATATAGTGCATTTGTGATTGTATATGGAATAATTATATCATGTTTAGACATTATTATGACTTGGCTATTGATTTCATTTGGGAATTAATCACAACATAAGAAGATCTGATTGTGTGTCAGGTTGGTGAGGGATGGACTTGTGATGGCTGTTCTTGGATGTCAACTTGACTCCATCTGGATTTAACTAAACCCCCAAATGGAGGGCTCATCTGTGAGGGATTTTTACTTAATTTAAAGTGGGAAATTCAACTTCTGATCCAGATCTTTGCAGCATGAAGATATACTTTCAATACAGAAATTTGAGCTCTATGATGGGCCATGCCTTCTGCTGGAAGCCTGTGTAAGGACATGGGAGAAGGAAGCTCTTGCTCTTGGCCTGCTTTCTCTTGCCTTGGCAGCAAGTCCGTTCCTTCACTGGTATTAGAGCTACGTCTTCAGGATTCCAGCATATACAGAAGACCAGCTGAGATATCCAACCTCATGAACTGAGCAATTACTGGATTCCAGGACTTTCTATTAATAACCAGTTGGACCACAGATTGTAAGTCATTCTAATTCATCCCCTTTGTATATGTGTCTGTCTTTATTTCATATATACATATTTATTCTATAAGTTCTGTTACCATAAAGAACCCTGACTAATATACATACCCAGAAAAGGCTGAGAAAACATGGCATGTGATGTGGAGTGCAGGGAACCATGGAGTTGGCCTGGCTGGCCTAGCTGCCTTGAGAGGCATGCATCATAGGTTTTATCAGGTTGGAGTCCATGGCTCCTGGAGCACAACATGCCTTCCAGTTCCTGAGAGACAGATGCACTCCTTCAGGCAGTTAACCATTCAGGCCACTCTCTGTTCCTCTGTATGTCCCCTTAGTCGTCAGGAAGCATGAGAGCTTGATAGCAAATAGGTCTTAGACATCAATCTTGTGTACCCAGTATAGCTTGCAGACGTGGTTGTATCCTGGCAACTACGGGTTGTCTTCTGACCCACACATGCACCTTAACTGGGGTGTGCCCTCATTACCACACTATATACATACAGTAATGCTATACATACATAAATAGTTTAAAATTTCTTTGTATGACTTGACCTTAAATCCTTCTGACAGCTTCTCCTCACAGTGTGGGTTTTGGACACAGGCGAATTCACCCACTGAAAGTCTGGAGGAAAACTAGACACAATGTATGCATTTGTGATTCTGTGTTCTTGAACATGAAATCTTGTTTCCTTTTCTTTATTTTCGTTACATTGATTTACTATTTCTGTGAGGGGATGGGTGTGTCATGATGCCTGTGTGAGGCTCAGAGGATAACTTCTGGGAGTTGGTTCTTCCCTTCATGTGGCTTCCCTGGATCGAGCTCAGATCATGAAGCTTGGGGACAAGCCCCTTCACCCCCTGAGCCGTCTCGATGGTCCCCTTGGAGACCAGTGGGTTTGGACTTTTGCATTTGAAGGTTCCCTACATTCCTGGACTTGGCTCACAGGAGAGCCTGCCACCCTGACATTAGAAAAGGCTTTTCCTGGCCTCACATATAGCAGTGTTGCCTTGGGTGGCTCTGGAGAACCCCGCCTTCTTGCCCAGGTGTCAGCTGCAGGAGTGTCAGCCACCTGCTGCCTGGAAGATCCCAGATTGCACCGCGAGCTTGGGTGTCACTGTGTGTGTTAGTTACTGTGGTCGTTTGAGTGAGATGACTCCACATCTTGGTCATTTGAATACTCAGTTCCCAGTGAAGTCTCCATGGCTGATTGTGCACGCTGCTCTTGTAGAGAGAGGACCTGAGTTTGCTTCTGGCATTTACAAGGGACAGTTCACAGTTGCCTGTCACTCAGTTCCAGGGGACCCAACATCCTCCTTGACAATGTACTACATGCACAAACCCACACTCAGACACACGCATGCAATTAAACATAAAAATGAAATATTTAAACACTCTCAGGTTAGACTGGAGAAACAGCTCAGAGATTTAGAGCACTGGCTGCTCTTTCAAGAGGTCCTAAGTTCAATTCCCAACATCACATGATGGCTCACAGCCATCTATAATGAGGTCTGATGCCCTCTTCTGGCATGAAGACAAAATGCAGGCAGATAAATATAAATAAACAAACAAATAAATAAATAAATAAAAACATCTTTGTCACCCCTGTACCCCACCCCCAGCCCCCGGGGCTGAGGACCGAACCCAGGGCCTTGCGCTTGCTAGGCAAGCTCTCTACCACTGAGCTAAATCCCCAACCCCAATAAATAAGTCTTGTATGCTGTGGGATGGTCTGTTTGTCAAATTGCTCTGATTGGTCAATAAATAAAACACTGGTTGGCCAGTGGCCAGGCAGGAAGTAAGTGGGACAAGGAGAGAGGAGAATTCTGGGAAGCGGAAGGCTGAGGCGGAGAGTCACTGCAGCCGCCGCCATGACCAGCAGCATGTGAAGACACTGGTAAGCCACCAGCCACGTGGCAGGGTATAGATGTATGGAAATGGATTAATTTAAGCTATAAGAACAGTTAGCAAGAAGCCTGCCACGGCCATACAGTTTGTATGCAATATAAGTCTCTGTGTTTACTTGGTTGGGTCTGAGCGGCTGTGGGACTGGCGGGTGACAAAGATTTGTCCTAACTGTGGGCAAAACAGGAAAACTCTAGCTACACTTGTAATAAAAGAAAGTTTAAAAACATCCAGGTTGAACTGGGCATGGTGGGCAGGCTTTAACCCCACTATTTGGAAGGCAGAGCCAGGTAGATCTCTGTGAATTCAAGTCCAGCCAGGGTACATAGTGAGACCCTGTTATAAGTAAAAATGCTAAAAGACATTCAGGAAGACATTCGACTATGGGTACTTCCAAAGCAACATGCATCCATGTGCCAATATTGGTACACACAGACAGACAATATACATCCCCTCTCATATAGTATGATAAAGTGCTATTTCCTGCATGAGGCAGGAGGATCATTAGTTTGACCCAGTCTGCTCCACAATGTGAGTTCCTGGACAAGGTAGGTAACTTGGTGAATCTGACAAAATACAAAGTGAAGGTGAAATGGTGGCTGATCCTGCCATGCCAGCTCTCAGGATGCTGAGGCAGAAGGATTGTATGGAGTTCTAGGCCAACCTGGGCTACATACTGGGTTCAAGTCCAACCTGGGCTACAGTGTGAAACTCTCTCCAAAACACAAACAAAAATCAAGTAAAAGAGGATACAGGTGCACACCACCATGTCTGCTTTCCTGGGGCATTCTTGATCTATCAGCACAAACAGAATAGAGGAAAATGTTCCTTGATGATCATCTGAAGCTGTTGAGAACGTCCCATACCATAAACTGTCCCCTCAAAACACGGGGAATGGAAATGTATTCTCAGCGCTTTTGGAAAACAACTCTATCTGTAAGAGTCAAGGAGGGAGAATGGTGACCTTTGGCCTGTCCATCCCATCTGAAACCCTGGAACATCTAGACGTTCCTGCCCCAGACCCTGGCCTGCAAACTTTTATACAAACAGTATCTGTGGAGTGTCCATTGGTAGACTCAGGGGAGGGCAGAGCTGAATGCCTGCACCCAGGGCCCTGACCCTCAGGGATCTTATGTCCTACAGGGGCAGACACCACCCAAATAACCACCCACAAATGCAGAGGTGTGACCACACCAGGGCTCCACAGGAAGCTACACTTGGGAGTGAGGTGCTGAAGAGGAGATTGGAGTCTAAAAGGAAGGTTTCAAACCTTCCCCGAGAAGCTGCGGTCTGAGTGTGAAGTGGAACAAACTAGGGTGGACCCAGAGGCAGGAGCCTTCATGTCAGGGCTCAGCAAACCCCAGGCTGTCTGCAGGTGGAAGCAGGGCAGGACTGGAACTGGAGTCCATGAGTGAAGTGGGGAGTGAACAGTGAGCAGTGGGGCTGGAGAGGTGGGGCCACCCTCACAGGGCCTTGGAGACCAGGTTAAGAATATGAGACCTGAACTCAAGTCAGTGGAACACCATTGAATGGGTTTAGTCTGGGAATGATGCAGTCAGATTGTGTTTTTTATGATGGCCTTTAATCCCTCTAATCCCAGCATTTGGGAGGCAGAGACAGGTGCATCTCTATAATTTTGAGGCCAGCCTGATCTACACAGAGCTTTGGGTGTCATCAAGAATTTCTGGAAAGAAGCAGTGTCTACAAAGACTGATTGGTTAAAACTACAGTGATGTGGAGAGGTTGGAATGATGCAGGTCCAGAGGCTAATTATCTCAAATTGGACTAGCCTCAGACTCTTGAAGAGCCATTTCTTGTCCACCTCTGAGTGGAAACTAACACCCAATGACTAATAGATTAAAAAAACCTAAGCCAGGCGGTGGTTGTTATTTAGTGGCGCTCTTACCCTGCGAGGAAATGTCATGCAACATGACAGAATCCACTACCAAGAGTTTTATTAAGATGAAAGAGACAGATGAGTACTCAGGCCTTCGGAGAGACATGTGTGTGGGGAAGAAGAAGAAGAAGAAGAAGAAGAAGAAGAAGAAGAAGAAGAAGAAGAAGAAGAAGAAGAAGAAGAAGAAGAAGAAGGAAGCCGGGAATATGGCGCCGGCTTATAAAGGCTGGGTGGTACCCGCGTGTTCACAGGTTGACCTACTCCACGCATGCGCAGATCACATGGTTGTGTTGTGTGCTCTTATGCAACCATGCAAAGCCACAGGGTCCTGGTCACATGAGACACCTTGACCTGGAAATGGCTATTTTGACCTGGATTGGTCTAGGTGGAAGTGTCTAGATCTGCCAGATCCCCCAGGCATGAGCAAACATGCCCAACTGTGGGGGCGTGTTGTGAATCCATCAATGGTGGTGCACGTCTTTAATCCCAGCACTCGGGAGGCAGAGGCAGGCTGATCTCTGTGAAGCTGAAGCCAGCCTGGTCTACAGAGTGAGTTCCAGGAAAGGCACAAAACTACACAGAGAAACCCTGTCTCCAAAAACCAAAAAAAGAAAAAAAAGAAAAAAAAGAAAAAAAAAAAAAAAAAAACCTTTGAAATCTATTAACTTAGTGGCCACTGGCTTTCACAGACCCAAAGGCTAAGAATGCCACCAAATAGAATCTGAGGCCTGTGGAGGAAGGGCTCATGGAGCCATGTGCTAGTAAAGCTGCTCCCCAGGGAAAGTGTGGAGGGTGGAATCCAAGCTGTTTATAAAAAAATATGATTGGAGTGTCAGGTCAAGAAAGATGATGTCGGGCTGGAGAGATGGCTCAGAGGCTCACAACCATCTGTAATGAGATCTTGTGCCCTCTTCTGACCTGCAGCCATACATGCTGTATACATAATAAATATATAAATCTTTAAAAAAAAATAGAAAGATGATGTCAGTACATGATTCTCTCATATATAACACTGTAAATACTGTTGACTAGGTGTATGATTAGGTAACCTTTAAGCTGATTGGCCCAATGGGGCATTTGCGTCCCCCTCTCCCACGCTGTCTTATTTTCTTTATGCTTTAAAAAGGAGCTTGTTTTTAAATAAATGAGTCCTTGCCTGACTTGCCCTGCTGCATCTGATTGTCTCCCAGAAAAAATGGAGGCTGGGGAAGGGGTGAGCAGCGCACTTACCTTTCCTTGGTTCCAGGTCTACCTTCTCAGGGGACCTAAGTTCCCTGTGGGGCAGGACCCCACAGAGGCCTGTAGGAGGGAATTTCCCAAACTTGCTGAAACCACCTCTAAAAGATCCTGTCAATGTGTTTGAACAGTGTCTTGATCTGTGGTTTTCTTTGTTCTGCTCCTATGAAAACTTCATGCAACTGCCTCCACGTTGAAACATGGAGTTTGGGGTGACTAAGTACTTGGTCACTCAAATATGGCTCTGATGTTTTTCTGTCGGCTTAGCGGCTGCACACGAATCTACTGATATTTTAATTATTGTCTGCGGCCCCTCGGTCCCTCAATCAGTGCCCCACTGGCCACTCAGGACAAGGCCTGATGGGGCTAGGTTTCCGATATGTAGGTTTAAATTAAACCTCTATTGTTCTATTTATCAACAAGACTCGGGAATCAAAGGCTGGGGTGAAAACCTGCCAGCTCAGAGAGGCTGAGCAGCAACTAGGACTCTTCCCTCATCCCAGATCCTAGAGAATCTCAAACTCCAGTCCCTGCCATTTCCTGCCTGTAAGTCTTTTCTATCCAAATTACTGGCTTCTCTATGGCCAGTTCTGGTCAAGTAGTCCTTGACTTTGCCCCCTGATTCAAGGTATAACTTTATTGGGCAGTCTCAGAAATGTCAGAGTGCGATCAAAATATCCCACAACATGGCTCTACAATAAACAATTTGTCATTCCCTTTGATGCCAGAGCTGTGTGTTTGGATGACACAGGCCAGTCAGGGCTGCTCTGTGAGACTCTGTGGGAAGAAAACAAAATGGGTGAAGCTGGAGTGGCCTCTCCAGCGCCTTTCACCTCTGAAAGTGTTGAGTTCCCTTTTCTTCTGTCAGTTATCACCCTCTGAGCGTCACAGGAACAGTGCTGCCAGCTTCAAAGAGTAAACTGTGGGGCAGGTTAACACAGGACTGAGGCCCGACTTTCTCTGTGACAGGAACAAAGTGCTGTTTCCTCAGCCAGTGGCTTCCCTAAGGGAACCCGCACCAGAGTGAACATGGCAGCTCCTTCTTCAGTGCCAGGCTGGGTGGAGGGGACTGCTGGTCAAGATCTGGTCAGAGCCAGCTTCCCAGACCTGCAGAAGGTCCTTCTGTGGAAGCCACAATTCCTGGATGGGGAGCGCTTGGTGTGGTCTCTTTCTCTGTTTGTTTGTTTCTTTCTTTCTCTTTCTACCCTGACCCTCCCCTGTACTTTGTAGATAAAACTAGCCTTAAATTCATAGAAATCCACCTGCCTCTGCCTCCTGAGTGCTGGGATTAAGATTTGCACCACTGTTCCTGGCCATGACTGGGTTTGGTCACTGGTTTGTGCTTTAACTAAAATGGCCTCACCGAGGGCAGGAGGAGCCAACTGTGTACAAGTCAGAAGCTCGTCTGGCTCCCCATAGCTGTCCTTTCTGTGTGTCAAATGCACTTGGATGCTCCTTGGACCTTCTGAGGGCCCTGTTCTGAGGTGACCTCTCTATCCTAGGGGAAGCTGTGGGAAGATTCCTTCAGGGAGTCCCTGGGAGAACTCTGGTCAGGGCCAGAGCCATTGCTGCCCTCTGCTGCCCTCTTGTGACTATTTGAGGTAATGCACTTGCTGCACACACCTGATCCCTGAGTGTCATCCTGGGACCCACATGTGGGAAGGAGAGAACCAACTACAAAGTTGTCCTCTGACCTCCATACATGTGCCATAGCACGCGTGTGCCCTGCCCCACACTACACACAAAAATAATTTGTTTTAAAGAAGAAACAAAATAAAACCCTGATGACCATAGAGGCCACTTTGCTTGAGAGTATGTATTCAGTGTCTGCAGTCAGGTGACTCCAACAGTCTGTAATGCCATGTTCTAGCCTGCAAGGGTGATGCATTCTCAGACACACACCCACACAGGCTCATATATGCATATAATTAAACAATATGATCCAGGCATGGTGGTACACACCTTTAATCTCAGCACTCAGGAGACAGAGGCAGACACAGATCCCTGTGAGTTTGAGGCCAACCTTGTCTACATAGTAAGTTCCAGTCCAGCCTGGGCTAAATAGTGAGACTCTGTCTCAAAAGGAAAATAATTCATTAAACTATCAAATGCCTCTCTCAGTTACACTCACCCCATCCTCTCCTGTGCCCATCAGCTCCTCAGTTCCTCATCAGTTCTCAAAGACTGTGACTATGATGTCACCTCCCTCTGTCTTCTCCAGCACAAACTATGTCCTCAGAGTCTCCACCTTTGTCCCTCTGCCTGAGAACCCACCCACCCTGCATCTAGTGTACATCTCAGCCCAGCATCACCTACTGAGACCTCCACATCCCTCCTCCTGTATCCCTGACAGTCTTCCTCTTCTTCACCCATGGCGACTCTGTCTTCCTCCAGGACAGTCTGCAGCTCTGCCTGCTGCTCCACCCCTCCCGCTCACACCCAGAGTTAGTCCAGGGGGAAGAGCTGTGATGTCACCTGCAGAGTGGACCCAGGATGCCTCACTTCCCATCCCCCATCTCACAGGTGAGGAGACTGCAGTGAGCAGCAGAGCAGGACTCTGCTTCCCCAGGTCCCCACTGCCTGCCTGGCTCCTCCCCTGCTAGAGTTCCCTCCAGCAGATCCTGTCAGGAGAGAAGTTGTGCCTCTGTCCCCTTCTGCTCAACTGCTCTAACTCCTTGTCACACTGTGAGCACAGGTCTGTGTTGTGTGACAGACTTTCCCTGGAAACACACACACATGTCTATTCACCTCAGATAGAGAACTCAGGGCTGACAAGGTAACCATTGCATCAATGGCCAGCTTGGTGAACCAGTGAGTTTTTATTGGGATCACCAACAGGAGTGTGGGGGAGGTGTTACTCACAGGACCAAGAATAACTCACAGTTCATGGCATCACTCAAAGCCCACCCCAATGCAGGAAGTGACTCATCAACTTCCTCCCAGCAGTCCTCTGCACAGCTTCCAGGCAGCTGGAAGGTCAGGGAATTCCCTCCACAGCTGGATGGTCAGTGGGTCCCCCAGAGCATGTTACTCCTTTCCATACTGCTGGGGAGGAATTCTAGAGAGTTGTCAGTTTCTTTATATAAAATTATTTTACTTTACATGTATGAGTATTTATTATATATGTATGTACGTGCACCAAGTGTGTGCAGTGCCCGCTGAGGTAAGGGAAGGGCTTGAATCTCTGGAACTGGAGTCACAGATAACAGTGAGCAGTCATGTGGGTGCTGGGAGTCAAACCCTGTGCTCTGGAGGAGCAGCCAGTGCTCTTCCCCAAGGAGCCATCTCTCCAGACCCTCTTCCAACTTGCTGTTCTCCGAGAAATATGACCTTTTGTCACCTCCTGAGTGTCATGGGCCTCCCTGTCCCTCCAAGAGGGAATGTTTCAACTCAGAAAAAACTGCTATGAAACATTTGGACATTTCCAGCATTCCAGTCCTCATGGTGTACAGACTGTGATCTGCTCCAGGCTTCTGCTTCCTTATACTCAGATCACACAGCCATGCTCCTGCCTCAGAGCATCTGATGGCATGATCCACAGCCTGGAAGGAATCTGGTTCAGTAGCCTTGAGAATGATTTCTTCTTCTCCTTCTTTCCTCCTCCTCCTCCTCCTCCTCCTCCTCCTCCTCCTCCTCCTCCTCCTCCTCCTTCTCTTTCTCCTCCTTCTCCTCCTCCTCCTCCTCTTTCTCCTTCTCTCCTTCTCCTCCTCTTCCTCCTGCTTCTTTTTACTCTTACTCTTGTTCTTATTCTTCTTCTTTTTCCATCAGAGAGCCTTCATTCAGGAACTGAAGGAAACAGATGCAGAGATCCATAGCCAAGCACTGGGCCCAGTTCCATAAGTCCTGTTGAAGAGAGGGAGGAGGGATTGTAGGAGCCATCAAGGTCAAGGTCATGGCAGGGGAACCCACAGAGACAGCTGACCTGAGCTCATGGACTCTGGCCTGAAGCTAAGGGGCCTGCATGGGACTGACCTAGGCCCTCTGCATGTGTGTGACAGTTGTGTACCTTGGTCTGTTTGTGGGGCTCCTAGCTGTGAGATCAGTACCTGTCCCTGGCACTTGAGCTGGCTTTTGGGAATCCATTACCCATGCTGGGTCGCCTCACCCATCCTTGATGCATGGGGAGGAGCTTGGTCCTGCCTCAACCTGACGTGCCATGCTTCATTGACTCCCATGGGAGGCCTGCGTCTTGCTGGATGGAACAGAGGAGGAGTGGATGGCGGTAGGGAACGGGAGGAGAGGAGGGGGGAAACTGTGGTTGGTATTTAAAATAAAGAAAACATTTAATAAATTATTATAATTATAATTATTATTATTATTGGCTTTTCAAGACAGGGTTTCTCTGTATAGTTTTGGTACCTGTCCAGGATCTCACTCTGTAGACCCAGCTGGCCTCTAACTCACAGAGGTCCACCTGGCTCTGCCTCCCGAGTGCTGGAATTAAAGGCGTGTGCCACCACCACCCATCAAATTATTATCTTTTATTTATTCTTCTTTCTTACAATAAATGCCAATCAGAGTGTCCCCCCTCCAAGTTGCCCATCCTCTCCCATTTCCTTCATGGCTAAGGATGTTGAATATTTCTTCTTTTTATATAAAATTTATTTTATTTTACATCCCAGCTGCAGTTTCCCCTCCTCCTCTCCTCCCATCCCTCCCCCACCCCTGTGTTCCCATCCCCAATACACTCTTCCATTTCTGTTTAGGTAAGGACATGTCTCCCATTGGTATCAACAAAACATCACATATCAAGTCACAGAAAGACTAAGCCCCTCCCACATATTGAGTCTGGGCAAGGTGACCCAGTATGGGGAGTAGGGACCCAAAAGTCAGTAAAAGAGATAAAAACAGCCCCTGCTCCCACTGTTAGGAGTCCCACAAGAAGACCAAGCTACACAACTATCACATGTAAGCAGAGTGCCTAGGTCAGTCCCATGCAGGCTCCCTGGTTGTCATTCAGTCTCTGTGAACCCCTATGAGCCCAGGTTCATTGATTCTGTGAGTTTTCTTGTGTGTCCTTGACCCCCAGGCTCCTATAATTCTTTCTCCTCCTCTTCTGTAGGAGTCTCCAAACTCCACCTAATGTTTGGCTGTGGGTCTGCATCCATTTCCATCA
Organism: Peromyscus maniculatus bairdii; assembly: GCF_049852395.1. Taxonomy (NCBI): domain Eukaryota; kingdom Metazoa; phylum Chordata; class Mammalia; order Rodentia; family Cricetidae; genus Peromyscus; species Peromyscus maniculatus. The sequence continues at coordinate 4,601,692 of NC_134872.1, read as the reverse complement.
GCTGGTGGATGGAGCCTCTCTAATGACAATTGGGCTAGGCACCAATCTGGTCACAAGACAGCCAGTTCAGGTTGTGTATCGCTATTGATAGGAGTCTTGCTGGGGTCATTCTTTAGATTCCTGGGAGATTCCCTTGCACCAGGTTTTTTACCTGACCCTGAAATGTCCCCCCTTTCTAGTAGTCTCTTTCAGTACTCTCCCCACTCTGTCCCCCAACCTGATCCCTCAAGTTCCCCGCCCTACATGTTCCTAGTCCACTCACGAAATCTCTATTTCCCTTTCCTAGGGGGATCCAGGTCTCCCCCATGAACCCTCTTTGTTACTTAGTCTCTTTGAGTCTGTGGATTGTAGCCTAGTTATCCTTCATTTTACAGCTAATATCCACTTACGAGTGAGTCCATGTCATCTTTGTCTTTCATGGTCTGGGTTACCTCACTTAGGATGATTTTTTCTAGTTCCATCCATTTGCCTTCAAATTTCCTGGTCTTCTTGTAAATATACCACATTTTCTTTATACATTCACAGTTGAGGGACATCTAGGTTGTTTCCAGGTTCTGGCTGTTACAAATAAAGCTGCTATGAACACAGTTGAGCAAGTGTCCTTGTAGGATGATTGAATACTCCTTGGATAATTGCCTAAGAGTGGTATAGCTGGGTATTGTGATAGATTGTTTCCCAGTTTTCTGAAAAACCACCATACTGACTTCCAAAGTGGCTTCACAAGTTTATACTCCTACCAGCAATGGAATTTACACTCTTCTCCAGCATGAGCTGTCACTTGTGTTTTTGATCACAGCCATCCTGACAGGTGTAAGATGGAATCTCAGAGTCATTTTGATTTGTATTTCCTGATGGTGAAGGACGATGATGTACCCATTTTTAATTGGATTTTTATTTGGTTAGTTGATATCTAGTTTCTTAAGTTCTTGATTTAGTTTGGAAATCAGTCCTCTGTGGAATGTGGGGTTGGTGAGGATATTTCACAATCAGTAGGCTGCTGTTTTGTTGTATTGACAGTGTCCTTTGCCTTAGAAAAACTTTTCAGTTTCATGAGGTCCCATTTATTAATTGTTGATCTTAGTGCCTCTGCTATTGGTGTTCTGTTCAGGAAGCTGTCTCCTGTGCCAGTGTTGTTGAACATTTCTTTAAATGCTTCTTGTCCATTTGAAATTCTTTTGTTGAGAATTCTCTGTTTAGATCTGTACACCATTTTTTAATTGGATTGTGATTTGGCTATCAGTGTTTTCTTTAGGATGTTATCTCCTGTATTGATGTGTTCAAGGCTTTTCCCTACTTTCTCTTCTGTCAGGTTCAGTGTATCAGGATTTGAGGTCTTTGAACTCCTTGGACTTGGGTTTTGTGCTGGGTAATACGTACAGATCTATTTGCATTCTACTACATGCAGACATCCAGCTAGACCAGCAACAAATGTTGAAGATGATTTCTTTTATCTGTTGTGTAATTTTTCGGCTTCTTTCTCAAAAATCAGGTGTCCATAAGTGTGTGGCTGTATGTCTGGGTCTTTGATTCAATTCCATTGATCAACATGTCCGTTTTTATGCCAATACCATGCACTAAAGCTCTGTAGTGGAGCTTGAAATCAGGGATTGTGAAACCCCCTGAAGTTCTTTTATTATTCAGGATTGATTTAGCTATCCTGGGTTTGTTGCTTTTCCATATGAAGTTGAGCCTTTTCCTTTCAAGGACCATAAAAAAAATTGATGGCGATGGTGTTGAATCTGTGGATTGCTTTCGGTAAGATGGCTATTTTTACTATGTTAATCCTACAGATACATGAGGATGGGAGATCTTTCCATCTTCTGATATCTTCTTTAATTTCTTTCTTCAGAGACTTGAAGTTTTGCCATACAAGTCTTTCACTTGCCTGGTTTAGTTACCCCAAGATATTTATATTGTTGGTGGCTATTGTGAAGGACATTGTTTCCTTGATTTCTTTCTCAGTGGGTTTATCGTTTGTATTTAGGAGGCCTACTGATATTTTTTGAGTAATCTTGTATCCAGCCATATCACTGAAGGTGTTTATCAGCTGTAGGAGTTCCCTGGTAGAATGTTTGGGATTCTCTTATGTATACCATGATATCATATGCAAATAAAGATACTTTGATTTCTTCTTTTTTGTTGTTGTTGTTGTTGTATTTCGGGACAGGGTTCCTCTGTGTAGTTTTGGTGCCTGTCCTGAATCTCGCTCTGTAAACCAAGATGGCCTCGAACTTACAGGGATCTGTCTGCCTCTGCCTCCTGGGTGCTGGGATTAAAGGCATGCGCCACTGCTGCCCGGCAACTTCTTCCTTTCTTAAAGAAATTGAAGGAATAAAAAAAATAGAGGAAATGAGTAAATCCCTTAATGAAAGTCAGGAAAACCAAGGAAAAACAAACAAACAGTTGAAGGAAGCAAATAAAAGTGTTCAAGATCTGAAAATGGAAACGGAAGCAATAAAGAAAACACCAACTGAGAGAGTTCTGGAGATGGAAAATCTGGGTAAGTGAACAGGGACTACAGATGCTTCACCAACAGAATGCAAGGAATGGAGGAGAGAATCTCAGGCATTGAAGATACAGTAGAAGAGATAGACACGTCGGTCAAAGAATACGTTCACTCTAAAACAAAACATTCAACCCAAAATAGCCAGGAAATCTGGAACACTATGAAAGACCAAACCTAAGGATAATAGGAATAGAAATGAGGAAAAAAAACCCAGTTCAAAGACCCAGAAAATATTTCCAACAAAATAATAGAAAGTTTTCCTGACCAAAGAAGGAGAAGTCTACAAAGATACAACAGATTGGATCAGAAGGAAGTACCCTGGCCACATAATAATCAAAACACCAGACATACAGAACAAAGAAAGACTATTAAAACCTTAAGGGAAAAAGAACAAGTAACATAAATGCAGACCTATTTGGATTACCTCTGCCTTTCAGTGGAAACTCTAAAATCCAGAAGGGCCTGGACAGATGTGCTGCAGACTCTAAGAGACCACAGATGCCAGCCCAGACTACTATACCCAGCAAAACTTTCAATTATAATGGCCCAAGGAAAAAAAAAGATATTTTTTGACAAAGTCATTTTTTTTTAAAGATTTATTTATTCATTATGTATACAGTGTTTTGCCTGCATATATGACTGCAGGCCAGAAGAGGGCACCAGATCTCATTACAGATGGTTGTGAGCCACCATGTGGTTGCTGGGAATTAGAACTGAGGACCTTTGGAAGAGCAAGCAGTGCTCTTAACCTCTGAGCCATCTCTCCAGCCCAACAAAGTCAGTTTTAAACAGTATCTATCTACAAATTCAGCCCTATAGAAGGTGCTAGAAGGAAAACTCCAACACATGTGGGTCAATTACACCCACAAAAACACTGGAAATAAATGATTTCACAGTAGCAAAACCAAAGATGGGAAACATACACACACACCACCACTACCACCACCACCACCACCAACAACAACAACAACAACAACAAGAAAATAACAGGAATTAACAATCATTGGTCATTGACATCTCTCAATATAAACCGATTCAATTCTCCAATAAAAAGACACAGACTAACAGAATGAATGCCAAAACAGGATCCATCCTTCTGCTGCATACAAGAAACACACTTTAACACTAAAGATAGGCATTACCTCAGAGCAAACGGTTGGAAAAACAGATTCCAAGAAAATGGATTCAAGAAGCAAGCTGGTGTAGCCACTTCCATACCTAACAAATAGATTTCATCCAAAATTAATCAAAAAAGATAGGGAAGAACACTTCATATTCATCAAAGGAAAAATCCACCAAGATGATGTTTCAATTCATAACATCTATGCCCTGAGCACAGGGGCACCCATGTTTGTAAAAGAAACATTACTAAAGCATAAACCATACATCGACCATCACACATTGATAGTGGAGACTTCAGTAGACCCCACTCTCACCAACTGACAGGTCAACCAGACAAACACTAAACAGAGAAGTACTGGAGCTAACAGACATTATAAACCGAATGGACCTAGCAGATATCTACAAAATATTCTATCCAAACACAAAAGAATATACATTCTTCTCAGCACCTCATGGAACTTTCTCCAAAATTGATCACATACCATGCCACAAAGTAAGTCTCAACAGATACAAGAAAATTGAAATAATCATCTCTAAATGAACAGACCTCCACTGGTTAAAGCTGGATTTCAACAACAACAGAAAATACAGAAAGTCTACAAACTCATGGAAACTGAACAGCTCTCTAGTGGATGACTACTGGGTTAAGACAGGAATAAAGAAAGAAATGAAATGAAAGACTTTCTAGAATTCAATGATAATTAGTGTACAACATACTCAAACTTATGGGACACAATGAAAGTGGTGCTAAGAGGAATGTTTATAGCACTAAGTGCCTACATAGAATAATTGGAGAGATCTCATACTAGCAACTTAACAGCACACATGAAAGTTCTAGAACATAAAAAGCAAGCGCACACAAGAAGAGTAGCTCACAAGAAATAATCAAACTGAGGGCTGATATCTATAAAATAGAAACAAACAGAACAACACAAAGAATCAATGAAACAGAGTTGGTTCTTTGAGAAGGTCAACAAGGTAGACAAACCTTTATCCAAGTTAAGTAGAAGTCACAGAGAGAATATCCAAATTAGTAAAATCAGAAATGAAAAGGGTATATAACAACAGACACCAAGGAAATTCAAGAATCATTAGGTTGTAGACAGAAGTTTCTGTCCTGCCACCAACTCCCAAATACCCAGCAGCAGTTTCCCAATTAATTGACTCAGAGGCTTAATATAAATTATAAATACTAGGCCAGTAGCTCAGGCTTATTACTAACTAGCTCTTACACTTAAATTAACCCGTAATTCTTATCCATTTAGCCTTGTGGCTTGGTACCTTTTCTCAGTATGGCGTTCTCATCTTGCTTCCTCTGTGTCTGGCTGGCGACTCCTGACTCTGCTCTTCCTCTTTCCAGCATTTTTAGTTTGGCTTTCCCACCTGACTTCCTGCCCAGTTACTGGGCTGTCAGCTTTCTATTAACCAATAAAAGTAATACATACTCATAGTGTAGAAAAGGATTATTCCACAGCATTAGGTCATACTTTAAAAATCTGTACTCCCCAAATATGTAAAATCCAAATGAAATAGCAATTTTCTTGATAAATACCACTTGCCAAAGTTAAATCAAGATCAGATAGACAACTTAAATAGACCTAGAATCCCTAAGGAAATAGAAGCAGTCATTAAAAGTCTACCAACAAAAAAAGTCCAGGGTGTGGTGGTAATCTAATTATACTGAAATGTGATTTTGATTGTATGTTAATAAATAAAGTTGCCCGGGGGTCAGAGCTATTAGAGCCATAGCAAGAGTGTGGCGGTGGTGGCACACGCCTTTAATCCTAGCATTCCAGAGATAGAAATCCCTCTGGATCTCTGTGAGTTCAAGGCCACATTGGAAATAGCCAAGCATGGTGGTGACACACTCCTTTAATCCCAGAAAACCAGCCTTTAATCCCAGGGAGTGGTGATAGAAAGCAAAAAGATATATAAGGCGTGAGGACCAGAAACTAGAAGCATTTGGCTGGTTAAGCTTTCAGGCTTTGGAGCAACACAGTTCAGCTGAGAGCTATTGGGATGAGGACACAGAAGCTTCCAGTCTGAGGAAACAGGACCAGCTCAGGAACTGGTGAGGTGAGATAGCTGTGGCTTGTTCTGTCTCTTTAAATAGACGAACAGACAGGAAATAGGGCTCTCATTCAGGAGGCTGGGACACCGCAGGCGGAAGGGTGAGATTTCAGCTCTGAGCTCTGACCTCTCGGCTTTCTCTTTTGCATTGTTTCTGTGTTTCTTATTTAATAAGACTGTTGGTTACATCAATACCAGGGTCAGACATTTTTAGCCCAGAATTCTACCAGATATTAAAAAGAATTGCTTCCAATACTCCTCAAATTATTCCACAAAATAGAAACAGAAGGAACAAGCAAAATACATTTTATAGGACCACAGCCACACTGATAACCAAACCACACAAATACACAGAAAGTGAATTACTGATCATTTTCCCTTATGAACATAGATGCAAAAATACTCAACAAAATACTTGCATATAAACAAGCTGAAAGAAAAAAAAAACATATGATCATCTCTTTAGATGCTAAAAAAAAAAAGCCTTTGACAAAATCCAACACTCCTTCATGATAAAAATCTTGGAGAGATCAGGGATACAAGGGACATACCTAAACATAATCAAGGCAATTCACAGCAAATCTACAGCCAACATCAAATTAAATGGAGAGAAACTCAAAGCAATTCCACTAAAATCAGGAACAAGACAGGGCTGTCTACTCTGTCTATATCTGTTCACTTTGGACTGGAAGTTCCAACTAGAGAAATCAAACAACTGAAGGAGATGAAGGGGATACAAATTGGACAGGAAGAAGTCAAAGACTGATTTTATAGGATCTTCAAATCTTTCCTCAGATGTCACGCCATGAAAAGTCACAGATCCTGGTCATGCGAGACGCCTTGACCCGAAAATGGCTATCTTGACCAGGAACTGGCTAGGCGGAAGTGTCTGCCTGGCATATGCAAACACGCCCGACCGTGGGGGCGTGTTGTGAACCCTTCACCAGGTCCCCTCACACTGAGGTCAGAGTCACCTGAGCTTTCCCTCAGCAAATCCTCCCTCCCTCTCCACCTGCCTTTCTGTCTTTGAACTATGATCTTATTTATATTTTTATTCATTCATAAAACATTTATTGAGTATGAATGTCTGCTGGGTCCCAGGCACTGGAAGTCACCATCCCTCACAAGACAAAGGTGGCAGCATCATGACAGAGATTGTCATCTTCTTGGTCTTCAACATCTCAGCTAAGGTTCCTGGAGCTCCTGACTCAAGGTCACAAAGCTGGAAGAGAAAACTGCAGGGGCTGGAACCTGAGCAGGGGTGAAGTAATTTTCATCTCTGGTGTTCCCACAATCTATTTTATAAGAGGTTCGTTAATTTTATATCTATGAGTGTTTTTCTTGGGTGTATGTGTTTGTACTATGTGCCTATCTGGTGTCCACAGGGGCACTGGAAGCCATGGAACAGGAGCCATGGTGTGGGTGCAGGGATCTGAACCGGGTCCTCTGCAGGAGCAGCAAGTGCTCTTAACCCCTCAGCCAAATCTTTAGTGCTTGGGATCATTTCTTTTAAATAAACTTAAATCTAAAGTAGATTCATCCTATAAATCCTTGTGCCTCAATTGGAGGCAGCACCAGGATTCCTAGAGCCAGGGAGGGAGAGGGGACCTTGGGCAGAACACAGATCCAACAGGACAGACTGAGACGAGACCCTGTAGATTGCTGTGGATATCACTCTGTATAAATAAAATGCTGATTGGCCAGTAGCTAGGCAGGGAGTATAGGCGGACCAAGGAAAGAGGAGAATTCTGGGAAGTGGAAGGCTGAGGCAGAGAGATGATGCCAGCCCGCTGCCATGACAAGCAACATGTTAAGATACCAGTAAGCCACAAGCTATGTGGCAAGGTATAGATTAATAGGAATGGGTGATTTAAGATATAAGAACAGATATCAAGAAGCCTGCTGTGGCCATACAGTTTGTAAGCAATATAAGTCTCTGTGTGTTTACTTGGTTGGGTTTGAACGGCTGTGAGACTGGCGGGTGAGAGAGATTTGTCCTGACTGTGGACTAGGCAGGACCAGAAAAACTCTAGCTACAGTGGATCCCTCCTCTCTGACCATCCTACAACCCGGGTTAGATTCTGAAAGATGGGGAAGGAGAGAACCTCCAGGGAGGGGCCTGGAAGGAGGTAGGAGCTCAGAAGACTGAAGTTCATCTCCTCAGCCCACAGTCTCCTGAGTACAGTGGCTTAGGTGGGCCTTGATGAGACAAGGATTGACAAACACCTCTTAATGCTGTCACTCAGGGACCCCAAGGGATAAGGAGGCAGGGACCACTCACAGGAACAAGAACAGGCCTAGTCCTCCATACAAACTAAAAAGACAAGAAATAAACAGAGAAGATGGGGTGAAGAGCCATGGCCAGGTCAGAGCCCAGGCTGACCTGTCACAGCAGCCCTGGCTGCCCACAATCCTGGGGATAGGACAAGGCTCTGTCATCCCAGTGTCCCTGTGATCACAGACTCTCAGATGTGGTTCAAGTGATGAAGAGAACAGAACCAGGAGGTGACAGAGCTGAGGAGTGACCATGTCACAGCCAACAATGGACTGAGCTCGACCTGGGCACAGTCTTGTTCACACTCAGCACCCACAGCCTCATCTTGTCCACCAGATAAACACGGCACAAAGAACACAGATTCTGGAAGGTTCTCCATGATGCCATTTATTTCCTCCAAAAGCTCTAAGTATTTCAATCATTTAATTTACCTGCCAATCCATCTGTCAGATCAAGGACGTGAACAATCATGTTTACATTCACATTATTATTTTCAGTGGGAAGTCAGGAGCTGCAGCTCAGGGCAGCATGGAGGTGACAGGATGGAGATGTCCCCTCCTGCCTGCTGCACCAGGAAGGTTGGCTGTGGAAGGGAACACAGGCAGTGCAGGGACTGGGTCCTGGCGTGAAGGGGGGGTGGGGGGGCAGGCTCCCCAGGTCTTCACATTGAGCCCACAGGGTCACAGGGAACATCAGACACTGTTGCTGAGAGTGAACTGAGGGGCTCAGGACGTCACAGGGAGACCTGAGCACATCTCTGTCACTCTGTCAGGCCGGGCAGCTGTCTTCATGCTACAAACAAGAGTCATGAACAATCGCTGTGAAGACAACATCCCAACAACCCACCACTCACTCAGAGGTGATTCTGGGAGTCCCTGAACCCCAATCATGTCCACTTTCCCTCCCCAAATCAGTCCCCAGAGTGTCACCTTCACAGTCTGGGAGAGACACATCAGAGCTCTGGGCACTTTCCCTGCCTAGGGTAAAATTATATATAGTCACAGGAAGATGAAAACATAGCCTCTAGAAGATTTCACTGGAGGAGGTATTATGGGTTGGCAGATCTCCCCAAATACTCTAGCTTCACCCCAAGGGCCTCAGGGATAATCCCGCTCCCCACACTTACCTGAAGCTGGAGTATAGTTCCCTCCTTTTCCACCTGTGAGGAGAAAAGCTGTGAGAGACCAGGGAAGACCCAACCCTAGGAAGTTTCCAGAACTAACAGCAGACCCAGGTTAGAGACAGGAACAATGAGGGGTATGGATGTTTCCCATTAATGAGGCAGAGCACACTTCTAAAAGGGGCTGAGAGAGAACCAGACCTGCCCTTTCCTACCTGTGTTTCTCCTCCTCATCTTCACAACAGCCACCACAGCTCCAGTGATGGCCACAGCTCCAAGGAGAACCAGAACAGCAATGATTGCCATGATGGAGACAGTGGACTGAGGAGGCTCTGGAAGGGAAGAACAGGAGGGGAAGGTGAGGGTCATGACCCCAGCTCTCAGCCCTGACCCTGATCAGGGTCTATAGAAGGTTCCAGCTTCCCCTGACCCCAGCTCTGCACCCACACCCTCCTTACCCCATCTCAGGGTGAGGGGCTCAGGCAGTCCCTCATGGACCACATGGCATGTGTATCTCTGCTCCTCCCCAGAAGGCACCACCACAGCTGCCCACTTCTGGAAGGTTCCATCCCCAGAAGGTCTGGTCTCCACCAGCTCCATGTCCTGAGTCTGTTCCTCCCCATCCCTCTGCCAGGTCATGGAGATCTCAGCAGGGTAGAAATCCAGGGCCCAGCACCTCAGGGTGACGTCTCCTTTCAGTATGGGGTGATGGGTCACATGAGCCTTTGGGGGATCTGTGAGGACAAATTAATAAATCCCTCAATGAACAAGGCAAACTGAAATCTACAAAGACAAAGTCAAACCAATGCTGACACTAAACTGTGTCTGTTTGGACAATTCTGTCATCACCCTAGTGACCTCAGGGAGAGCTGGTCCCCTCATCACAGAACTGCACATTTACGCTGACCAGCCTAACTGTCTGTCCAAGTGAACAGCCATCACCAAAGTGTGCAGCAGAAATGTGGTGAACCTCTGACACTCAGCCAGAGAAAATGACTCCCAAAGCCGAGCCTCTGGGGGACAAGACACAAGGTATTGTCACCAGGACCCCTGGAAGTGTGCTGTGGAGCCCAGGGCAGCACTCCCTGGGACACAGCGGTGCTCACAGGGGTGTGTGGATCGTCCCTGTCACTCCTGTCCTGGAGCTGCAGAAGACCCTGTCTCTGAGGAAGTTCAATTCCTAATCCACTGGGGCAACACTGTGACTTGTTGGGACTGAGGGAGAGCAGGAGGGCTCTGGATGTTAATATGGCAGAAAACAGTCTAAGCTCACAGGAGCCTTTCTAGTGTAAAGGAAACACTGACTTTGTCTAATTATCCAGATTAGCAGAGTTGTGTCCGCCCCACCCCCACCCCGGCTCCTGTGGAGACTGATACAGATGATAACACGGGGGGGGGGGGGGGGACGACGACACAGTATCACCCCAGTGAGGGGAAAAAAACTGACTAAAAGCAAAATGACAACTTAAAAAAAAAAGGAAGGAAGAAAAGAAAAAGCCCCCCACAATTTAGTATTCACCAGGGCACCCCATAAATGCTCACGTGACCATTCTATGAATAGACAGAGTTGGGGTGTGGGAGGGATGTAAACCTCACCCACAGGAATCTGGGGGAAAGTATCTTTGGAAAGTTCTAGAAACTGTGGAAACAGCGTAGGGTAGGGGCGTCCATGTCTCCCGTCAGGTAAAGGAGACTTCCGGTCCTGGCGTGTAAGGCTGACACACTCAGATGACAGGACTCAGTTTCCACAGACCCTGGTGTGGGCAGAGACCCTGGCCTGGAGAGGCCATGGCTGACAGCGGCTGCAGACTGCAGGAGCCACTGTGGTTAGGTCGGGATCTCCTCTCCCTCCTCTGAGACAGATTTGCAGCTGTCCAGGGAGAAGGCTGAGCCTGGGGATCAGTGCGGTCCCTGCCATGCTGGATCAGGAGACCCAGGGACACTGTCTGCCCTGAGACAGGGGCATGACCCCAGCTGAGGGGTTTCTTCTTCCCCAGGACTGAGCCCAGCCCGAGGGCAGAGGGAGGAGCTGCCCGCGGCCCTGCACCTGTGCGCTGCAGCGCGTCCTTCCCGTTCTCCAGGTATCTGTGCAGCCACTCCACGCACGTGCCCTCCAGGGAGGCCCTCAGTCTCTCTGCAACACCAGCCTGCTCCCACTTGCGCCGGGTGATCTGCGCCGCCGTGTCCGCCGCCGTCCACGTCGTCAGGTCGTCGTTCAGGGCGATGTAATCGCGGCCGTCGTAGGCGTGCTGATTGTATCCGCGGAGGAGGCGCCCGTCGGACCCCATGTCACAGCCATACATACCCTGGATGGTGTGAGAGCCTGCGGGGACCCCGCGGTCAGCCCCGCCCAACAGAGGGAGCCCCGCCTACCCGAGGTAACCCCGCCTACCGGCGGTCAGCCCCACCCCTCGGCCCCGCCCACCCGCGGACTCCCGTAAACCGAAAGGGAAACCGGGTCCTGGTCCCCGACTCCTCCCGAACCTCGGACCCAGGACTCCGGGCGACTCCGGCCCGTACGTAGGGACGTGGAGGGGTCGTGACCTCCGACCCGCGTCACTCACCGCCCTCGCTCTGGTTGTAGTAGCCGAGCAGGGTCCTCAGGCCAACTCGGAAAGTCTGCTCAAGGCCCTTGGCTCTCCGTGTCTCCTCCTCCCAATACTCCGGCCCCTCCCGCTCCACCCACAGCGCCCGCGGCTCCATCCTCGGAGTCTCCGCGTCGCTGTCGAAGCGCACGAACTGCGTGTCGTCCACGTAGCCGACTTCCATGTACCGCGGCTCCCCCAGGCCGGGCCGGGACACGATGGTGTGGAAATACCGCATGGAGTGCGAGCCTGGGGGCGGCGCGCGGTGAGACCCCGACCCTCCTCCGGGGACCCCGGGCGGGTGCGCGTGCCGGGAGGGGAGCAGGGCGCGGGGCTCGGGACGCGGTGGAGAAGGGCGGGAGGGTCTGGCTGGGCGACGCGGGGACGCGGCTTCCCCGGGGCCGCCCCCGCCCTCCCCGCAGAGTCGTTTCCCTCCCGACCCCGCACTCACCCGCGCGGGTCCGGGTCGGGGCCAGGGCGGCCGCCAGCAGCAGGAGCAGCGCGCGCGGAGCCATCGCCCCCATCTCGGATCTGGGGCTTCTGAGTTCCCCGGGCTGCGTGGACTTTATAACCCGTGACGGCGGCGACGCTGATTGGTTCTCCGGGATCTCGGCACCCAGTGGGGGTGAGAACAGGACAGTTGTCATCAGTGTCCGGGCAGAAGGACCCGACACAGGTCAGGAGCTGGAGAAGTGAAACTGGGGACCTGGGGATCCCCAGCCCTGGGCTTCCACCCCAGACCTCACCACCTGGGGACTGAGACTTCGCTGAACCCTGTGCTGCAGGAGGGAGCGCTGTTTGTCATGGTGTCTCTGAGCCGCCTGAGGACAACTGTCTCCTCAGGTTAGTCAGGATGAAACCTAAGAGCACGAAGTTTCCAGATAAAATACACACAGCACTTGAAATGAATGTTCACGGAAACAGGTGCTGTCGGAGTCCTGGTGAGGGTGTGGGGCTGCCGTGGACACCTGCATCGGGAGGTGACTGGAGTTTTCACAGCTCTGGTCAAGCACTTTTGACCCTGTGTTATCTGTGACTCTCCGTGCTGGAGTCTCTACTCACCTCTGCTTTCACTTTCTATTCCAGTTATGTGTGGCTGGGATTTGAAGACATCAACTCAAAATCCACAGAAAGAAGATATTTATAATTTAATTTAGCTCCACACTACCTTGAATCCCCCGTGTGTACCACTGCCATGAGAATTATCCTCTGCCCAGTGTCCACACTGCACAGGCCTGAGAAACTCATAAGCCAACTTTTATCAGATTCAGGGTCCCACAGGCCTGTAACAATCATCTCCCTCATCTCATGAGCTTATAAATGTGAGAAAATGTCAGAGGGAGAGTGCCATGGATTATGTAACTTCTACTACTACACTATTATCATTATTCTGCTTTATTATTACAACCACCTGGAGCCACAGATGAACATCTGGGACAAACACTAGGAGTCTGAGTGTAAGCACCACACTGTGAAGATAGGATCTTGAGTGAAAAGGCAAAGTCTCTATTTACAGGTGAGATTTCTGAGCCACCCCCTGCAGGTGCACACAGGAGCCTGGTCTCTGTGGGAGTCTGTGTGGTGCTTGCAGGCCAGCACCTCTGCTTTAAAGAGAAGCATCTCTCCACTGTATCCCAACCTGCTTGTTCTTGTCATTGTATTCCAGTAGTGACTTTAGATCCAGAGTCTGAAGAGAGGAAGGAAGAGGAGGGTGAGGAGAGGAAGAGAAGGCAGCAGAGTCTGCCTGTGTGTCTCTCCTGGTGTGTTGTGGAATAATCTTTTTGCACAATGTGACGAAATGTCACTTGCATTGGTTCAGTAAAAAGCTATCAGCCAATAGCTGGGCAGGATTATCAGGGCAAAGAGAATGTTGAGAAGAAGGGTGGAGTCTCCAGGAGATGGGGAGAGAAGCAAGATGAACATATTATACCGAGGAAAAGTACAGAGCCACTTGGTAGAACATAGAAAAGAAATATGGGTTAATTTTAGTTATGGGCTTAAGTTATAGATTTAAGTTATAGTTATAAACAAGCCTAAGCTATAGGCCATAAATTCATAATTAATAAAAAGTCTCTGTGTGGTTATTTGGGAACTGTCTGGTGGGACATAAAATTCTACTTACAAATGGTGTGCAATGTGGGGCCCTGTGTGTGTGTGTGTGTGTGTGTGTGTGTGTGTGTGTATGTGTATGTGTGTGTATATATAGAGAGAGAAAGCTTAAAAAAGTTTCTAAATACACAATAATGGAGTCACACGCAGCTTCCTAGTCTCATGTCTCTCATGCCAGCACGACATAGAGATGTGTCTCCTGGCAGCTGCTTGTGTGCTTGAGCCACCAATGTACCATGAGCTGAGCTGAGCGGTTGGTTTAAGGTTTTGTCCATGCAGACAGAAAAGGTTACAGATACTCAGTAAAGCATGTTCAGATGGAAAAAAATCTCTAAACATGTCACAGTGTTTAATATATAACAATGTGCATAGACTTAAGAAAACAAAATGGGTAAAGACATTCACAGGAAAAAATAGTTTAAAAAATAGCAAAGTCTTTTAAGAAAGTCTAAAATTAAAAAAAAATAAGCCATGTAAAGATGGAACATACACAGGGAGTCTGGATCCTACATGGTTTCCTGTTAACTTTAAATTTTTTAAATGCTAATGTACAAAAAGGAATAGCTGCTAAGAAACATTGGATTATGGAAACTGCTAAATTAAACTAACCTATATATTTTAAAAATGACTTAACTTCAAAATGGAAGCTGGACATTATGTTTCGTTGGGAGAGAGTTTATGCTTTTGTTTCCCCAGGAAACAAAAGACTGTGGATTCCTACCAGAAAAAAAAAATAGAGATCAGATTTGACCATGGAAGACTTCTGTGGGATGACCTTTCTGTATGCTGTTAATGTGTGTTGCTCTCATTGGTTAATAATAAAGCTGTTTGGGCCAATAGCCAGGCAGGATAAAGTTAGGTGGAAAAAACAAAATAAGGAGGTAATAAAGAACACTTGGAAGAGCTGCGAGCCAGATGGAGAATAAGTCGGGCATACAAAATGGGATGGAAATGAAGGCTGCAAGCCTTGGGGCAGTACATGGGTTAATAGAAACGAGTGACATTGTATTAAGCCCCAGCTAATGACCAGGCATTTATAATTAATATAAGCCTCTGTGTAGTAATTTGGGAAGCAGATGCCGGGTATTCAGGATCAGGCGAATGAGACAGAAATCTCTGCCTTCATTTACAGAAGACCTCCTGAGTATCTTGGCTGCAGACATGGGGGAGGAAGCCAAAAAAGACTACAGGACAGGTGATATGTAAGCTGATCCCTTGACATGGGAAGCGCTCTGAGATGAGATGAGACATGATAAATCTTCTTGGCTACAGAGTCCTCATGACTTATTATTACATGCCATTCTCTCATATGGCATGGACAGAGATTTATATTACAGTTTGCTTTTACAGTCCAAACAGACTTTTACCTGCTCAGATATAAAAAAAAGTCATCTTTAACGGACACGTGCACACTGCATGTTACATACTTGAGTTAATGCAGTTATGTGTGTTATCTTTAATAGTTAATGCGTTTTCAGAGCAAGGGGACCAGACACCAATGAAAACGGGTGGCCCAGGTTGCAGTTTCCTCAGAGTTCTGCCTGCAGAACAGCTTCAAGCTGCTGGCTGAGATGGTCCAGCCTCACAGACTACTCCAGCCAGGACTTCAGATAAGCCTTGCCTTCACAATTGCACAGAGACCAGACAACAAATAATGCAGTTAACTCTCCCAGGACTTGACCATTACCTCATTTTCCCAGGGTCTCCTAAAGATGCTGTCACCCCCAGGTAACAGGAATCAGTCTGGAGAACATGATGCCCATATTCCCAAGAGGTGGGATGGATGGCTTTTGGTCATTTGATGGGTTATAGATGTTTGTCATCATATAGGGAGGTTGATTACAAATTGTCGTTGGTCATGGTCAGGAAAAAAAGCTAAACAAGGAATTAGACTCAAGAATCTCTTTCTGAAGGAAAAAGGGGGATATAGTATAAAAGTGATGAGATAAAAGGGTGCATTTTTAGTCTGCTTTTAAAGAACCACTAGTCTCAAATATTTTACATTGGTATGTGTTTTTATATATTGATATAGATTTAAGGTGATTTTTGTTATTATATATATATATATATATATATATATATTTCTATTATTGTTTAAGGTATTGTACCTATACAGCTCATTTAAAAAGGTCATGTACAGTTTTAGTCTTTGAAAGGTATTTAGGATAATAAATACAGGTTAAGAGTCATCTGTAACTATCAAACTTATAATCACATTGGATATGTTTTCAAAGTTATACAGAGGTATATTTTAGATAGATAGATGTCTTCAAACATTTCAGAGGTCTACAGAATATGTCATTTAAAATTTTTTTAATAAAGGCTTGGTGGTGGTGGCACACACCTTTAATCCCAGCACTCGGGAGGCACAGGCAGAAGTATCTCTGTGAGTTTGAGGCCAACCTGGGCTACAGAGTGAGTTCCAGGAAAGGGGCAAAGCTACACAGAGTAACCCTGTCTCAAAAACCCAAAAAAAGAAAAAAAAAAGCCAGGGGTAGTGGCACATGTCTTTAATCCCAGTACCCAGGAGGCAGAGGCAGGTGGATCTCTGTGAGTTTGAGGCCAGCATGGTCTACAGAGCAAAATCCAGGACAGGTACCAAAACTACATGAAGAAACCCTGTCTTTGGGAAAAAAAAGTTTTAATAACATGGGGCTTTTCATGACATTAAGACATTTCTGCTCCTGGCATCACCAGTTTACTTCAAAAAAGGATGATGGACATTGAAGAAACTCTGTATAGTGTTTTCTTTCAATGTGGCAAACTAGCCATGTGGGCAAGAGACTGCTCTTGTATTGATTGCTGACAATGCTATACAAACTATACAAGCAGGACACAAAAGAGACAGTTGAACTTTGCCAAGATAATCCTTAAAATTCCTGCTTCAGAGACGTTATCTATCAGGCATTCTGCATGACACACAGGAAAATGACTGCTGAACTTTGCCAAAACAAGGGAGGACAGTCCTTCAAAATTCCTGCTTCACTGAAAAGTCTGACAGATATTATAAGCCTGTAGGCCAAAGATGTTTGTCCCAGCATTGCAGAAGAACCTTGAGGTGACTGTCCAGGCAGCCAGATATCTGACATTTCTATAGGGTTGGAAATGGCTTGCACTGTACTTCCTGTTTACTCAGGTAATATTATATCCTTCTGGTGTCTTTGAGGGAGTTAAAGACTAGATAGTTATAGTTGCAATTTTCCTTAGTTATGATAAAAGGTAAATTAGGTACAGAACCTTGGACTCATTAAGATAGAATAAATAATGGAGTATTTTCCCCAAATACGCCAAATACAAATGGACTGGACATTGTAAATGTAATTCTTACCTGGTAGTTGTTCTTATTGTATATAGTTTTATTATGTCAGAGTTAAAACCTTTTTATTTAGACAAAGGGGGGAATATTGGGGAAAATTATAAAGGCCACTCCACGTAGTTAAAAGGAAGATTTATTTAGTGGATGACTTACAAATGAAGGAATAGATAGGTTGCGGGGGTCTGGGGAAGGTGTATCGCAATCCAGCGGTGTTCTCTGGAGCTCTGCTCAGTCAACCTCTACCGTACAGGGTCCAGGAACAGAGAGAGCGCTTGCCCATCCAGATCTCGGATCTCCAGACGCCTCCCTTGGCCCTGCCTCATAGGCGTGACAGTTGCCAGAGTCTCATTGGGAGTTGAAACTTCCAGAACCAAGCTGGAATAGCTACCCACTACATCTCCCCCTTTTTGTCTAAATAAGAAGGTTCTAAACTAGTACAAGACTATATACAAAGGAACGGTTATCAAATATTGTCCAGGAATAATGAGGGATAATGACCTAGATAAGATGGAACTACAACCAATGCAAACAATATCAAGCAAGAAACACATACTAAAATCCAGAGAAGTATAGAGCATAGGTAAATGGCATGTTATAAAGATCATTCCAAAAGGTGTCCTATCCTAAAGAACCTGAATCTAATACTTAATATGTTCTATCTAAGATATTATATATACTAAGTTGTAACTATAACTGCTAGTCTTCAATCCCATCAAAGACCTGAGAAGGAACATAATGGTACCTGAGAAATGGAAGATGGATTCAAGCAACTTTCAGGAGTCTTGCAAGAGTAGACAGAGACAGCTGGCAGCCTGGACAGTCACCTAATGTTTCTCAGCATTGTTGGTGCATTCAAATTGGCTACAGGACTAGAGTATCTGACAGACCATCTTCAGAAGCAGGAATTCTGAAAGACCATCTTACCCTGTCTTGGCAGAGTACAGTGGTCACTTTCCTTGTGTCATGCTTGTCCAGGAAGGACAGCATTGCATTTGTACTGTCAGCCGTCAAGGCAAGGGCAGTTCTTTGCCCAGTAGGCCATTTTGTGCCAAGAAGACAAACTTCCAAATGGAAATGTCTTAGAAGCCCAACATTCTCTCGGGATCAAATTGGTGCAGCCAGGAGCAATTGTGTCTCACGTCAACAGAATTCTAAGTTATTTAAATGCCATATTCTCTAGGTCTATGAAGTGTTTGAAGATTACCTGTCCATCTGACCTATGTATCTGTAAATCTGGATAACCTAACTAATGTAACTATAGAGATGACAGGCATAGGTGACTATAAATCTATAAGTCTTATCTACTGAAATAACCTAAGGACTAAGGCTTCATGTAAACAAGGTAAACAGTCTATAAGCAAATGTATGGTGAAGAACAATGACTTCAAAATTGTGACAATACACAAGATATTTATAACAGAGGTATGAATATATAGTGCAATATGCAATATGACAATAGTCTTAAATATATATCAATATACCGAATATCCTAAACAGAAGTAGAACATACATTAAGTATGACAGATATTAATTTACATTTGTATCAATATACAAATATTTCAAATAAGAGTAGAAATATATGTACATTATAACAAATATAGTTCTGTATTTGTATCAATATACAAATTATCTTAAACAGGAATATAAAAATAGTTTACCTTTGTATCAACATATAAGAATCCATAACAGTACAAGTTACAGTGAAAATTATCTAAGGTTGCTATTTTAATAAATTTGTTTACTAGTATATACAATGATCTACCATAATATCTTATACCTATCCATTCCATTTTTTCCTTTTTTTTTTAAAGGAGAATACTGAGTTTAATATTTTCTTCCACCCCCAACCCTATAACCATCATCCATAACCCTGAGAAATATAAAACCTAAGGGAGAAGGGGCGTTGTTTTCTTAGAATTGCTTCCTGCTGTTTAGGGGGTGATGTTATCTCTGCTGGGTAGTGTGTGAAAGCTCAGATAGTTAAATCTCAGTTAAACTAACTGTAGGTTCTGTAGCAAGTCTTAGAGTAATGGGTATGATTGTCTGAAATTCTGGCAAGAAGTGTAGTATGATGATGATTACCATGGCATCTTTCTGGATTGGGTAGAGTTGTTGTTGTTGGGGCCCCATCTTCCTTCTGGAGACTTCCGAGATTGCTACTGGAAAAACTTATTTGTTATCAAAAATGGAAGGTTTGGACTTAAAGAGGACATAGCATGTAAGAAAGGATTCTGAGAAATCAAGAGTAAGCATGGAGAGAATTAGAATTTAGAAGACAATGGTTCCTTTTTATTGGTTTCCTTCTGTCCCACACCAGAGGGTTCTTCTGATAAGGGACTGAAGAATCTCTCAAACTTTTCTTTAGCAATATGCTTGTGTTTAGAGAAGGAGTGAGCCAATTCCATCTCCAAAGCCAGCTTGGCTTATAATTGAATTGGAACCACAACTTTACTATATTGATAGAGGGATAGATGTTAGACAGTGAGATTTTACCATGTGTAGATTGGTACCAATAGATTCTTTCTTTCTGCTGTAAACATCCGGATATCCAAGGCCTTATGATTTTTGGAAGATGGGTATTTCCATTATCCTGGAAAGACAAAAACAGAACCCTACCCCAACCTTTGATTGTTAAATTTTTCTTACAACTTGTAGAGATGTCACATTGGTGGATGATCTTTTACTTCTCTTCATCAAGGTGTTTTTCCTGTTCAAATCGAATTTTTATTAATTTTGTTGGTATCCATAGCTTTTCTTCTCCTGCAGAAACAAAGGCAAAACCCCTTCCCCAATGTAGAACATATCCAGGTTTCCATTCTGAGGTCAGCACATCCTTGAAATAAACTGGTTGGTTTAGCTCAGGAGTTTTGTCTGTCGTCCAATGTCTCTCCGCAGCTGTTGTTCCTTTCTCATCAGCATTGAGAAAATTCAAGGTTAATAAAGCACTATGCAGTCTATTTCTAGGAGTCATTGTTACCTGTTGCTGTTTATTTAGCATATCCTTTAAGGTTCGATTGGATCTTTCTATGACTGCTTGGCCTGTGGGATTGTGTGGTATACCTGTAACGTGATTTATATTGTAATAAGCGAAGAATTGTCTCATTTTATTGGAGACATATGCTGGGGCATTGTCTGTCTTAATTTGTACAGGTATTTCCATGATGGCCATAACTTCTAATAGGTGTGTGATCACAGAATCAGCCTTTTTAGAACTCATAGGAGTTGCCCATTGAAATCTTGAATAGGTGTTAATGGTGTGATGTACATACTTTAATCTTCCAAATTCTGCAAAATGAAACACATCCATCTGCCAAATTTCATTTCTTTGTATACCTTTGGATTACTCCCTGCAGGTAATTGAGTTTGGTTATAGATGGAACAAGTAGGACATTTTTTCACAATATCCTTAGCCTGTTGTCAAGTGATGGAGAAATCCTTCTTCAAACCTCTGCTATTTACATGGTATTTCTTATGAAATTCTGAGACTTCTAGCACATTACCTATTAGTAACTGATCAGTCTCATCGTTACCTTGTGCCAGAGGTCCTGGCACACCTGTATGGGATCTGATATGTGTTTTATATATATATATAGGATGTTCCCTTTTTCTGATGATTTCCTGCAATTGTCTGAATAATGATGTTAATTCTGTATTATCAGGAATAAATTCAGCAGTTTCAATATGTAAAACAACTCTCTCTGCATATTGAGAGTCAGTGACTATATTGAGGGGTTCTGTGAAGTCCATCAGTACCATAAGAATGGCATACAGTTCTGCCTTTTGTACAGAGTTGTATGGACTTTGTACCACTTTACTTAAGTCTCCTGATTTATATCCTGCTTTTCCTGATTTATTTGCATCAGTATAAAATGTGAGGACTCCAGAAATTGGCTTTTGTCGTACAATGTGAGGAAGGACCCATTCAGTCTTCTTTATTAATTCTATTCTCTTACTTTTGGGATAGTGGTTGTTAATCTCTCCCAAAAAGTTACTGCAGACTCTCTGCCAGTATTCATTATCTTTCCATAGTGATGAAATTTCCTCATTAGTTAAAGGTACTACAATTTCTGCCGGGTCCATTCCTGTCAACTGGCGAAGTCTTAATTTACCTTTTTAAATCAAATCAGAGATCTTTTCTATATAAGTCTTTAATTTCTTACTTGGTTTACGTGATAGGAATATCCATTCCAATATAATATCTTTCCTCTGCATAAAAATGCCTGTTGGGGAATGTCTGGAGGGGAATATGACAAGAATGCATTTAAGTTCTGGATCCACCCGATCCACATGTGCTTCTCGAATTGTCTTTTCTACTAGAGCCAATTCCTTCTCAGCTTCGGCTGATAATTCTCTTGGACTATTTAATTCTTTGTCTCCTTCTAGAGTATTAGCCAAATTTTGTAGTCCATCTTTGGGTATTCCCATGATACCCAGTAAGTTGGAAATGCTTCCTAATAACTTTTGAAAATCATTAAGAGTCTTCAATCGATCTCTCCTTAGTTGTACCTTTTGGGGTCTAATTTTTTGTAGCTCTATCTTATATCCTAAGTAATTAATAGAATCTCTTCTTTGTATTTTTTCAGGAGCAATTTGCAGTCCCCAGTGAGGCAAAACTGTTTTTACTTCTTCAAACATTCTTTCTAATGTATCTAACTTTGGATCAGCTAATAGGGTATCATCCATATAGTGATAAATTATGGATTGTGGAAACTTTATACGAATTATCTCCAATGGTTTCTGCACAAAGTATTGGCACAAAGTAGGACTGTTTAACATTCCCTGTGGGAGGACCTTCCATTGATATCTCTTGACTGGTTGAGAATTATTATAATTAGGTACTGTGAAGGCAAATTTTTCTCTATCATTTTCTTGTAAGGGTATGGTAAAGAAGCAGTCTTTTAAGTCAATAACTATTATAGGCCATTCTTTGGGTAGCAGAGAGGGCAAGGGCATCCCAGTGTGTAGGGAGCCCATTGGCTGATTTACTTTATTAATAGCTCTCAGATCTGTCAGCATTCTCCAATTACCAGATTTTTTTTTAATAACAAATACAGGAGAATTCCAAGGGCTGGTAGATTCTTCAATGTGTTGAGCATTTAACTGCTCTTGAACCAGCTGTTCTAAAGCTAGTAGCTTCTCTTTTGTCAAAGGCCATTGTCCAACCCAGACAGGTTTATTAGTTAGCCATTTTAAAGGTAAGGCTGTTGGTTCTTCTGAGAGTTCAGCAGCAGTTGTGCTCTGTTTGTATACAGCCTGAATGGTTGGTGACTGTTTTTTATAGCATGCTATTATATTATTCCTAGGAACATGCATTGGTCTGTATTCCTTTTCTGAGAGTGTAGGAATTTTAATCTGGGTATTCCACTGTTGTAACAGATCTCGGCCCCAAAGATTTACTGCTACATTTGCTACATATGGCTTCAGCCTTCCTCTCTGTCCTTCTGGCCCTATGCATTCAACCCATCTCGAACTCTGTTTTATCTGAGATAGGGTGCCAATCCCTAACAGTTGGACATCTACCTCTTGAAGAGACCAATTCAGATGCCATGATTTTGGTGTAATTATAGTCACATCTGCACCTGTGTCTACCAGGCCCTCCAGAACCAGGCCATTAATTCGAATTCTAAGCTTTGGTCTTTGTTCATTTATGGAAGTTTGCCAAAATATTTGTTTTATAGTGTTCTTTGTAAACTGTGATCCATCTATCAGAGCTATTTTATCATCCATGGCAGTATAGGTTTTTACCTTAGGCTTTGGTTTATTCAGTTGTCCTGGAGAGGAATTTCTTCCACAGTGGCTGGGAATGTTCGTACTACATTTGATTTGGGGGCCTGCAAGAGGCCCCCTGAGACATTTCCCTCCAGTAAAAGGTTGCCTTGTATGTCTATTTTTGATCTGCACTCATTGGTCCAATGTTGGCCTTTGCCACACCTTCTACATAATCCAGGAGGTGGTTGGGGTCTCCTGTTTAGCCTATTCCTAAAAGGAGTATTGCTTCTAGGAGTACCCCACGTACAGTTTTTACTTATATGACCTGGTGTACCACACTTAAAACATTTGGTAACATGGGGCCTTCTTTCACCTCTGGGATTTGTCTCTCCTATCCAAGCCTCATTACTGTAGTTAAGAGACTCAACACCATTAGTGTACTGAATCCATTCTTCCAAAGGAGCTGATCTGATCTTTAGTGGTGTAAGTATTCTTCTGCACTCTGCATTAGCATTGTCGAACGCCAAGGACTCAGTTAATACTTTTCTTAATTCTTTATCTGATACAGCTTTTGTTATAGCTGTGTTCAGCCTTTGTAAAAAATCAGTGAAGGATTCATGCAGTCCCTGAAATATCTTTGTGTATACCTCAGTTGGTTTTCCAGGTTCTAGAATTTTTTCCCAAGCATTTAAAGCTGCTGTACGGCATAAGGATATTGTATGCTCATCATAAGTGGCTTGTACATTCCTGTCAGCAAAATATCCCTCACCAAGTATTTGATCTTGGGAGATCACAAAACCTCTGAGTTTACCTTGTTGTTCTAAATTTTTTGCCTCTTCTCTCAACCAGCTCTTCCACTGTAGCTGCTGGCTATATTCTAGAACAGCTGAAATTAACTGATGCCAGTCATCTGGGATGATTCTATGTGAGGTAGACCATGAATTTAACATCTGTCTTACGTATGTGGAGTGTATCCCATATGTAACTACTGCTTCCTTTATATTTTTAAAGTCCCTTGTTGAAATTGGTTGTAATGTATATGTCATATATGGCTCGGGGTGTGTGTCATCTGCTGGCTTCTCATGGACGATAACAGGATAAGCCATTGGATGAGAGCCATTTGGAGATGTTACAACCTCTATGGTCTTGACATTCTGCTTATTAGTTCCCTTGTCATGTTTACTGCGAGTTTCTTCTAGGGCTTGCAAACGAGCACCTAGGGTCTGTTCTAGGGAGTGAACCTCCTCTCTTGCAAGGGACTCCAGATTTCTCATGGAATCATAGACATTTTTATTTTCCTCAGAAGCACATGATTCCATGGACCTTATCTTATCAATTAATGATAATCTTTCTTCCTTATGTAATATCTGAGTAGCCATAACTTCACTCTGGAGAGTTAGTGTTCTATCCATTAGATATTCATATTTATTATCAATAAAATCAATTTTTGGTACAAGCCTGTTTTGTAAATCCTGATTAGCAGATTCTAGAGAAAGAATCTTTTTCTGTAAGCCTTCATTACTATCTTTTAAAGCAGATTCCAGAAAGAGAATCTTTTTCTGTAAGCCTTCATTGCTATCTTTGAAAGCAAATTCCAGAAAGAGATTCCTTTTCTGTAAGTCTTCATTGCTATCTCTTAAAGCAGATTCCAGAAAGAGAATCTTTTTCTGTAAGCCTTCATTGCTATCTTTGAAAGCAGATTCCAGAAAGAGATTCTTTTTCTGTAAGTCTTCATTGCTATCTCTTAAAGCAGATTCCAGAAAGAGAATCTTTTTCTGTAAGCCCTCACTGCTATCTTTGAAGGCAGATTCCAGAAAGAGATTCTTTTTCTGTAAGTCTTCATTGCTATCTTTGAAAGCAGATTCCAGAAAGAGAATCCTCTGTAAGCCTTCATTGCTATCTTTGAAGGCAGATTCCAGAAAGAGATTCTTTTTCTGTAAGTCTTCATTGCTATCTTTTAAAGCAGATTCCAGAAAGAGATTCTTTTTCTGTAAGCCTTCATTGCTATCTTTGAAAGCAGATTCCAGAAAGAGAATCCTTCTCTGTAAGCCTTCATTGCTATCTTTGAAAGCAGATTCCAGAAAGAGGTTCTTTTTCTGTAAGCCTTCATTGCTATCTTTTAAAGCCTGTATCAGTCCCAATAATGACTCATCTTTGTTCTTATTATTAAACCAGTGTTTGAACACTGTGTGAATTATTACGATGAATGCCAAAATGGTACAGGCCAAATGTGCCTGAGGAAGGTCATATATTTCCAGGAGAATGCCATTCATCATACAGGCAAAAAGGTTTTTAAATTCTTGTGAGGTAATGTTGTCGGCCATATTACAAGAATTACTCAAAATTTGTTAGTCAATTTTAAGACGTAAAATTATCAAGAACTTTTACTTGAAATAAAATGCTGGTTTGCTTATCTTACCTTTCTGTGGTATGGGGCAGGGGTTGTAGTAGCGCTTTTCAACCAGCAGGCGGTGCTGGTACAGCTCCAAAGCAGGGCCTGCTGGCGACCTTGGCTGGCGGCAGCTGGAGGCAGATGGTGGGATGGCCGGGAGCCAGGAGCCAGATACCTCACTAGCAGCGGTTTTTCACTGGTCTCGGGGCTAAGCTAGGGAGCTGAGACCGGACCAGCTGCTCCCCTTTTCGGGAATGGAACCATGTAGGTGTTAACCCTGGTTATATGGAACTTTGCAGGCAGGTTTAGGTACCCGCCAGCCGGGGAGGAGGCTGAGGGCAGGAGCCGCCCAGGCCTTTGGAATTTGACCCACGTGGGTGCCAGATATTGGGGAAAATTATAAAGGCCACTCCACATAGTTAAAAGGAAGATTTATTTAGTGGATGACTTACAAATGAAGGAATAGATAGGTTGCGGGGGTCTGGGGAAGGTGTATCGCAATCCAGCGGTGTTCTCTGGAGCTCTGCTCAATCAACCTCCACCGTCCAGGGTCCAGGAACAGAGAGAGCGCTTGCCCATCCAGATCTCGGGTCTCCAGACGCCTCCCTTGGCCCTGCCTCATAGGCGTGACAGTTGCCAGAGTCTCAATGGGGGTTGGAACTTCCAGAACCAAGCTGGAATGGCTACCCACTACAGGGGAAATGTTGTGGAATAATCTCTTTGTACACTGTGAAGCAATGCCACTTGGATTGGTGTAATAAAAGGCCAATAGCTAGGCAGGATTATCTAGGCAGAGAGAATGTTGGGAAGAAGAAGGGCAGAGTCAAGGGAGATGCAGAGAGAAGCAAGATGAACATGCTGTACTGAGGAAAGGTACTGAGCCATACGGTAGACATAGAAAATAAATATGGGCTGATTTAGTTATAGAGATAGTTAGAAACAAGCATAAGTTATTGGCTGAGCATTTATAATTAATAGTAAGTCTGTGTGATTATTTGGGAGCTGGCTGGTGGGACAGAAAGTTCTGCCTACACTGGTATTTTTTTGAGATGTGGTCTGTCTCCACAGTCCTGACTACTTTGGAACTTGCTATGTAGACCATAGAGAGTTCAATTGCCTTTGCATCCTAAGTGCTGGGATTAAAGATATGGGCTACCAAATGTGTCCTTAGTTACTTTTCTGTGCCTGTGATAAGACACCATGATCAAGGCAATTTATAAAAGGAAATGTTTAATTCGGGCTTCAGTTTTCAGAGGGTTTGAGTCCATGACAACAGAGAAGTGTGGTGGCCAGAACATTTGAGAGCTCACATCTTGATCCACAAGTATCAGAGAAACTGGGAATAGTGGGAGTCTTTTATAACCTCCATGCCCAGCCCCAGTGACACACCTCCTCCAAAAGGCCACACCTCTTGATCCTTCCCAAACAGTTCCATCAACTGGAACTGAAGTATCCAAACCTCTGAGCCTGTTTGGCCATTCTCATTCAAACCACCACAGCATTCAGTGCAGATGTAAGATGTCCTGCGGATGTGTCCATTGTGATCTGTGGACAAACACCCTCAAACAGGAGGACCCCACTGTGTTAGGATCTCCCATTTCTTCTGTCCCCTGCTCAGCCCTTCTTCTCCCTCAGGCCTCACCCCATCAGTGTCCAGCACTCCTCACTCTGGAGATTTGCACCAACATTGTCTCTTCCTTTGCGCCGAATTTCTCTCTGTGGTCAGCCATCTTGTCAGCCATCTTGCCGTGAGCCAGGCTGTGTGGTTTCCTTATGTAAAAGTGCCAATAAGGGCCAGAGAGATGGCTCAGAGGTTCAGAGCACCTGTTGCTGTTGCAGAGTATCCAGGTTCAGTTCTCATCACCCACATGGTGGCTGGCAACCATATGTTACTTCAGTTCCAGCGGATCCAGTTCCTACTGGACCTGCATATTCATATGCAAAAAAAAATACATCTAATAAAAAAATAAAATTTAAAAATACATTTAAAAAATGCTCCAATGTCTCCCTCTCCCTCTCTACATATTTAGAGTGTGAGGTTCGGGGGCTGAGGGCACAGGGCTGTTTAGTCAACATTGTTCCACCAGAAAATTAATCCAGCTTTGAAATAGGACAGATACTGATGATTGAAATAGAATGTGCTGAAATGAAAATGTTCAAAAGAGCTTGTAGCAATATCATAATGGAAAATACATTGAGTCCAACTTAAAAGTCCCCCTAATCTATAACAGTCTCAACATTGTCGCAGCACTGATGTGTGGGTTCACTCAGATTTGTGGAAAGAAGGCTCAGAGGCATCTTAAGAATGAATCTAGCCTTTCATGGCTGCGGGGGGTGGGGTGGGTGGTGGACGTTCAGCCTCGAAGTACTGAAGCACTTTCTCTTCACCCAGGGCATTTTAATTTCCTCTCTATTTACAGTTTAGCCAGTTCATTTCTGTGTCTTCAAAACAACCGGAAGGAGCTCCCAAAGATAAAATGCCAAGTGCAAATTCCTCCATTTCTCAGGTACCATGGTTTTCTGGGTTTCCTGGACCAAGATTTGCATAGGCCTTTGGTCCCCAGACAAGATTCACATAGGGCAATAAGAGAAACAAAAGGTGTCAGTTAAACAAAGGATGGATTAGGGCTAGGTGCAACTCTCTGGAGCCAGGCCAAGAGTAGCTCAGCAGGAATGTAGCCACAGATCCCCCCACTCCCTTCTCTCTCTCTCTGTCTCTGTCTCTCTGTCTCTGTCTCTGTCTCTCTCTCTCTCTCTGTCTCTCTCTCTCTCTCTCTCTCTCTCTCTCTATATATATATATATATATATATATATATATATGTATGTATATTCAATTATCTTGAAGGTTATGCAGCCTTACAGCAAATATATAGCCTTCTTTCTATCTATCTGTCTTACAATCTTATGCACGTACACCAAAACACATTTTAAAGCCAATAAAGTTACTATAGCTAGAACAAGAGCAACACCTGCTGGGATAAGAAATCTGTTAAAGTGACTCGTAGGATTGAATGAGGCTATGGTATCTGCTAGATTTTCCATAATGTCCGTTTCTGTCGTATCAGGTAACTTTTTTGCAAAAGTTTCTTTAATTTCTTTCTGTAAGTCAAAAACCATTTGAGAAGCATTAGGGTGACCCAACAAATGCATCCTAACCTTTTCCCAATCATACTTGCTCTCATTAAATCTTAAGGGTGTGATACAATAACAAGAAACATTCCAATCACATTTGAATTTTATCTGCTCCTTCAAAATTTCACACTGATCCCCTAACAATATGACAGCTTGCCTTAATTCAGCTAATTCATTTACTATCTCATTATCAATCTTATTTTGTCAGTCCAAAGTTCCTCTGAATGCCTATGCCAGTGTCTGATGAATTCACGGTTTGGATTTCTTTATGAATCGCTACTCCAGCCGTCACTGCCGTAGCTGCCAATGCAAAGATTCCCACAATAACTGCAACCACCAGTCCAGCCATGCGACATGCTATTTTTAATATTCTTTCAATGAGCTTCTGTACCAGGATCACCACAGGAGAGCCTTGTCATGGCCTCAACTTCACTGGTATCCAGATTGCTGGCCTTGCTCTAAGAATATATAAACGTTCGAAGGTCAAATTTTAAAACATACTAGAAATAACACACACATGAAAGGTACACCATTCATAAGTGAGACTGTAATTATTTGGGTTCCATTGTACAGGTCCCTCTAATAGCAAGTAAGGCAATGGTACACATGCCATAAAAGGAGGGCTTTGATTTAGTCTAAAAGACAGAGTGTACTTATCATCCTTAATGTTTAACTTTCCTTCAAACACCTTAAGAGGGTGGAAGGCACTTGCCAATTTCCACAAGTTAGTCAGAATTGAATTGCCAAATTGCAGGAGAAGACTTGCCATTCCAAATCCATGCCACCAGATAGATTGATTAATAGAAGCACTGATTTCCACAGTTCCATTTATATTATACCCTTTTCATCTTGACTCTGAGTGAGAATATTTCCCTTGAGGGGTGCTGTAAGGGCTCCAATCAATGACATCTCCTTTGGAGATATTAATTAGCACTCGAGGTTTCTCACTCTTACACTGTTGCTAATATACCCAGTCAGATTCCTTGTTGGTAACCCTCATCTCACAGAATGGTAGATTTATGGGATCAGTAGCATTAATCTTCTGTCCTTTAGAACCAGATGTATGAAGCGTGTGAAACTTATCACGATAATCTTGTGTAGTGTTGACTATGGATAGCCACACTGGAGAGGTTATATTTAGGCACTGAATCCCACTTCCCATGCCAATAGGAATTCCTTGTGCTCCCATCACTTCACCCTCCTCCATTGGCTGAGCCAGACCTCACTTGTCATGAGAACCAGGTAGCCAAGAAGATCCATCAACCTCTACAGGAATATTCACATCTCCCTCACTTACTGCTATGTTAATTGGAAGATCGGGGATATAAGTCCAATAATTATGATCCATCCCTTTTACCTGCACTGTTACCATGGAAATAAGTTTGTATCATTCAGAGGCTTGTGCTCCTGAGTCATGGGAAGTGTCCTCTCTCCTTTGTCACGCAAACTCTTAAGCTGTCCCCAGGGGAGAGGATTAGTTGTTTGTGGCAAAGGTCTCCTATGTCTCAACTTCCTCAGAGGCA
This sequence comes from Peromyscus maniculatus bairdii, assembly GCF_049852395.1. Taxonomy (NCBI): domain Eukaryota; kingdom Metazoa; phylum Chordata; class Mammalia; order Rodentia; family Cricetidae; genus Peromyscus; species Peromyscus maniculatus. Next base: position 4,571,832 of record NC_134872.1, on the reverse strand, counting down.
TTCCTGCATCTGCAGCATCTTGGAGATGTCTTTTGCTGATGGCAGATTTTTATCAATTTCCATGGAATCCATAATGTATTATTTCCTGTGGAAACATAAGCATAACTTCGGCGAAGGCTGATGACGTAATTAAGGATCAAATCCTTACATTCCAGACTTTCCCTTATTATAAAAAAAAAAAAAGCAGGTAGATGGGATTAGGGGCGTCGTTCCTCTCAAAAACTGCTTCCAGCTGACTTTTGGACGTTGGTTGGCTCCGGGGGGAATGGAGAAGGGGAGTTTTCCGAGGTAGACAAGCGTTGTGGGATGCTGTCTGTCATCCGTTTGCTCTGGAGACACGTATCCCTCTTGGCTGTGGCTGGGAACTTGTCTGTTTGACAAGATGCTGGTTACATAGAAAAAACTTAGAGAGATAAAAGAATCATTATTATTTTTGGAGTTGGCATTTATCTGAGGTAGATCTGGCCTGCCCCTATGGATTTTGAAACATGTTAAGCTTTATCAGAGATTATTTTGAAGCACCTGTTTCCTTTATTAGTTTGGCATCCAGGAGACAGGTGATCAGTTGTTAAAAGCATCTCACAGTAATAGATATTTATATTAAAGTCCTTTTGTAGTGCCCAGACGCTTTTGGGCCTGGGGGTGTAAATACCTTTTAGCTGTTACAGTTTCTTATTTGATGATCTCTGGACTTTGGTTCTGTGGTGGTCCTGTACCATTAGATGAACATCGAGTTAGAACAGAGAACTGGGAAGAGAAAAGCTTATGGTACATGAGAATTTGTTTTTTTTTTTTTTTTTTTTTTTTTTGGAATTAGGGACAAGGTAAAGATCAGGGCCCTCTCTGATTAAATTTATTAGAGTACACAATATTTTGGGGAACACAATACCACCACATTTCCTCTCTTTTTGTCTAAAATTAAAAAAGCTTATAACTAATACAAGAAAAACTATCCAATAAGTATATACAATACATACAGCCAAAAATTACATTAATGATATCTAGTCCATTAACATTTGACAGATTCAGATAAAAACTCCATTATATATATTAACAATGTCCAGTCCAGTAACATCTGATAAACTCAGACCAAAAAAATTTTCATTACTTATCTTATTTAAAACAAGTAGTTCCTTTTTAAAAGTAGATTCCATGAGAAACACAGGCAGTGGATCTGGAGTGAAGCAATGAGCTCTTATTTTAGGTGGAAATCTTTTTTCATTAAGTAACTCTGAAGGTGCAATTAAATCTGGTGAGATGGTAAGGCTGTCCTCTGTACCCGACAATAAAGGAGAGGTGACATCCCAAAACTCCCAGGACCAAGTCAGTGGCTCTGGTGTCCCGAAGGAAAGAAATGGATCGCTTCCCTGCTGTGTTCTGGGTTCCCTGCCATGTCTGTAGCCAAGCATAGGTCTGCTGGAGGTCTTAGCTTGATGTACCCATGCATCTTGGTGCCTGGGGGCAGCCAGCTGACTCTGTCTTTCTAGGCAGCACTTTTAACAAGGCTGTTGATGGCCTGGCAGGGCATTTTCTAGCCCATGGCCTTTTCCTCACTTAAAACAGGGACCCAACAGCTTTAGGGAGTCAGCGAGTGCCAGCACTTGGCAATTTTGTTTTTGGGCTTTTATCTCTTCCCTGGCACACCTTAAATGCCACAGATGACTCTTTTGCCCGTGGGGTCAGGAGCCTTGCTCTCCAGATGCTTAAGTTTTAGTCAGGGAGGTCTGGGGAACAAGAGATGGATTTTACTTCGTGTCCTGAACTTTTTTTTTCCTGATGATTGGTGGCTTAAGGACAGCTTTTGGAAGATCTGCCAGTAGGCAGATTATAAACCGGTACTTTTGGAAGACTTGCCTGAGGCTATAAGCTGATTTTTTGGCTTAAGAGCCATCCTGACTAGTGTAAATTTATTTGCATGGATCTTGGCCACTTCAAGACCTCTTTGTGTTTCTCAAGGCAGTTTGAGAATGGGTGGGTGGAGCTAAGGTGAGTTAGGGCGAGTCATAGAAACCACCCAAGCCCGCCCACTTAAGCCTGCCCACTGCCGGCTGAAGTCAGACGGAAAAGGTTGCACTTGGAGACGCAGAAGTGGGGAAGGAGAAGGGTTTAGTTAGAACTTTAGTAGAAAGCTTGGAGATAAAGTAACTCTCATTTGCCCGTTCACTGGCAAAAGTTCCCGCAACTCCGTTATGGGGCCAGATTTACGATGCTATGTGGCCACGTTTACCGGTGCCCGCCCCTATCCGCCAATGTATCCGCCCATTTGTCCCATGACTGTAGCCGAGAGGAAAAAAAAAATTAAAATAACAAACCGGGATCAGACTACAATCTTGGGCGTCCCCAAAGAGTGGAGAGAGATCCATGAGTCAGCTCAACTTCGCCATCCTCTTCGTCAAGGGATGAGAAGGGCTGGAGCTGCACTGCAGTTGGTCCACCCGGTAGACCAGGACAGCATTTGCTTTCTCGTCAGAAAGGGAAATGTGCCCTTGCGAGTGCAGCCTGAGGACAACCCCTGGGATGTCCGTCGCAAAGAGTATAGCTCAGACTACAGCCGCGAGAACAGCGGACTTACTGTGGTGAAGAATCATGGCGGTACTCCATGGCGGTGGGGGTCCAGGGACGCGCGCTCGCAGTCTCGCTGGATGGGGGTAGAGGCGGCAGTAGTTTACAGCGGGTCCTCGGTGTTCGGTGATGTATCCCAGTCTGAACGGCACCATTGTTAGTAATGCCGAGGCGCTGCCCCTCGTGGCTGGTCGCTGCCCACAGTGACCATGCCGTCTGAGCAGCGTGCTGATTAAAAGAATCATAGCCATGGTTACCTTTTTAGAGCTTTATTGGTGGGGAGAGGGGAGAGAGAGACAGACAGAGAGAGAGAGAAACAGAGACAGAGAGAGAGACACACAGAGAGAGAGACAGAGAGAGAGAGAGAGACAGAGAGAGAGAGAAACAGAGACAGAGAGACACAAAAAGGGGGGGAGGGAGAGAGGGGAGCCGACGGGAGGAAGGAGCGGAGAGGGGACAGAGAGCCCACAGAGGGCCCACCCTCTTTTTAGGCTGGGAAGCCAGCGAAGGCTGATTACGTAATTAAGGATCAAATCCTTACACTATCTTTAAAAATTATGCAGTTATCGCTTTTTCTTTTGACAAGCATTTTAGCAACTGTACATTTTGTTGCTCCTGCGATGGGTAGTTTAAACGCCCCATGACCCTGCGGATCCTGGAGTCCTCTTACCCCGAGAGTGCTCCCTCCAGTTCCTAAGATGACCGGCTCCTCTGTCCTTCTTCAGGGGATCCTTTTCCTTCTTCAAGCCATAAGTTGGGGCTCATTTGTCACTGCCACTTTGGGCACCAATTGTCGTGGATTGACGCAGCATGGGTGTGTGGGTTCACGCAGATCCATGGAAAGAAGGCTCAGAGGCATCTTAAGATGAATCTAGCCTTTCATGACTGCAAAGGGGTCCAGCCTCAAAGGACTGAAGCACTTTTCTTCACCCAGGGCATTTTTATTTTCTCTCTATTTATAGTTTAGCCAGTTAATTTCTGTATCTCCAAAGCAACCTGAAAGGAGCTTCCAAAGATAAAATGCCAAGTGCAAATTCCTTGATTTCTCAGGTACTAGGTTTTCCAGGTTTCCTGGACCAAGTGTTGCATAGGCCTTTGATCCTTGGGGGACTCTCTGACAAGACTCACATAAGGTGATAAGAGAAACAAAAGGTGTCAGTTAAAAAAGATGGATTAGGTCTAGGTGCTACTGTAGATGTAACCAACCTTCTTGTTAAATAAGAAACACAGAACCAATGCAAAGAAGAAAGCCAAGAGATCAGAGCTAAGAGCCTTACCCGCCTGATGCAGCTTGCCTCTTAAGCCAAGAGACCTCTCCGAAAGAGACCTACTTCCTGTCTGTTTGTCTTTATATAGTCTTTCTGTTCTGCCTTCTCATTGGTTGCAAACCCAAACACATGATTGCCTCATCACTGCCTGTCTGTAGAGACTTCCAGGTCTTCTATGGTTGGGATTGAGATTAAAGGCAAGTTTCTCCAATGCTGGCGGTATCCTTGAACACACATAGACCTACCTAGCTGTCTACCAAGTGCTGGGATTAAAGGCGTGCACCACCGCTGCCATGCTCTTGCTCTGTCTCTAATAGCTCTGACTCCCAGGCAACTTTATTTATTAACATACAATTAAAATCACATTTCAGTACAAATAAAATACCACCATATGCTACTCTCTGGAGCCAGGCTAAGAATAGCTCAGCAGGAATGTAGCCACACAACACTATCGAAAAGTCCAAAGTTCAAAGTCTCTTCTGTGACTCATGACAATCTCTTAATTGTACTCCCTTGTAAAAATAAGAATAAAAAAGCAGATCACATACTTCCAACACGCAGTGGCACAGGATATACATTACCATTCCAAAAGGAAGGAAGGGGAGCACAGTGAGGAAATACTGGACCAAAGCAAGACCGAAAACAAGCTTGGCAAACTCCAAATCTGCATCTCCATCTCTGATGTCAAAGTGCTCTTTAGATCTTCAAGTTCTTTCAGCTCTGTTGACTGCCACACACTTCTCTCTTGGGCTGGCTCTACTTTTCACACCTGTCCTTCAGAGGTGTCTCATGACTGTGGCATCCCCACCATTTGGGGTCTCCATTAAAATCCAGGCTTCACTTTCACACCTTTGTACAGTAGCCTCTGTGGGCCTCCATGTAGGAGACCTGGACACACACACAGCTGTCCTCAGCTGCTTTCCTGAGCTGCAGAGGGAGATTCTACAACCCCATGGACCACTTCCTCCGTGGAAAGGACAACACTTTGTCCTTACTGGAGTAGATACGTATTCTGGCTGTGGATTTGCCTTTCCTGCTCATAATTCTTCTGCCAAACCCACCATCCACGGACTTAGAGCATGCCTTATTCACTGCCATGTTGCTTCTGACAAGGAACTCACTTCACGGACAGAGAAGTGGGACAGTAGACTGGTGATCACGGAATCTTCTAGTTTTACCATGTTCCCACCATCCTGAAGCAGCTGGCTTGATACAAAGACAGAATGACCTTTTGAAGACATAGTTACAGCACCAATTTACTGACAGTAGTCTGGAGGGCTAAGTCGGGGTTTCCAGAAGGTGGTGTATGCTTTGAATCAATGTCCAAAACATTGATACAGTTTCTCCCATAGCCAGGACCCATGGGTCAGGAATCTCAGGGTAGAAAAGGGGACAGTTCTACTTACTGTCACCTCTAGTGACCACTAGGAATGTTCTTGCTTTCTGTCCTTAAGTTCTGCTGACCTAGAAGTTTTTATCCCACAATGCAGAGAGCTCCTGCTAGGAGACACAACAAACATTGCACTGAACTGGAAGCTCAGACTTCCCCCTGGACACTTTGGACCTCTGATGTCCTTCAGCCAAGAGACTAAGAAAGGAATAACAGTGTTAGGAGAAGTGACTAATTCAGATTACCAAGGGAAAATTGGACTTCTTCTCCATGATGGAGAAAAGAAAGACTATGTTGCCATGTAGTTGTGATGCACTCAAGAGGCAGAGGCAGGTGATCTTTGAGTTTGAGGCCAGTCTGGTCTACAGAGTGAGTTCCAGGACAGCAGGGGCTACACAGAGAAACCCTGTCTCAACAAACAAAGAAACAGAGTCTTAGTTGGGGTTTCTATTGCTGTGAAGAGACACCATGACCATGGCAACTCTTATAAAGGAAAACATTTATTGAGACTGGCCTACAGTTCAGAGGTTTAGTTCATTACCATCATGGCAGGCAGCATGCAGGCAGACATGGTGCTGGAGAAAGAGCTGAGAGTTCTTCATCTTGAACCACAGGCAACAGTAAGTGAACTGTGTCTACACTAAGTACAACTTGAGCCTAGGAGACCTCAAAGCCCAACCCACAATGACACCCTTTTTCAAACAAGGCCTTACCTACTCCAACAAGACCACACCTCCTAATAGTGCCACTCCCTTTGTGGGCCACTTTCTTTCAAACCACTACACAAAGAAACCAACCAACCAACCAACCAAACAAACAAAACCCAAAACAAAGAAAGAAAGAAAGAAAGAGAGAGAGAGAGAGAGAGAGAGAGAGAGAGAGAGAGAGAGAGAGAGAAAGAAAGAAAGAAAGAAAGAAAGAAAGAAAGAAAGAAAGAAAGAAAGAAAGAAAGAAAGAAAGAAAGAAAGAAGAAAAGTAGATAGACAGATAAATGGACTGTGTCTGGAGTGCAGAAGATCCTTTAGGGCATCTCTTGGAGCTACTGTGCCCTATGACTGAAGTCAGTGGGAAATTACAGCAGCCTAATCCAGGCAGGATGACAAAGGGCACAGGCCCTCAGGAATGCAGATATGGTCACTTCTCCAGGAAAAGAGCCAAGACCTGCTGAGGTGCTTGCCAAGGAGAAGGAAACACAGAATGGGTAGTAGAGGAAGGGAGTTATCAATACCAGCCAGGCCATGTCACTAGTTGCGGAAATGCTGATTATAATTGACAAGAATGTTTCTATCATTTTTGTTAATGTTTTTGTACAGATATTTGTGTTTTCTTTCCTCAGTTTCTTTATCATGTGATGTAACATCAATTAAGAGAATTATCAATGGTTATCATATTTAAGTTTGAAATACTAAAAGAATGTTTGTCGAGGGACATTGTTACGTATTCTACATTTGTAGTGCACTTTTGGTTGTGTGAGGCATAGTTACACCATGTTAGATGTAATTATTACCAGGTTAAATATATAGTGCATTTGTGATTGTATATGGAATAATTATATCATGTTTATACATTATTATGACTTGGTTATTGATTTCATTTGGGAATTAATCACGACATAAGGAGATATAATTGTGTGTCAGGTTGGTGAGGGATGGACTTGTGATGGCTGTTCTTGGATGTCAACTTGACTCCATCTGAAATTAACTAACCCCCCAAATGGAGGGCTCATCTGTGAGGGATTTTTACTTAATTTAAAGTGGGAAATTCAACTTCTGACCCAGATCTTTGCAGCATGAAGATACACTTTTAATACAGAAATTTGAGCTCTATGATGGGCCATGCCTTCTGCTGGAAGCCTGTGTAAGGACATGGGAGAAGGAAGCTCTTGCTCTTGGCCTGCTTTCTCTTGCCTTGGCAGCAAGTCCGTTCCTTCACTGGTATTAGAGCTACGTCTTCAGGATTCCAGCATATACAGAAGACCAGCTGAGACATCCAACCTCATGAGCTGAGCAATTACTGGATTCCAGGACTTTCTATTAATAACCAGTTGGACCACAGCCTGTAAGTCATTCTAATTCATCCCCTTTGTATATGTGTCTGTCTTTATTTCATATATACATATTATTCTATAAGTTCTGTTACTATAAAGAACCCTGACTAATATACAGACCCAGAAAAGGCTGAGAAAACATGGCATGTGATGTGGAGTGCAGGGAACCATGGAATTGGCCTGGCTGGCCTAGCTGCCTTGAGAGGCATGCATCATAGGTTTTATCAGGTCGGAGTCCATGGCTCCTGGAGCACAACGTGCCTTCCAGTTCCTGAGAGACAGATGCACTCCTTCAGGCAGTTAACCATTCAGGCCACTCTCTGTTCCTCTGTATGTCCCCTTAGTCGTCAAGGAAGCACGAGAGCTTGATAGCAAATAGGTCTTAGACATCAGTACAGCTTGCAGACTTGGTTGTATCCTGGCAACTACAGGTTGTCTTCTGACCCACACATGCACCTTAACTGGGGTGTGCCCTCATTCCCACACTATATACATACAGTAATGCTATACATACATAAATAGTTTAAAATTTCTTTGTCTGACTTGACCTTAAATCCTTCTGACAGCTTCTCCTCACAGTGTGGATTTTGGACACAGGCAAATTCACCCACTGGAAGTCTGGAGGAAAACTAGACACAGTGTATGCACTTGTGTTTCTGTGTTCTTCAACATGAAATCTTGTTTCCTTTTTTTTATTTCGTTACATTGATTTACTATTTCTGTGAGGGGATGGGTGTGTCATGATGCCTGTGTGAGGCTCAGAGGATAGCTTCTGGGAGTTGGTTCTTCCCTTCATGTGGCTTCCCTGGATCGAGCTCAGGTCATGAAGCTTGGGGACAAGCCCCTTCACCCCCTGAGCTGTCTCGATGGTCCCCTTGGAGACCAGTGGGTTTGGACTTTTCCTCTTGAAGGTTCCCTACATTCCTGGGTTTGGCTCACAGGAGAGCCGGCCACCCTGACATTAGAAAAGGCGTTTCCTGGCCTCACATGTAGCAGCGCTGCCTTGGGAGGCTCTGGAGAACCCTGCCTTCTTGCCCAGGTTCCAGCTGCAAGAGTGTCAGCCAGCTGCTGCCTGCAAGATCCCGTATTTGCACCGCGAGCTTGGGTGTCACTGCGTGTGTTAGTCACTGTGGTCATTTGAGTGAGATGGCCCCACGTCTTGGTCATTTGAATACTCAGTTCCCAGCTGGTGCTGTTTGGGGAGGCTTGGGAGGTGTGGCCTTGGAGGATTGTGTCACTGGGGGTGTGGTTGGAGATGTGAGTCCTCAGCTGTTCCTGATGCCAGGCTCTCACTGCTACAACACTTCCCTGCCGTGATGGTGATGGACTCTTAACTCCCTGGAACCCTAAGCCCCAGACAAACCCTTCCTTCTGTGAGTTGCCCTGGATATGATGTCTCTCACAGCAGCAGGTTAGTAACCGATACAGTTGCTTTCCCCTTGAGGTGTCTGGTCCCATTGAGTTTGCAGTGGGGGATGTTAGTGCCCAGCCCGGCTGTCCTGGAACTGACTCTGTAGAGCAGGCTGGCCTCAAACTCACAGAGATCCACCTGCCTCTGCCTCCAAGTGCTAGGATTAAAGGTGTGTGTCACCACCTCCTGGCTCCTGCTTTCTGCTTTTTATTTTATCAAAGACTTTTGCTATGAGATGGAGCCACCCACACTCAGCCAAACCTTCTCTCAGTTAAACCTTTCTGGAGATGCAGTCTAGTCATAAGGAACTGTGTTTCCATGGTGACACTAATGCCATCCAGTTGACAATGAAGATTCACCATCCCACTGCCTGTGGCACCTCCACATGTTGTCACGTGTCACTCGGCAGTTGGATATATTCCAGAAATCATCATGTGAACATCATACAGTGTACTTATATGAACCTGTATGGTATGTCCTATGTTACACAGGTGGCTGTATGATGTATGGAGTCTGTATGTCAGGTATGTAGTATGCCATCAGGAGGCACAGTAAACGTGGGTGTGTTAGAGTGTTCTGGTGTAACACAGCACACATTTACAGGACATTTCTCAGTGTGTGTGATTTGTGAGACAGATTTTCTCTATGTAGCAGTCTGTTGGTTAAGCGGCAGTGCTCCTGGCTGGCCGCCACCTACAGAGGCCATGCCCAGGGAAGAGAGCGCTGGATGTTGCGGTGGCAGAAGAATCATGAGCCATGGTTACCTTTTAGAGATTATATTAGGAGGCAGAGAGAGAGAGAGAGAGAGAGAGAGAGAGAGAGAGAGAGAGAGAGAGAGAACGGAAGACAGAGGGAATATGGGGAAAGAGAGACCCATGGAAGGGCACGCCCACTTTTTAGGCTGGGGAACAGTTGCAGGCTGGTGACATAATGACATAATCCTTAATCCTTACATGCCATACTTTCGCTTATTATTTAAAAAAAAGGCAGGTAGATGGGAATAGGGGCATCGTTTCTCTCAAAAGCTGCCTCCAGCTGACTTTTGTACATTGGTTGTCTCTTGGGGGAATGGGGAAGGGGAGTTTTCCGAGGTAGACAGGCGTTGTGGGATGCTGTCTGCCATCCGTTGTTCTGGAGACATGTATCCCTCTTGGCTGTGGCTGGGAACCTTCTGTCTGACAAGATGCCGGTGACACAGAAAAAAAGCTTAGAGAGAAAAGAATCATTATTATTTCATGTTGGCACTTATCTGAGGTAGATTTGGCCTGTCCAGATGGATTTAAGCCAGTTTCTGGAGCTTGGGAAGAATTTTGATACATGTTAAGCTTTATCAGAGACAAATTATTTTAAGGCACCTGTTTTATTTACTAGTTTGGCATCCAAGAGACAGGTGATCAATTGTTAAAAGCATCTCACAGTAATAGATGTTTACATTAAAGTCTTTTTTGTAGTGCCCAGACGCTTTTGTGTCTGGGGGTGTAAATACCTTTTAGCTGTTACAGTTTCTTACTTGATGATCTCTGGACTCCAGTTCTGTGGTGGTCCTGTACCATTAGCTGAACAGTGAGTTAGAACAGGGAACTGGGAAGAGAAAAGTTTGTGGTGCATGATAACTGATTTTTTTGAATTAGGGACAAGGCAAAGATCAGGGCCCTGTTTGTATGCATGTGAGAAACACAGGCAGTAGATTTGGAGTGAGACAATGAGCTCTTATCTTAGCTGGAAATCTTTTCCCATTAAGTATCTCTGAAAGTGCAATTAAATCTGGTGAGATGGTAAGGCTGTCCTCTGTACCCGACAATAAAGGAGAGGTGACATCCCAAAACTCCCAGGACCAAGTCAGTGGCTCTGGTGTCCAGAAGGAAAGAAATGGTTCGCTTCCCTGCTGCGTTCTGGGTTCCCTGCCATGTCTGTAGCCAAGCCTAGGTCTGTTGGAGGTCTTAGCTTGATGTACCCATGCATCTTGGCACCTGGGGTCAGTCAGCTGACTGGTTGTCTTTCTAGGCAGCACTTTTAACAAGGCTGTTGATGGCCTGGCAGGGCATTCGCTAGCCCGTGGCCTTTTCCTCACTTAAAACAGGGACCCAACAGCTTTTGGGAGTCAGCGAGTGGGTTTAAGTCCAACCTGGGCTACAGTGTGAAACTCTCTCCAAAACACAAACAAAAATAGAATAAAAGAGGATACAGGTGCACACCACCATGTCTGCTTTCCTGGGGCATTCTTGATCCAGCAGCACAAACAGAATAGTGGAAAATGTTCCTTGATGATCATCTGAACCTGTTGAGAATGTTCCATAACATAAACTGTCCCCTCAAAACACAGAGAAGGGAAATGTACTCTCAGTGCTTTTGGAAAACCACTCTATCTGTAAGAATCATGGAGGGAGAATGGTGACCTTTGTCCTGTCCATCCCATCTGAAATCCTGGAACATCTAGACCCTCCTGCCCCAGACCCTGGCATGCACACATTTATACAAACAGTGTCTGTGGAGTGTCCATTGGTAGCTCAGGGGAGGGCAGAGCTGAGTGCCTGCACCCAGGGACCTGACCCTTGGGATCTTATGTCCTACAGGGGCAGACACCACCCAAATAATCACCTACAAATGCAGAGGTGTGACCACGCCAGCGCTCCATGGGAAGCTACACTTTGGAGTGAGGTGCTGAAGAGGAGATCTGAATCTAAAAGGAAGTTTTCAAACTTTCCCCGAGAAGCTGCGGTCTGAGTGTGAAGTGGAACTAACTAGGGTGGACCCGGAGGCAGGAGCCTTCAGGTCAGGGCTCAGCAAACCCCAGGCTGTCCGCAGGTGGAAGCAGGGCAGGACTGGAACTGGAGTCCATTGAGTGAAGTGGGGAGTGAACAGCGATCAATGGGGCTGGAGAGGTGGGGCCACCCTCACAGGGCCCTGGAGACCAGGTTAAGGATGTGGGACCTGAACTCAAGTCAGTGGAACACCATTGAATGGGTTTAGTCAGGGAATGATACAGTCAGATTGTGTTTTTCATGATGGCCTTTAATACCTCTAATCCCAGCATTTGGGAGGCAGAGACAGGTGCATCTCTATGAGTTTGAGGCTAGCCTGATCTATACAGAGCTTTGGGTATCATCAAGAATTTCTGGAAAGAAGCAGTGTCTACAAAGACTGATTGGTTAAAACTACAGTGATGTGGAGAGGTTGGGATGATGCAGGTCCAGAGGCTAATTATCTCAAATTGGACTAGCCTCAGACTCTTGAAGAGCCATTTCTTGCCCACCTCTGAGTGGAAACTAACACCCAATGACTAATAGATTAAAAAAAAAACCTAAGCCAAGCGGTGGTTGTTATTTAACGGCACTCTTACCCTGCGAGGAAATGTCATGCAACATGACAGAATCCACTACCAAGAGTTTTATTAAGATGAAAGAGACAGATGAGTGCTCAGGCCTTTGGAGAGACACGTGTGTGAGGAAGAAGAAGAAGAAGAAGAAGAAGAAGAAGAAGAAGAAGAAGAAGAAGAAGAAGAAGAAGAAGAAGAAGAAGAAGAAGAAGGAAGAAGAAGAAGAAGGAAGAAGAAGGAAGCCTGGAATATGGCGCCAGCTTATAAAGGCTGGGTGGTGCAGCGTGTACACAGGTTGACCTACTCCATGCATGCGCAGATCACATGGTTGTGTTATGTGCTCTTACGCAACCATGCAAAGCCACAGGGTCCTGGTCATATGAGACATCCTGACCCGGAAATGGCTATTTTGACCTGGAACTGACTTGGCAGAAGGGTCTAGGTCTGCCAGGTCTGCCAGGCATGAGCAAACATGCCCAGTTGTGGGGCGTGTTGTGAATCCATCAATGGTGGCTCACGTCTTTAATCCCAGCACTCGGGAGGCAGAGGCAGGTGTATCTCTGTGAATTTGAGGCCAGCCTGGTCTACAAAGTGAGTTCCAGGAAAGGCACAAACTACACAGAGAAACTCTGTCTCGAAAAACCAAAAAAAGAAAAAAAAAAAAAAAAAAACCTTTGAAATCTATTAACTTAGTGACCACTGTCTTTCACAGACCCAAAAGCTAAGAATGCCACCAAATAGACTCTGAGGCCTGTGGGGGAAGGGCTTATGGAGCCATGTGCTAGTAAAGCTGCTCCCCAGGGAAAGTGTGGAGGGTGGAACCCAAGCTGTTTACAAAAAAAAAAAAAAAAAAAAAAAAAAAAAAAGATTGGAGTGTCAGGTCAAGAAAGATGATGTCGGGCTGGAGACATGGCTCAGAGGTTAAGAGCACTGACTGCTCTTCCAGAGGACCTGAGTTCAATTCCCAGCAACCACATGGTGGCTCACAACCATCTGTAATGAGATCTGGTGCCCTCTTCTGACCTGCAGCCATACATGCTGTATACATAATAAATAAATAAATCTTTAAAAAAAATAGAAAGATGATGTCAGTACATAATTCCCTCATATATAACAGTATAAATACTGTTGACTAGGTGTGTGATTAGGTAACCTTTAAGCTGATTGGCCCAATGGGGCATTTGCGTCCCCCTCTCACACCCCATCTTATTTTCTTTATGCTTTAAAAAGGAGCTTGTTTTTAAATAAATGAGTCCTTGCCTGACTTGGCTCCCTGCTGCATCTGATTGTCTCCCAGAAAAAAGGGAGGCTGGGGAAGGGGTGAGCAGCACACTTACCTTTCCTTGGTTCCAGGTCTACCTTCTCAGGGGACCTAAGTTCCCCGTGGGGCAGGACCCCACAGAGGCCTGTAGGAGGGAATTTCCCCAACTTGCTGCAACCACCTCTAAAAGATTCTGTCAATGTGTTTGAACAGTGTCTTGATCTGTGGTTTTCTTTGTTCTGCTCCTATGAAAACTTCATGCAACTGCCTCCTCATTGGAACATGGGGTTTGGGGTGACTAAGTACATGGTCACTCAAATATGGCTCTGATGTTTTTCTGTCGGCTTAGCGGCTGCACACGAATCTACTGATATTTTAATTATTGTCTGCGGCCCCTCAGCCCCTCAGTCAGTGCCCCACTGGCCACTCAGGACATGGCCTGGTGGGGCTAGGTTTCCGATATGTAGGTTTAAATTAAACCTCTATTGTTCTATTTATCAACAAGACTCAGGAATCAAAGGCTGGGGTGAAAACCTGCTAGTTCAGAGAGGCTGAGTAGCAACTAAGACTCTTCCCTCATTCCAGATCCTAGAGAAGCTCAAACTCCAGTCCCTGCCCTTTCCTTCCTGTAAGTCTTTTCTATCCAAATTGCTGGCTTCTCTATGGCCAGTTCTGGTCAAGTAGTCCTTGACATGGCCCCCTGATTCAAGGTATAACTTTATTGGGTGGTCTCAGAAATGTCAGAGTGCGATCAAAATATCCCACAACATGGCTCTACAATAAATAATGTGTCATTCCCTTTGATGCCAGAGCTGTGTGTTTGGATGACACAGGCAGTCAGGGCTGCCCTGTGAGACTCTGTGGGAAGAAAACAAAATGGGTGAAGCTGGAGTGGCCTCTCCAGCGCCCTTTCACCTCTGGAAGTGTTGAGTTCCCTTTTCTTCTGTCAGTTATCACCCTCTGAGCATCACAGGAACAGTGCTGCCAGCTTCCAAGAGTAAACTGTGGGGCAGGTTAACACAGGACTGAGGCCCGACTTGCTCTGTGACAGGAACAAAGTGCTGTTTCCTCAGCAGTGGCTGCCCTAAGGGAACCCGCACCAGAGTGAACATGGCAGCTCCCTCTTCAGTGTCAGGCTGGGTGGAGGGAACTGCTGGTCAAGATCTGGTCAGAGCCAGCTTCCCAGACCTGCAGGAGGTCCTTCTGTGGAAGCCACAATTCCTGGATGGGGAGAGCTTGGTGTGGTCTCTCTCTCTGTTTCTTTCTTTCTTTCTTTCTTTCTTTCTTTCTTTCTTTCTTTCTTTCTTTCTTTCTTTCTTTCTTTCTTTCTTTCTTTCTTTCTTTCTTCCTTCCTTCCTTCCTTCCTTCCTTCCTTCCTTCCTTCCTTCCTTCCTTCCTTCCTTCCTTCCTTCCTTCCTTTCTTTCTTTCTTTCTTTCTTTCTTTCTTTCTTTCTTTCTTCCCAGACCCCACCCTTGCCCTTTGTAGACCAGGCTGGCCTTGAACTCATAGAGATCCACCTGCCACTTCCTCCTGAGTGCTGGGATTAAGGCCTGCACCACTGTTCCTGGCCATGACTGGGTTTGGTCACTGGTTTGTGCTTTAACTAAAAGGGCCTCACCGAGGGCAGGAGGAGCCAACTGTGTACAAGTCAGAAGCTCGTCTGGCTCCCCATAGCTGTCCGTTCTCTGTGTCAAATGCACTTGGATGCTCCTGGGACCTTCTGAGGGCCCTGTTCTGAGGTGACCTCTCTATCCTAGGGGAAGCTGTGGGAGGATTCCTTCAGGGAGTCCCTGGGAGAACTCTGGTCAGGGCCAGAGCCATTGCTGCCCTCTGCTGCCCTCTTGTGACTGTTTGAGGTAATGCACTTGCTGCACACACCTGACCCCCTGAGTGTCATCCTGGGACCCACATGTGGGAAGGAGAGAACCAACGACCAAGTTGTCCTCTGACCTCCATACATGTGCCATAGCACGCGTGTGCGCTGCCCCCACACTACACGCAATATAATTTGTTTTAAAGAAGAAACATAATAAAATCCTGGTGGCCAGAGAGGCCACTCTGCTTGAGAGTATGTGTTCAGTGTCCATAGTCTGCAATGCCATGTTCTGGCCTCCATGGGTTATGCATTCTCAGACACACACCCACACAGGCCATATATGCATATAATTAAATAATGTAAGACAGGCATGGTGGCACACACCTTTAATCTCAGCACTCAGGAGACAGAGGCAGACACAGATCCCTGTGAGTTTGAGGCCAGCCTTGTCTACATAGTGAGTTCCAGTCCAGCCTGGGCTAAATAGTGAGACCGTGTCTCAAAAAGAAAATAATTCATTAAACAGTCGAATGCCTCTCTCAGTTACATTTGACCTGACTGTCTCCTGTACCCATCACTCCCTCAGTTCCTCATCAGTTCTCAAAGACTGTGACTATGATGTCACCTCCATCTTCTCCAGCACAAACTATGTCCTCAGAGTCTCCACCTTTGTCCCTCTCCCTGAGAACCCACCCACCCTGCATCTAGTGGACATCTCAGTCCAGCGACACCTACTGAGACCTCCACGTCCCTCCTCCTGTATCCCTGACAGTCTTCCTCTTCTTCACCCATGGCGACTCTGTCTTCCTCCATGACAGTCTGCAGCTCTGCCTGCTGCTCCACCCCTCCCTCTCACACCCAGAGTTAGTCCAGGGGGAAGAGCTGTGATGTCACCTGCAGGGTGGACCCAGGATGCCTCACTTCCCATCCCCCATCTCACAGGGGAGGAGACTGCAGTGAGCAGCAGAGCAGGACTCTGCTTCCCCAGGATCCACTGCCTGCCTGGCTCCTCCCCTGCTAGAGTTCCCTCCAGCAGATCCTGTCAGGAGAGAAGTTGTGCCTCTGTCCCCTTCTACTCAACTGCTCTGACTCCCTGCCACACTGTGAGCACAGGTCTGTGTTGTGTGAGAGACTTTCCGTGGAAACACACACACACACACACACACACACACACACACACACACACACACACACAATCCTATTCACTTCAGACAGGGAACTAGTAGCTGACAAAGTAACCATTGCATCAATGTCCAGCTTGGTGAACCCGTGAGTTTTTATTGGGGTCACCAATAGGAGTGTGGGGGAGGGGTTACTCACAGGTGCAGGTGTTGGGGAATATTTTTTTAAGGTGTGTTACTTTTGTTTATGTTGCATTTGTTTAACTCTCTGAAGCTGTGTTACTGTGCTTATTTAATACACCTGATGGTTTAATAAAGAACTGAATGGCCAATGGAAAGGCATGAGAAAGGATAGGTGTGGCTGGCAGGCAGAGAGGATAAATAGAAGGAGAAACCTGGGAAGAGGGAATGGAGATTGAGGAGCCAGAGAAGGAGGAGGACTCCAGGGGCCAGCCACCCAGCTACACAGCAAGTCATGGAGCAAGAGTAAGATTTACAGTAGTAAGAGAACCGCAAAAGCCCAGAGGCAAAAGATAGATGGGACAAGTTAAATAAAGCTGGCCAGAAACTAAGCCAAGCTAAGGCTGGGCATTCATAAGCAAGGATAAGCCTCTGTGTGTGGTTAATTTGGAAGCTGGGTAGCGGATCCCTCATAAGAGTTGAGACAAACAACAAAACAAGCTGAAATAACTCTTTGTCCACAGTATCACTAAAAAACCGACCCAAAAGAGATAGCATCTTGAGGAACTTTCTCTCTGGAGCTCTCTTCACAGCTTTTAGGCAGCTAGAAGGTCAGAGAAATCTTTACTCCACAGCTGGATGGTCAGTTCCCCTCCTCCAGATGTTACTCTTCTTCATACTGCTGGGAAGGAATCCTGGAGAATTTCTAAGTTTTTTTTTTTTATAAACTAGTTATATATATGTATATATATAATTTCCCTCCTAGAGGGAAAGTTTCAACTCAGAAAAAAAAAAAAAAAAAAAAAAAAAAAAAAAAAAACCTGCTACAAAACAGTTGGATGTTTCAAGCATTCCGGGCCTCCTGGTGTACAGGCTGTGATCTGCTCCAGGCATCTGCTTCCTTATTCTCAGAACACACAGCCATGCTCCTGCCTCAGAGCATCTGATGGCATGATCTGTAGCCTGGAAGGAACCTGGTTCAGCATGAGAATGATTTCTTCTTTTTTTGTCATCAGAGAGCCTTCATCCAGGAACTGACGGAAGCAGATGCAGAGATCCACAGCCAAGCATTGGCTGAGCTCCAGGAGTCCTGTTGAAGAGAGGGAGGAGGGATTGTAGGAGCCAGCGGGGTCAAGGTCACGACAGGGAAACTCACAGAGACAGCTGACCTCAGCTGATGGAAGCTCATCGACTCTGGACCAACATGTCACTAAGGAGCCTGCATGGGACCGACCTAGGCCCTCTGCATGTGTGTGACAGATGTGTAGCTTGGTCTGTTTGTGGGGCTCCTAGCAGTGGGATCAGGACCTGTCCCTGGGGCTTGCACTGCTTTTAGAAACCCATTCCCCATGCAGGGTCGCCTCACCCAGCCTAGATGCAGCCTCAACCTGATGCGCCATGCTTGGTTGACTCCCATGAGAGGCCTGCCCCTTCTGAAAGGAGACAGAGGAGGAGTGGATGGGGGGTGTATGGGAGCTGGAAGGGGGGAACAGGAGGAGAGGAGGGAGGGGAAACTTTGGTTAGTATGTAAAATGAATAAAAAATTTAATAAAATTATTATTATTTTATTTATTCTTCTCTCAAACAATAAATCCCCAATCACAGTCTACCCTCTCCAAGTCCTCCATCTACTCCCCTAGATCCACGGCTCTCCTGTTTCCCTCAGAAAAGAGCAGGCCTCCCAGGGGTATCAACCAAACAGGGCATAACAAGATGCAGTAAGACTGGGCACAAACCCTCCTATCAAGGCTGATTGAGGCAATTCAGTAGGAGGAAAAGGGTCCCAAGAGCAGGCAAAAGAGTCAGAGACAGGCCCCCATCCCCATTGTTAAGAGTCCCACAAAAACTCCAAGCTGAACAACCACAGCATGTATGCAGAGTGCAGACCACACAGTCCCCATTACTGCCTCTTCAGTCTCTGGGAGCCCTGTGAGCCATGCTTAGTTGATTCTGTGGGTCATGTTCTCCTGGTGTCCTCAACCCCTCTGGCTCCTACAATCCTTCCTCCCCTTTTCCCCAGGATTCCCTCAGCTCCATTTAATGTTTGGGTGAGTGTCTCTGCATCTGCTCCCATCAGCTGCTGGATGAAGCCTCTCTCATGACAGTTGGGCTAGGAACCAATCTATGAGCATAACATAATATCATCAGAAATCATTTCATTGACTTCTACGTTTGTTTTGGTCAGACTTATTTGGTTCTACCTTAGGCCTCTGAGCCATCCTGCTTCTGGTTTCTGGCCATCCAGGAAGTGTCAGGCACGTGCTCCCTCTCATGGCTTGGGCCTCACGTTAGACCGGTCATTGGTTGGCCACTCCCACAAGCTCTGAGCCACCATTGCCCCAGCACATCTTGTAGGCAGGATAGGTGTGGGTCAAAGGTTTTGTGGCTGAGTCGATGTCCTGGTCCCACTACTGGGAGCCTTGCAGGGTAACTGAAGATGGCCAGTTGAGGCTCCATATCCTCCATTACTAGGAGTCCTTGCTATGATCACCCTCATAGGTTCCAGGAAGTTTCCATTGCTCTTTGTTTCCACAACGCCTTGTAATGCCCCCTATTCCAGTCATCTCTTCCTGTGCTCGCTCCTCTATCCCTGCCTGCCCCACCTGATCCCTCCTGTTCACATCCCCCCCTGCCCCTAGTCCATCCACAGATCTATTCTATTTCCCCTTCCCAGGGAGATCCATCCATCACCCTAGAACCCTTCCTTGTTACTTAGCCTCTCTTGGACTGTGCATGGTAGCACGATTAACCTTTACTTTACAGCTAATATCCACTTATAAGTTAGTACAGGTCGTGTTTGTCTTTCTGGGTCTGGGTTGCCTTGATCAGGATGATTTTTATAGTCTCATGGGTTTTCCTGCAAATTTCATGATGTTATTTTTTTTTCTAACAGCTGAGTAATACTCCATTGTGTAAATGTACCACATTTTCTTTATCTATGCTTTGTTTGGGACATCTAGGTTGTTTCTAGTTTCTGGCTATTATGAATAAAGCCAATATGAACAAGTGTGCTTGTGATAGGATGGAGTGTCTTTGGTATATGCCCAAGGGTGGTTAACTAGGTCCTGAAATAGATTGATTCCTAATTTTCTGAGGAACTGCCACATTGATTTCCATGGTGGTTGTACCAGGTTGCACTTACACCAGCAGTGGAGGAGTGTTCCCCTTGCTCCACATCCTCTCCAGCATGAGCTGTCCCTTGTGGTTTTCATCTTGACCATTCTGACAGGTGTTAGATGGAATCTCAGAGCTGTTTTTATTTGCATTTCCCTGATGCCTAAGAATGTTGAACATTTCTTCTTTTTTATATAAAATTTATTTTATTTTACATCCCAGCAGCTTTCCCCTCCCTCCTCTCCTCCCAGTTCCTCCCCTTACCTCTCCACCCCCAAATACACTCCTCCTCCATTTCTGTTTAGGTAAGGGCATGTCTCCCATAGGTATCAAGAAACATTACATATCAAGTCACAGAAAGACTAAGCACCTCCCTATGTACTGAGTCTGGGCAAGGTGACCCAGTATGGGGAGTAGGGTCCCAAAAGCCAGTAAAAGAGATGGAGACAGCCCCTGCTCCCACTGTTAGGAGTCCTACAAGAAGACCAAGGTACCAACTGTCACATAGAAGCAGAGGGCCTAGATCCATCCCATACAGGCTCCCTGGTTGTTGGTTCAGTCTCTGTGAGGCTCCATGTGCCCAGGTTAGTTGATTCTGTGAGTTTTCTTGTGGTGTCCTTGACCCCTCTGGCTCCTACAATCCTTTCTTCCTGTCTTCTGTACGATTCCCTGAACTCTGCCTAATGTTTTGCTGTGTGTCTGCATCTGTTTCCATCAGTTGCTGGATGAGGCCTCTGATGACTATTGGACTAGGCATTGATCTGATCACAGGAGATGGCCAGCTCAGGCTATGTATCACTATTGCTGGAAGTATAAGCTGGGGTCATCTTTGTAGACTCCTGGGAGATTCCCTTGCACCAGGTTTTAACCTGAGTCTGAAATGCCGCCATAGTCTCTTTCAGCACTCTTCCCCCTCCATCCCTCCAACCTGATCCCTCAAGTCCTTACCCACCTTACCCACCTCCAGTCCACTCACGAAATCTTTTATTTCCCCTTCCTAAGGAAATTCAGGTGTCCTCCTATGGACCCTCCTTGTTTTCTAGTCGCTCTGGGTCTGTGGATTGTAGCAGTTATCCTTTGTAGCAGTTACCCTTTATTTTACAGATGATAACCACTTATGAGGGAACACATATCATCTTTTCTTTCTCGGTCTGGGTTTTCTTACTCAGGATGATTTTTTTTTTAGTTCCATCCATTTGCCTTCAAATTTCCTGGTGTCCTTGTTTTTAACAGCTGACTAATACTCCATTGTGTGCAGGTGGCTGTGTCAGAGGAGCAGCAGGTGGCAACTGAAGTTCAAGGTGTCAGCCCACCAGGAGGAAACTCCCTGATGGGTGAATCTCGCATAGGCAAGGCACCAAGACAGCAGCAGACCCCAGAATGTCTTTTACTTCTGCTGTGTCTATACATGTTTGCTGCTGCCATCTTCCTCTGGTATCTGGCATGGTGTGAATGGATGTGGGGAGATCCCCACTGCGTGTAATGTAGTGTGTTTATCTCATGGAAACATCCCGTTCTGGGCATTTTTACTTGTGGATTATTATGATGATTCCTTCCTAAGCTACACTGTCTAATTGATAATAATAATAATGTTAGTTTAAATAGAGTTTTGATCATTAAAAATAAAACAAGGAAGTGTCACACAGCTAGAACACATGAGTTTCTATTGGGGAGCCTTATAGACTGTGGCTTAGGTTAATGATTAAGAAAAACAACTGAGTCCCAGTAGCTCAACTAGTTTAAATTGTTCTAATCTTAATGTTGGGAGATGTGTTCACAGGTTTTGGTACATGTCATTATCTGAAAGAAAGCCTTAAAATAACTTCAGATTAGTTCAAATGTCTTGATAACAGCTTTGAGATGAAAAAACCTCAGAAGAAAACAATCTGAAGTTCACAAGGACACATAGCTGAGGTAAAAAATACAAAGCAGCCCAACTGTTGATAGCTGACGTACTTTCCTTGCTAGGGTTGGTTGATGATCAAAGGTGATGATTAATTCCTTATAATCATTTCTGCCCTCAATCTCCTTATATAAAAAACAATAGATGAGTGGATATGGACCCTAAAGATTTAGAGTAGAGCTGACTGATTCTTTTTCATATATAAAAGTTTAGGTTTGTGATTCCTTTAAGATTCCGTATAATATTACCCCTCCAGATAAGTAATAAAGTAATTGGCCCTTTCTTTGTAACTGCAAACACAGCCTGCCAGTGAAAGACCTGACTGAGAAGAATAGCTTGCTTACACACTGTTAATCTATAACAAGTTGCTTGGGTATGAATGTATGTGGGTTCTTGGGAGAATTAGTTTTTTACCTGTAATGTGTAAAATGTTGAATCATTTAAGGAATGTAGAAAAAATGCTATTTTTTAAATATTTTGAAAATCAGCACTCTGTGGAATGTAGAGTTAGCAAAGATCTTTTCCCATTCTGTAGGCTGCTGTTTTGTCCTGTTTTTTTTTAAACTTGTATTCATTGTAATTATTCACTTGAAAAACAGAATGTAACCATATTGTTATTCCTATAGTGCCTGAAAAACTTTGTAGGATTATGTAAGTTTTAGAAAAAAGTGTACAGTAGAAAGAATGCAGAAGAGCATAGAAGAACAGAGAATAAAGAAGGAAACCATCAAGAGAGTGTGAGTGTCTTTTCCCCTAACCCCCTCAGACAACTAGGTCATAGTACTCATCAACTCTGTGGATTCCCTTTGAGCCCTGTGCTCATGGGAGCTGGCCAGCCTGGGCAGCAGAAATTGTGTAAATGTACAACATTTTCTTTATCCATTCCTCTGTTCAGGGACATCTGGGTTATTTCCAGGGTCTGTATATTACAAATAAAGCTGCTATGAACAGAGTTGAGCAAATGTCCTTGTGGAATGATTGGGCATCTTTTGGGTATATGGCCAAGAACAGTATAGCTGGGTCCTGTAGTAGATTGATTCCCAGTTTTCTGAGAAACTGCCATATTGATTTCCAAAGTGGCTGTACAAGTTTGCACTCCCACCAGTAATGGAGGAGTGTATCCTTGCTCTACATCCTCTCCAGCATGGGCTGTCACTTGTGGTTTTGATCTTAGCCATTCTGACAGGTGTAAAATGGAATCTCAGAGTTGTTTTGCTTTGCATTTCCCTGATGGCTAAGGATGTTGAACATTACTTTGTTTCTTGGACATTTGTAATTCATCTGTTGAAATTATATTTAGATCTGTAACCCATTTTTAATTGGATTATTTGGTTTGTTGATATCTAGTTTCTTAAATCTTTTATATATCTTGAAAATCAGCATTCTATGGGATATGGGGTTGGTGAAGATCTTTTCCCATTTTGTCCTATTGACAGTGTCCTTTGTTTTACAGAAGTGTTTCAATTTCATGCAGTCTCCTTTATTAATTGTTGATTTTAGTGCCTGTGCTATTGGTGTTCTGTTCAGGAAGTTGTCTCCTTTGCCAACATTGTTGAACATTTCCTTAAGTGCTTCTTGTCCATTTGAAATTCTTCTGTTGAGAATTCTCTGTTTAGGTCTGTACTCCATTTTTGAACTGGATTGTTTGATTAGGCTGTCTGTGTTCTCTTTAGGAAGTTATCTTCTGTACTGATGTGTTCAAGGCTTTTCCCTGCTTTCTCTTCTGTCAGGTTCAGTGTGTCTGGATTTATGTTGCAGTCTTTGATCCATTTGGACTTGAATTTTCTGCAGGGTGATAGATATGGGTCTATTTGCATTCTTCTACATGTAGACATCCAGTCAGACTATCACCAATTGTTGAAGATGCTTTCTTTTTTCCATTGTGTATTTATGGCTCCTTTATCAAGAATCAGGTGTCTGTAGGTGTTTGGGTTTATGTCTGGGTCTTTGATTCAATTCTGTTGATCAACCTGTCTGTTTTTCTGCCAATACCATGTGGTTTTGTCTCTAACAGTCTGTAGTGGTAGAGCTTGAAATCAGGTGTGATGATGCCTCTGGAAGTTCTTTTATTGTTCAGGATTGATTTAGCGATCCTCAGTTTGTTGTTGTTGTTGTTTCCATATGAAGTTGAGCCTTTTACTTTCAAGGTCCATAAGGAATTTGATGGGGATTGTGTTGACTCTGTAGATTGTTTTTGGTAAGATGGCCATTTTTACTATGTTAATCCCATAGCTCCATGAGGATGGGAGATTCTGCCATCCTCTGATGTTTTATTCAATTTCTTTCTCCAGAGACTTGAAGTTTTGCCATACAGGTCTTTCACTTACCTGGTTAGAGTTACTCCAAGATATTTTACATTATTCTTGGCTATTGTGGAGGATGTTATTTCCCTGATTTCTTTCTCAGTGTGTTTGTCTTTGTAGGTAGGAGGGCTAATGCTATTTTTTTTTTTAGTTAATCTTGTATCCAGCCACATTGCTGAAGGTGTAGGAGTTCCCTATTAGAATTTTTGGGGTTTTCTTATGTATATCATCATATCATATATAAATAATGATACTTTGACTTCTTCCTAAAGAAATTGAGGAAATAAAACAAAAAAAATGGACGAAATGAGTAAATGCCTTAATGAATGAAAACCAAGAAGTGTGGTGATATTTTATTTGTTAATGTCAATAAAGCTTATCTGGGCATCAGAGGAATAGGACAAGCCACATCCAACCTCAGTTTACCAATTCCTCAGGCTCCAGAGAGAGGCACTTCCTGTATACTCACGCCTGTATACCTTTCTGTGCCCTGCCATCTCACTTCCTTTCCCCGACCAGCTTCATCACTTCCCCTTTCTGCCCAGCTCTATCACTTCCTGTCTGTCTGTCCAGACCTCCACAGTTCTATGGTTAACTATCACTGGGATTAAAGGCGTGTGCCACCACACCTGGCTCTGTTCCCAGTGGGACTTTGAACTCACAGAGATCCATCCGGACTCCTGAATGCTAGGATTAAAGGTGTGTGTTACCACTGCCTGACCTCTATGTTTAATACAGTGACTGGCTTTTTCCTCTGATCCCCAGAAAAGCTTTATTGGGATACACAAGTGAAATATCACCACAAGTGATAAAAAAACAAGTAGTTGAAGGAGACAAATAAAAGTGTTCAAGACCTAAAAGTGGAAACAGAAGCAATAAAGAAAACACCAGCTGAGAGAGTTCTGGAAATGGAAAATCTGGGTAAGTGAACAAAACTACAGATGCAAGCTTCACCAACAGAATGCACGGGGTGGAGGAGAGAATCCCAGGCATGGAAGATACAGTAGAAGAGACAGACACATGGTCCAAAGAAAATGTTCAATCTAAAACATCCCTGACCCAAAACATGCAGGAAATCTGTGACACTGTGAAAGACCAAACCTAAGGAAAATAGAAATAGAAGAGGGGTAAAAATCTAGTTCAAAAGCCCAGAAAATATTTCCAACAAAACAGTAGAAGAAAGTTTTCCTAACCTAAAGAAGGAGATGCCTATAAAGATACAAATAGATTGGGTCAGAAGAAAGTCCCCTGCCACATAATAATCAAAACACCAAATACAAAGAAAGAAAATTAAAAGCTGTAAGGGAAAAAGAACAAGCAACATATCAGTGCAAACCAATCTGAATTCCACTTGACTTCTCAATGGAGACTCTAACAGCCAGAAGGGCCTGGGCAGATGTGCTGCAGAGTCTAAGAGACCACAGATGCCCAGTCTACTACATCCAGCAAAACTTTCAATGACCATACATGGAGAAAGCAAGATATTTCATGACAAAAATCAATTTTAAACAAAATCTGTCTACAAATCCACCCTTACAAGAGGTGCAAGAAGAAAAACTCCAACCCATAGGGGTTAATTACACACACAAAAGCACAGGAAATAAATTATTTCACATCAGCAAAACCAATGAAGGGAGAAACACACACACACACACACACACACACACACACACACACACACAACACCACCACCACTACCACCACCACCACCAACAACAACAAAATAACAGGGATTAACAATCATTGGTTGACATCTCTCAACATAAATGGATTCAATTCCCCAATTAAAAGACACAGACTAACAGAATGGATGCAAAAACAGGATCCATCCTTTTGCTGCATACAAGAGACATGCCTCAATGCTAAAGATAGGCATTCCATCAGAGTAATGGGTTGTAAAAAGATATTCCAAGAAAATGGATCCAAGAAGCAAGCTGGTATAGTCACTCAAATATCTAACAAAATAGACTTCAAACAAAAATTAAACAAAAAAAGTTGTGGAAGGACACTTCATATTCATCAAAGGAAAAATCCAACAGGATGATGTTGCAATTCTTATCATCTATGCCATGAACACAAGGGCACACACATTTGTAAAAGAAACTTCACTAAAGCATAAACAATACATTGACCCTCATACATTGATAGTGGGAGACTTCGTAGACCCCACTCTCACCAATGGACAGGTCAACCAAACACTAAACAGAGATGTATTGGAGCTAACAGACATTATAAACCAAATGAATCTATCGGACATGTATAGAACATTCTAACCAAACAGAAAAGGATATACCTTCTTCTCAGCACCAATTTCTCCAAAACTGATCACATACTCTGACCCAAAGGAAGTCTTAAGAGATACAAGAAAAATGAAATAACCCCCTGGATCCTTTCAGACCACCACTAGTAAAAGCTAGAATTCAACAACAGAAACAACAGAAAGTCTACACACGCAAGGAAACTGAACAGCTCTCTACTGAATGAATCTTGGGACAAGGCAGAAATAAAGAAATGAAATGAAAGACTTTCTAGAATTCAATGAAAATTAGGATACAACATACTCAAACTTATGGGACACAATGAAAGTGGTGCTAAGAGGATCTTCATAGCACTAAGTGCCTTCATAAAATAATTGGAGAGATCTCATACTAGTAACTTAACAGCACACATGAAAGCTCTAGAACAAAAATAAGCAAAAACACCCAAGAGGAGTAGCTTGCAAGAAATAATCAAACCAAGGGCTGATATCTATAAAATAGAAACAAAGAGAACAATACAAAGAATCAATGAAACGAAGAGTTAGTTCTTTGAGAAAGTTAACAAGATAGACAAACCCTTCTCCAAGCTAAGTAAAAGAAACAGAATATCCAAATTAGCAAAATCAGAAATGAAAAGGGTATATAACAACAGACAGCAAGGAAATCTAAGAATCATTAGGTTGTAGACAGAAGTTTCTGCCATACCAGCCACTCCCAAATAATTGACTCGGAGGTGTAATATGAATTATAAATGCGGGCTGGAGAAAAGGCTCAGAGGTAAAGAGCACCAACTGCTCTTCC
Source organism: Peromyscus maniculatus bairdii (assembly GCF_049852395.1). Lineage (NCBI taxonomy): Eukaryota > Metazoa > Chordata > Mammalia > Rodentia > Cricetidae > Peromyscus > Peromyscus maniculatus. The sequence goes on along the minus strand of NC_134872.1, from coordinate 4,545,080 downwards.
AGAGGTCCTGAGTTCAATTCCCAGCAACCACATGGTGGCTCACAACCATCTATAATGAGATCTGGCATCCTCTTCTGTATACATAATAAATAAATAAATCTTTAAATTGTAAATGCTTGGCCAGTAGCTCAGGCTTATTACTAACTAGCTCTTGCACTTAAATTATCCCATAATTCTTATCTATTTAGCCTTGTGGCTTGGTACCTTTTCTCAATAAGACCTTCTCATCTTGCTTCCTCTGTGTCTGGCTGGCGACTCCTGACTCTGCTCTTCCTCTTCCCAGCATTCTTAGTTTGGCTTTCCCACCTTACTTCCTGCCCAGCTACTGGTCTGTCGGCTTTCTATTAACCAGTGAGAGTAATACATATTCATAGTGTAGAAAAGGATTATTCCACAGCATTAGGTCATACTTTAAAAACCTGTACTCCCCAAAATTGGAAAATCTAAAAGAAATGGACAATTTTCATGATAAATATCACTTGCCAAAGTTAAATCAAGATCAGACAAATAACTTAAAATAGTCCTATAATCCCTAAAGAAATAGAAGCAGTCATTGAAAGTCTCCCAACAAAAAAGACCAGGACCAGACATTTTTAGCCCAGAATTCTACTATATATACAAAGAAGAATTACCTCCAATACTCCTAAAATTATTCCACAAAATAGAAACAGAAAGAACATTGAAAAATTCAATTTATAAGGCCACAGTCACCCTGCTACACAAACCACACAAAAATTCAACACAAAAAGTGAGTTATAGCCCAATTTCCCTTATGAACATAGATGCAAAAATACTCAACCAAATACTTGAAAATAAACAAACTAAGGCGGGCTTTGGTGCCTTTAATTCCATCACTGAGAAGGCAGAGGCAGGTGAATCTCTGTGAGTTTGAGGCCAGCCTAGTTAACAGAGTGAGTTCCAGGACAGCCAGGACTGTTACACAGAGAAACCTTGTCTTAAAAAACAAAAAATAACAAAACATTATTATTATTATTATTATTATTATTATTAAATAAACAAAAAACTACAACAAAAAAAAACACATGATCATCTCTTTAGGTGCTGAAAAAAGCCTTTGGCAAAATCCAACAACACTATTTCATCAAAAAAGTTTTGGAGAGATCAGGGATACAAGGGAACTACCTAAACATAATCAAGGCAATTTACAACAAACCTACAGCCAACATCAAATTAAATGGAGAGAAACTCAAAGCAATTCCACTAAAATCAGGAACAAGACAGGGCTGTGTGCTCTCTCCATAAATGTTCACTTTGGACTGGGCATTGTAACTAGAGAAATCAGACAACTGAAGGAGATTTAGGGGATACAAATTGAAAAGGAATAAATTAAAGACTGATTTTTTTTTTTTTTACAATCTTCAAAACTTTCCTCAGATGTCACCCTCTGAATGACACCACACTGAACACCTGTTTAAACAGCGTCCTTAGGAAGGGCAGATGGCTGAAACACTGAGAGCACCTTCTGCTCCTACCCAGAACCAAGTTCAGTTCCTAGCACCCACACCCAGGGGATCTGACACCCTCTTCTGACCTCCAGGAACCCAGCACTCACCTGACCACACCCATGCAAATGCCACACATCCACTGTCGTAGATTTCATGAGAAATGTCCCCATAGTGTTGGGTAGTTGAAATTTGTTCCCAAGTTGGTGGTGCTATTTGGGTAGGTGGTGGTTTAAGAGGTGTGGTTTTGCTGGAGGAAGTATACTACTGGGGGAGGGCTGTGAGAGTCAAAAAAACTGCCTCCATGTTGCTCTCTCTGCTTCCTGTTTGCCACCAAAGATGTGAGCTCTCAGCTTCCTGCTCCCCCCCACCATGCCAGCTGCTCTTACCCTGCTTCCCTGCCGTGATGCACTCTTATCCATTGAAGCTGTAGCCCAAACAAACTCTTCTAAATATTGCTTTGGTCAAGTGTTGTGGATATCGCTCTGTATAAGAAGAACACTGATTGGCCAATAGCCAGACAGGGAGTATAGGCAGGACTAACAGAGAGGAGAATTTAGGGAACAGGAAGGCAGAGGGGAAGACTGACTGCGGTCCCGCCAGGACAAGGAAGATGTAAGGTACCAGTAAGCCATGAGCCAGGTGGCAAAGTATAGATTAATAGAAATGGCCTGAATATAAAAGTAAGAGCTAGAAAATGACAGGCCTGAGATAATGGACAAGCAGTTTAAAATAATGAAAGCGTCTGTATGTTTATTTTATAAGTGGGCTAAGGGACTGCCAGGACATGGTGGGACCCGGAGAGAAAACTCCAGCTACAGTCATGTGTTTTATCATAGCAACAGAAAACTAATTAACACAAATACATAATTAAAAAAATAATATTTGAGACGATGTCACTATGTAGACCACGCTAGACTTGAACTCACAGAGATTAACCTGCTTCTGCTATCAAAATGATAGGAATAAAGTATGTGCCAGCATACTACGCTAAAAAAAATAGTAAATCTTAAAAAACAGTATCTCTTTGCTCTGTTCATCTCCCCTGCACTGTGGACACCTTCCTTTCCACCCTCCACCTCCCAAGACAACGTATTCTTGTTGATTCCCTTACACTGTATCACAGGCATCTTCCCACCACAGCACTTGCTCCAGGAGACCAGCAACTCTGTATCACTTCCTAGTGTGTCTTAGAAACAGGACTTCATCTCACATCTGGAACAGACTCTGTGGGCTGATCACAATGGACACTGCTGTGTCCCCTGCTTGAGGAGTGGATTTCCTCCACCCCAGATGGAGACAGTGACAGCTGATCAAGGAAAACATCCATCCAGGGTCAGCTTGGTGATCCCTGAGCTCACTGGTCACTCACAGGAACCTGGGTGAGTCAGGGAATAACCACTGAGATGCCCACCCCAGTGTGCATGTCACTCACCCAGCTGCATCACTGCAGTCCCCTGCACAGCTCCCAGCAGCTCCACTCAACAGTCTCCTCTCCCTCAGGAACTGGTTTAACCCTGAGAGGGAAGCGCTACATTGTGTCAGCTCCATGAACCTGTAGCTTCTTCTGTTTCCTGAGCCTCCTCAGCTGCTCCTGGCTCCAGCAGGGATGTTTCAGTCTAGAGGAAAATTCACACCCTCATCTCCCTCTTCTACAGAAGCTCCCTTGATTAATACAACCTCAGGCCACATGCTGGTGTGTCAGGTGCAGCACCAGGTCCCCTCACACTGAGGTCAGAGTCACCTGAGCTTCCCCTCAGCAAAGCCCTCCCTCCCTCTCCACCTGCCTTTCTGTCTTTGATCCATAATCTTATTTATTTTTTTATTCATTCATCAAACATTTATTGGGTATGAATGTTTGCTGGGTCCCAGGCACTGGAAGACATCATCCCTCACAAGACAAAGATGGCAGTATTGTGACAGAGATTGTCACCTTCTTGGTCTTCAAACATCTCAGCTAAGGTTCCTGGAGCTCCTGACTGGAGGTCACAAACCTAGAAAGGAAAACTGCAGGGGCTGGAACCGGAGCAGAGGTGAAGTAATTTCGATTGCTGGTGTTCCCACAATCTATTTTATAAGAGGTTCATTAATTGTATGTCTATGAGTGTTTTTCTTGGCTGTATGTGTTTGTACCATGTGCTATCTGGTGTCCACAGGGGCAGTGGAAGCCATGGGACAGGAGTTAGGCATTATGGACGGTGTGAGCTATGGTGTGGGTGCTGGGATTTGAACCCGGGTCCTCTGCAGGAGCAGCAAGTGCTCTCAACCCCTCAGCCATCTCTGCAGTCCCTGGATTATGTCTTTATTTTCTTTGACTATTAAAATTTTTTTTCATTCATTTTAACACCTCCACCCACCCATCCTGCCTCCTCCTCCTCCCAACCCTGACTCCCACCCACAAGAAGGCAAGCCTTCCTTTGAAATAAACTTAGTTCTACAATAGACTCATCCTGAAAATCCCTGAGTCACCACTGGGGGCAGCACCAGGATTCCCAGAGCCAGGGAGGGGAGGGGACCTTGGGCAGAACACAGATCCAACAGGACAGACTGAGATGAGACAGACCCTGTGGATCCCTCCTCTCTGCCCATCCTACAACCCGGGTTAGATTCTGAAAGATGGGGAGAAGGAGAGAACCTCAGGGAGGGGCCTGGAAGGATGCAGGAGCTCAGGAGACTGAAGTTCATCTCCTCAGCCCAGTCTCCTGAGTGTAGAGGCTTAGTTGGACCTTGATGGGACAAGGATGGACAAACACCTCTTAATGCTGTCACTCAGGGACCCCAAGGGATAAAGAGGCAAGGACCACTCACAGGGACAAGAACAAGCCTAGTCCTCCATACAAACTAAAAAGACAAGAAATAAACAGAGAAGATGGGGTGAAGAGCCATGGCCAGGTCAGAGCCCAGGCTGATCTGTCACAGCAGCCCTGGCTGCTCACAATCCTGGGGACAGGACAAGGCTCTGTCATCCCAGTGTCCCTGTGATCACAGACTCTCAGCATGTGGTTCAAGTGATGAAGAGAACAGAGCCAGGAGGTGACAGAGCTGAGGAGTGACCATGTCACAGCCAACAATGTACTGAGCTCGACCTGGGCACAGTTCTGTTCACACTCAGCTCCCACAGCCTCATCTTGTCCACCAGATGCACACAGCATAATGAACACAGATTCTGGAAGGTTCTCCATGCTGCCATTTATTTCATCCACAAGCTCTAAGTATTTCAATCATTTAATTTATTCATCAATCCCCCTGTCAGATCAAGGACGTGAACAACCAAGTTCACATTCAGATTCTTATTTTCAGTGGGGAGTCAGGGGCTGCAGCTCAGGGCAGCATGGAGGTGACAGGATGGAGATGTCCCCTCCTGCCTGCTGGACCAGGAAGGTTGGCTGTGGAAGGGAACACAGGCAGTGCAGGGACAGGGTCCTGGTGTGCAGGGGGGCCTGGGCTCCCCAGTTCTTCACATTGAGCCCACAGGGTCACAGGGAACATCAGACACTGTTGCTGAGAGTGAACTGAGGGGCTCAGGACGTCACAGGAGAGACCTGAGCACATCTCTGTCACTCTGTCAGGACAGGCAGCTGTCTTCATGCTACAAACAAGAGATATGAACAATCACTGTGAAGACAACATCCCAACAACCCACCACTCACTCAGAGGGGATTCTGGAAGTCCCTGCAACCCAATCATGTCCAATTTGCCCCTCCCCAAATCAGTCCCCAGAGTGTCACCTTCACAGCCTGGGAGAGACACATCAGAACTCTGGGCACTGTCCCTGCCTAGGGTGAAATTATATATAGTCACAGGAAGGTGAAAACATGGCCTCTAGAAGATTTCACTGGAGGAGGTATTATGGGTTGGCAGAGCTCCCCAAATAACCAGCTTCACCCCAAAGGCCTCAGGGACAATCCCGCTCCCCACACTTACCTGAAGCTGGAGTATAGTTCCCTCCTTTTCCACCTGTGAGGAGAAAAGCTGTGAGAGACCAGGGAAGACCCGACTCTAGGAAGGTTCGAGAACTGACAGCAGACCCAGGTTAGAGACAGGAGCAATGAGGGATGTGGATGTTTCCCATTAGTGAGGCAGAGCACACTTCTAAAAGGGGCTGAGAGAGAACCAGACCTGCCCTTTCCTACCTGTGTTTCTCCTCCTCCACCACACAACAGCCCCCAGAGCTCCAATGATCACAGCTACAACAACAGCAATGATTGCCCAGATGTGGACAGTGGACTGAGGAGGCTCTGGAAGGGAAGGACAGAAGGGGAAGTTGGGGGTCATGATGCCAGCTCTCAGCCCTGATCCTTTTCAGGGTGTTCAGAGGGCTCCAGCTTTCCATGACCCCAGCTCTGCACCCACACCCTCCTTACCCCATCTCAGGGTGAGGGGTTGTTTCAGCCCCTCATGGTGCACATGGCATGTGTATCTCTGCTCCTCCCCAGAAGGCACCACCACAGCTGCCCACTTCTGGAAGGTTCCATCCCCAGAAGGTCTGGTCTCCACCAGCTCCATGTCCTGAGTCTGTTCCTCCCCATCCCTCTGCCAGGTTATGGAGATCTCAGCAGGGTAGAAGCCCAGGGCCCAGCACCTCAGGGTGCCATCTCCTTTCAGTGTGGGGTAATGAATCACATGTGCCTTTGGGGGATCTGTGTGGAAGATTTAAGAAATCCTACAATTAATAAGATAAACTGAAATCTGCAAAGACAAAGTTAAACCAATGCTGACACTAAACTGTATCTGTTTGGACAATTCTGTCATCACACTAGTGACCTCAGGTAGAGCTGGTCCCCTCATCACAGAGCTGCACATTTTCCTGGGGGGAATCAGTAGCTAAGAGGGAATCCACATGAGCCATCAGGTCAACATGGTCTTCCTCATGTGATGTTCTATAGCATTAGTTAGGTAGTAAAAGAATGAAAGGAAAATAATTAATTTATGTATGTGATTAAATTCATATCAAAACAAGAAATCAGGTACAAGGCCTACATGAAGGGTGCCACCAACTACAGCTTCCACCTTTGAGGCACAACCACTGTGGACATCTTGCTGACCAGCATAACTGTCTGTCCAGTGAACAGCCATCACCAAAGTGTGCAGCAGAAATGTGGTGAACCTCTGACACTCAGCCAGGGAAAATGACTCCCCAAGCCCTGCCTCTGGGGACAAGACACAAGGTATTGTCACCAGGAGCCCTGGAAGTGTGCTGTGGAGCCCAGGGCAGCACTCCCTGGGACACAGCGGTGCTCACAGGGGTGTGTGGATCGTCCCTGTCACTCCTGTCCTGGAGCTGCAGAAGACCCTGTCTCTGAGGAAGTTCAATTCCTAATCCACTGGGGCAACACTGTGACTTGTTGGGGCTGAGGGAGAGCAGGAGGGCTCTGGATGTTAATATGGCAGAAAATAGTCTAAGCTCACAGGAGCCTTTCTAGTGTAAAGGAAACACTGACTTGTCTAATTATCCAGATTAGCAGAGTTGTGTCCGCCCCACCCCCCACCCCCGGCTCCTGTGGAGACTGATACAGATGATAACACAAGGCAGAGGGAGACACAGTATCACCCCAGTGAGGGGGAAAAAAAAACCTGACTAAAAGCAAAATGACAACTTAAAAAAAAAAAAAAAAAAAAAAAAAAAAAAAAAAAAAAGGAAGGAAGGAAGGAAGAGAAAAAAGAAAAAGGTCCCACAATTTAGTATTCACCAGGGCACCCCATAAGTGTTCACGTGACCATTCTGGGAACAGACGTAATTGGGGTGTGAGGGATGCAAACCTCACCCACAGGAATCTGGGAGAATGTATCTTTGGAAAGTTCTAGAAACAGTGGAAACAGCCTAGGGTAGGGGCGTCCATGTCTCCCATCAGGTAAAGGAGACTTCCGGTCCTGGCATGTAAAGCTGACACACTCAGATGACAGGACTCAGTTTCCACAGACCCTGGTGTGGGCAGAGACCCCGGCCTGGAGAGGCCATGGCTGACAGCGGCTGCAGACTGCAGGAGCCACTGTGGTTAGGTCGGGATCTCCTCCTCTGAGACAGATTTGCAGCTGTCCAGGGAGAAGGCTGAGCCTGGGGATCAGTGCGGTCCCTACCATGCTGGATCAGGAGACCCAGGGTCACTGTCTGCCCTGAGACAGGGGCATGACCCCAGCTGAGGGGTTTCTTCTTCCTCAGGACTGAGCCCAGCCCGAGGGCAGAGGGAGGAGCTGCCCGAGGCCCTGCACCTGTGCGCTGCAGCGCGTTCTTCCCGTTCTCCAGGTGTCTGAGCAGCCACTCCACGCACTCGCCCTCCAGGTAGGCCCTCAGTCTCTCTGCAACACCAGCCTGCTCCCACTTGCGCCGGGTGATCTGCGCCGCCGTGTCCGCCCCCGTCCACGTCCTCAGGTCGTCGTTCAGGGCGATGTAATCGCGGCCATCGTAGGCGTACTGTTCATACCCGCGGAAAAGGCGCCCGTCCGACCCCATGTCACAGCCATACATACGCTGGATGGTGTGAGAGCCTGGGGGACCCCGCGGTCAGCCCCGCCCAACAGAGATCAGCCCCGCCCATCCGAGGTCAACCCCGCCCTCCCGCGATCAGCCCCGCCCCCGCTGCCCCGCCCACCCGCGGACTCCCTAAACCGAAAGGGAAACCGGGTCCTGGTCCCCGACTCTCCTCCCGAACCTCGGACCCGGGACCCGGGGCGACTCCAGCCCTGACGTAGGGACGTGGCGGGGTCGTGACCTCCGACCCGCGTCACTCACCGCCCTCGCTCTGGTTGTAGTAGCCGAGCAGGGTCCTCAGGTTCCCTTGGAAAGTCTGCTCGTTGCTCTGGGCTCTCTGTGTGTTCCTCTCCCAATACTCCGGCCCCTCCCGCTCCATCCATGGCGCCCGCGGCTCATATCTCGGAGTCTCCGCGTCGCTGTCGAAGCGCACGAACTGCGTGTCGTCCACGTAGCCGACTTCCATGTACCGGGGCTCCCCGAGGCCGGGCCGGGACACGATGGTGTGGAAATACCGCATGGAGTGCGAGCCTGGGGGCGGCGCGCTGTGAGACCCCGACCCTCCTCCCGGGACCCCGGGCGGGTGCGCGGGCCGGGAGGGGAGCAGGGCGCGGGGCTCGGGACGCGGTGGAGAAGGGCGGGAGGGTCTGGCTGGGCGACGCGGGGACGCGGCTTCCCCGGGGCCGCCCCCGCCCTCCCCGCAGAGTCGTTTCCCTCCCGACCCCGCACTCACCCGCGCGGGTCCGGGTCGGGGCCAGGGCGGCCGCCAGCAGCAGGAGCAGCGCGCGCGGAGCCCTCGCCCCCATCTCGGATCTGGGGCGTCTGAGTTCCCCGGGCTGCGTAGACTTTATAACCTGTGACCGCGGCGACACTGATTGGTTCTCCCACCCAATGGGGGTGCGAACAGGACAGTTGTCGTCAGTGTCCGGGCAGAAGGACCCTACACGGGTCAGGAGCTGGAGAGTGAAACTGGGGACCTGGGGATCCCCAGCCCTGGGCTTCCACCCCAGACCTCACCACCTGGGGACTGAGACTTTGCTGAACCCTGTGCTGCGGGACGGAGCGCTGTGTGTCATGGTGTCTCTGAGCCGCCTGAGGACAACTGTCTCCTCAGGTTAGTCAGGATGAAACCTAAGAGCAGGAAGTTTCCAGATAAAATACACACAGCACTTAAAATGAATGTTCACGGAAACAGGTGCTGTCGGAGTCCTGGTGAGGGTGTGGGGCTGCCGTGGACACCAGCATCGGGAGGTGCCTGGAGTTTTCACAGCTCTGGTCAAGCACTTTTGACACACTGTGTTATCTGTGACTCTCCGTGCTGGAATCCCACTCTCCTCTGCTTTCACTTTCTACTCCAGTTATGTGTGGCTGGGATTTGAAGACATCAAGTCAACATCCACAGAAACAAAAAATGTATAAATTTATATTTTTCCACACTACAGAACAGGGATGAAACCTCAAGTCCCCAGTGAGTACCTCTGCCATGAGAATTACCTCTGCCCAGTGTCCACACTGCACAGGCCTGAGGAACTCAGGATCCAGCTGTTATGAGACCCAGGGCTCCACAGGCCTGTGACATTCATCTCCTTCATCTCATCAGCTCATAAAGTGTGAGGAAGGTCACAGAGAGAATGAGAGGTCACAGGTTATGTAACTTCTACCACACCATCGTCATTATTCTGCTTCGTTATTAGTTACAGTTCCTTTCTCACTGTGATTTATTCACTAATGCAACTGTACCATGGCAGTGTGTGGACACAGGGAACCATGGCGTGTAGACAGGGATCAGTGCCCTGCTGTGCTCGGTCTCCACGGGGGTCTCTTCCCAGTGGAGAAGGGGGTCTACTGTGCTGAGACAAAGACCAGGTCCACACAGACATCTCAGGACTATGGACTGAAGATCCATGTAAAACACAACCACCTGGAGCCACAGAGGATCATCTGGGGAGAAACACTTGGAGTCTGAGTGTAAGCACCAGGCTGTGAAGACACGATCCTGAGTGAAGAGGGAAAAAAAATCTCAATTTACAGATGAGATTCCTGAGCATCAGGCTTGGCAGTGCGAGCTGCCCCTGCAGGTGAACACAGGAGCCTGGTCTCTGTGGGAGTCTGTGTGGTGCTTGCAGGCCAGCGCCTCTGTTGTAAAGAGAAGCATCTCTCCACTGCATCCCCAACATGCATATTTGCTATTGGATTCCCAGAAGTGACTTTTCTTCTAGAAGATCCAGGGAATCCTTCTTCTCTTCAGAGGGAGGAAGAGGAAGGTTGAGGAGAGAACTAAGTGAGTTTGGCCTGGGGGGGTCTCTCCTGGTGTTTTCTTGTCTTTTTTTTTTTTTTAAGACCAGGCTGGCCTTGAACTCACAGAGACATGAAGCAGGCTTTCTTTCAGACCACTGACCAGCTCCCAAATCATGACAGAGAGACTTACTATTAGTTATGAATGCCTGGCTTTAGCTTAAACTTATCTCTAGCCAGCTTTTCCAAGTTAAGTGGACCTGTTTCTCTTCATCTATGTTTTTCCTCGGGGCTTTTTACCATTACTTCCTTCCTTTAGTGTGTCTTACTTTTCTGCTTCCTCTGTGGCTGGCTGGGTAACTGGGTGGTTGTCTGGCTGGCCCATCCTGTCCTTCTCCCCCTTCTTGTATTCCTCTTCTCTTTTCTCTCCGCCCCCAGCCCCGCCCATCCCTCCTCTGCCTAGCCATTGGCTGTTCAGCTTTTTATTAGACGAATCAGGTGTCTTAGGAAGGCAAGGTGAGACATGTGTTGTGCCGTGTTCAGTTCATGTGGGTCCGTGGAAAATATGGTCACTCTAGGATGAATTTTAGCCTTCGTGGCGACAGGGGAGTCAGCCTCTGGCCAACTGACCAACTGTAGCTTTGCAAAAAGGATTTTTATGGCTATACAATTTAGCAAGTCAATTTCCACATACCAAAACCTCTTATCTAACGCTGTCCAAAGACACAAATGGCAAAGCAATTCCCAGTCCCAGGACATCTCTGTTTTCCTCCTACAACCAACTTTTGCATAGGCTTTGAACCTTTAGGAAATCATGGTAAGATTTACATACCTCAAGCCTAAGGTACCTTACACAAAAGGTAGTAGTCACAAAAGGCAGATCAAAGCTGGTGCTAACACTCCAGAATCAAACCAGCTACAGAGTTCCGCAGAAACTTGCTACAGAAACAACAGCACATCTTTACATAATTAAACAAATACAACATAAACAAATGTAACATGTCTTTATATAGTTAAAAAATAATATTCCACAACAGACCCTCCTGCCTGTGCATCCCAAGTCCCGGGATTAAAGGCTTGTGTCACACACCTGGCTTAATTACTTTTCTAGGGCTGTAAGAAGACACTGTGAACTTGGCAACTTATAAAAGAAAGTTGAATTTGGGCCTCAGTTTTCAGAAAGTTTGAATCTAGGATGTTAGAGCAAAGGTGTGGTGGCAGGAACAGCTGAGAGCTCACATCTCAATCCACAAGCAAGTGTCAGAGTCACTGGGAATAGTGGGGGTCTCTTAAAACCTCCATGCCCAGCCCCGGTGACACACCTCCTCCCGCACGGCCAATCCTCCTGATCCATCCCAAGCAGTTCCATCAACTGGAACTGAAGAATCCTGTAGCTGGAGATTTCTCTCTGGGTCCCACCAAAGTCCCACAGCCCAGTTATAAAATAAACACATAGACACTTATATTATTTACAAACTGTATGGCTGTGGCAGGCTTCTTGTTAACTGTTCTTGTATCTTAAATTAACCCATTTCTATAAATCTATACCTTGCCACGTGGCTCGTGGCTTACCGGCATCTTCACATGCTGCTTGTCATGGTGGTGGCTGGCATTGTCTCCCCAGGTCAGCCTTCCACTTCCCAGAATTCTCCTCTCTCCTTGTCCCACCTATACTTCCTGCCTGTCCACTGGCCAATCAGTGTTTTATTTATCCAGAGTGATATTCACAGCACTTCTCCTTTTCTTTTTTTTTTCTCCAAAAAGTAAGGTTTTAACTTTCACATAGTAAAATTACAGATAACAAAACAATTACCGCCGGGCAGTGGTGGCGCATGCCTTTAATCCCAGCACTCGGGAGGCAGAGCCAGGCGGATCTCTGTGAGTTCGAGGCCAGCCTGGGCTACCAAGTGAGTCCGAGGAAAGGCACAAAGCTACACAGAGAAACCCTGTCTCGCAAAAAAAAACAAAAAAAAAACAAAACAATTACCAAACAAGAATTACAGTTATAATATCCAGTATATTTATAGTTTATTTGGCAAAATTAAAGAAGATATCCTATCTATCTTATATTTGTGAGTCTAAGGTTTTATATCTAACTTATGTTTTATCATAACTAAGGAAAATTGTAACTATCTAGCTTTAACTATATCAAAGACCTCATAAAGATATAATACCACCTTAGAAATGGGAGAAGGATGCAAGCAACTTTCAGGCATCTTGCAGGGTAGACAGAGACAGCTAGCAGCCTAGATAGTCATGCAAAATTCTCTTATAAAGTTGGGGCATCTATATTCAGCCCACAGGCCTAGAGTCTCTCAGTCACTTTTTTTAGTGTCCTGTAGAATGTCTGGCAGTTTCCTCTGTGAAGCAGGAACCTGAAGAGCCATTTTGTCAAGCAAAGTTCAGTGGTCACCTTTTTATGGATCTTGTATGTCGAGTTGATCAAGCAGTCCAGGCAAGAACATTTTCTTGCCCAAATGGCTATTTTTGCCAAGGTGAAGATAAATTCCATATGGAGTGTCTTCGATGTCCATTCTTCTCTCTGAAGTAAATCGGTGCTGTCAGGAGCAGACATGTCTCACTGTCCAGAAAGTCTAAGTTTTTAAAATATTTTAAATGCCATATTCTGTAAGTCTTTGAAGTATTTGAAGATTACCTATCTATCTGAAATATATCTATGTATACCTAGAAGACTTCACTAACATGTCTATGAGTATGATTATGACAGATGACTAATTATTAATCTATTTTTTAATTATCCATTACAATTTTAAATGAACTGTACAAACATAACACCTTAAACAAGAGTAGAAATATACACACAGTATAACAAAATTAACTTTGAATTTGTATCAATAAACTAAAATCCATAGCAATGTAAAACATTTTAAACAAGTTGTTGCTCTTTAAAAGTAGGTTCATTAATCTACTCTTTTATCCTATCATCTCTATATCCTATATATCTATATCACACCCCCTTTTGTTTTTTTAGAAAGAGATCACATTTATAATCAACCTGTTTTAAGTAAAAGTATTGGTTTTTCTCTGTCCCACACCAGAGGGCTCTTTTGATTTGGGACACAAGAATCTCTTAACCTTTTATTTTAGCAATATGTCTGGATTTAGAGGGGGAGTGAGTCAATTCCATCTCCAAAGCCAGCTTTGTATATTTGGGAATTTGGGTGTAGCATCATCTCTTACTACTTCCTGCTGGAGGGGGGGGGGTGCTGTATCTTATGGCGACACAAAGAAACTTTTAGGCTTATGGGGGTAGTCCGTGAGGGTGTATCCTCTGAACCAGTTGCCTTAAAACTGTTTTGGATGTTGGATCATCTGGGCCATGGTGTCATCAGAGACCTTTCAAGGCGTCTTGGTTGGTCAAACCTGATGTATCTTAATCTGGAACAAATCCATAGCCTCTGGCTTTCTGTGGTAACAGAAGCAGAGCTTCTTTTCCAAAGCAACATATCCTTATATCTAAATTTTGAAGTCAAGATACCTTTAAAATTTACATTTTTGTTTAACTCAACAGCTTTTACCATCAAATGTTTTACTGTAGTTAAAAATATCAAAGAGAACACAATCCAGATTCTCTGTGTGATATCCATTTTTACGTGGCTTATTTTTATATTAGTTTTACTATTTCTTTAAAGACTTTATTTTTTAAAACTCTATATTTGTTTTATAACTGTGTATATCATCTTTTTGTCTCTTTCAAGCCTACGTCTATTTTACACACATTGTAAACTATTACATCTGAATCTGTCTTATTGTGAATCTATTGCTTTAAACTGCAGCATTTGTAAGACTGAAACAGCACTATGGCTGCGGGCTCCGCCCACCTCAGCTTCCCAACATGGTGGTGGTATGTTTACTGCCAGCTCTGGGAGCCATCGTGGGTCTATGTTTTTATCAAAGCAGCACGTAGCCCAGAAACCTCTTTTTTTTTTTTCTTTAAACTAGCAAAGGCTAAATCCACCACACAGCAGCAGGGTAATGTGCTGCTTGTAGACACCTCATTCCCGCCATACTGCAGGTCAAGCGCAAATGCCAGGAACCTGCCAGTAATTCAAACGTACGTGTTGTGGCATCTAGATACCCATATGAGACATGAAGCAGGAACCTGGTTTTGGCTCTGTTTAGAATTGCTTATTAAATATTCTGAGGTTTAAGGTGGAAACTCAAACCATTGGGTGCCATTTGTAGCTTGAGTTTTCTCTCTGGGTTTCACCAAGCCCCAGAAGTCCCACAGCCCACTTATAAAATAAACACACAGACACTTATATTATTTACAAACTGTATGGCCATGGCAGGCTTCTTGCTAACTGTTCTTATATCTTAAATTAACCCATTTTTATAAATCTATACCTTGCCACGTGGCTCGTGGCTTACCGGCATCTTCACATGCTGCTTGTCATGGTGGCAGCTGGCAGTGTCTCTCCACCTCAGCCTTCCACTTCCCAGAATTCTCTTCTCTACTTGTCCCGCCTATACTTCCTCTTGCCTGACTACTGGCCAATCAGTGTTTTATTTATACAGAACAATACCCACAGCACTATCCAAACCTCTGAGCCTGGGTGGCCATTCTCATTCAAACCACCACAGCATTCGGTGCAGATGTAAGATGTCCTGCAGGGATCTGCAGATGTGTCCATTGTGACCTGTGGACAAACACCCTCAAACAGGAGGACCCCACTGCATTAGGATCTCCCCTTTGCTTCTGTCACCTCCTGCCCTTCTCCTTCAGTCCTCACCCCATCAGTACCAGCAGCCCTCCCTTCTCAGCTCTGCACTAACACCGTCTCTTCCTTTTAATCCAGTTTCTCTCTTGGTCATCCATCTTGTCAGCCATCTTGCTGTGAGGCAGGCTGTGTGGTGTCCTTCTGCAAAATCTCCAATGGGGGCTGGAGAGTTGGCTCAGGGGTTAAGAGCACCTGTTGCTGTTGCAGAGTGTAACATGAATCTTAAAAGTTCTTCTTAATAAATTCAAACCCGGAGCCAGGTATTGGGGTTAAAGCTGGAAGATCAGAGAAGCAGAACAAGCTACCAAAGCCTTTCCAGTTACTGATGCGTCTCTTGGAAGCTGGAAGAGCACTGAAAGCCAATAGTGTGAACTATTTTACACACTTAAGGAGACTAAGGCATTTGATTTTCCTGATCCACCAATTGTCGGCCACAATGGATTTGTTTACTCTATATAAAACTCTTAAGAGTTTGTAGAAAAATAAGGAAAATGATGATGCTGGTCTCTTGTTCTTAGCATCTGTGGATTAAATTACTGAGGAAAGGAATGAGCTCTATGATAAAAATCTACCAAGTTCTAATGTCTTAGTGTGGTGATTTGAAATAAAATGGCACCCAAAGGGAGTGGCGATATTAGGAGGTGTGGCTTTGTTGGAGAAAGTGTGTCACTATGGGACAGGATTTGAGGTCTCTTTTGCTCAAGCTTCCCTCAGTGTCATAGTCAAATTCCTGTTGCTTGCAAGATGTAGGACTCTCCACCCCAGCACCACATCCTCCTGCATGCTGCCATGCTTCCCACCATGATAATGAACTGAACCTCTGACACTGTAAGGGAGCCACCTCAATTAAATATTTACTTATAAGAGTTGCCATGGTCATGGTGTCTCTTCACAGTAATAAAAACTCTAAGATACTCGAAATACAGTGGATGACAACAGTTAACACAGTGATAAAATTGACATGCTCCTGATGGGAATAGAGTCTAGAGGTTTCTAAGTGTGACCTGGAAGAGAATCTTCTCTCCAGCAGCCACAACACTCAAGTTGCAGAAAATAAAACTGAAGCCCTCATTATTAGGTTGGCTGAATGACAGTGAAAATTCAAGTCCCAGCCATGAAGAGAATTAGCTGTTAAAGTAAGGGCATGAATTGGTAGAGAATGAGATCCTGTAACTTGGGATTCGGATGTGTGGCAGGACCCTATTGAAGCTGAGAAGTTTGACCCCTCAGATTCTCAGGGTTTATCTCACCAGAGGAAGTAGACTCTCTACCCTCAGCCCCACCTCCTGAATACACCTTTGACTGAACAAGTTAATCGTTCATTGTGTGTTAAGCCAGTGGTGACTTTCTCTGAAGGAAATACCAGGCAAGACAATCCTGATTTCCCTCAGATCCCACCAACAGTTGCCTCTAGACCTTCACCAGACTGCAGGCAGAGCAGGATCTTTGGGGAAGGGAGAAGGGAGAAGCTTAGTGCCTGAGGAGGGCGCTACACTGCTAAAGAGTTTAATGAATTTGCTAATTCATTCCAGCAGAAGTCTGGGGAATATGTGTGGGAATGGATTTTAGGGTATGGGATAATGGTGGAAGGAACATTAAAACTGGGTCAGACTGAGTTTATTGATATGGGCCCTCTAAGTGCAGATTCTAGATTGAATATGGAAGCTCCCACAGTTTGTAAAGGTGTCAAAAGATTGTCTGAGTGGTTGGCTGAAGCATTTGTCAAAGATGACTTACTGATTAGGGCTTGGAGATGCCTGATATCCCTTGGCCTAGTGATGATGAAGGGATTCTAAGACTCAGGGAAATTGCAATGCTAGAGTGTATGTGCTGTGTAAAAACCACTCTTCCACCATGGGAAGACCCAGCAGACCTGCTCTTCACTGATTCTGTAAGACACAAAACAATGAGGGGGCACCAGCACGTTTCCAGAGTCTTGTTGTCACCCTTTTCCTTGAGCCAGACCTCAGGGCTGAGATGGTGCTGATCCAATTCAGTTAAATGAATTAAAGGGAATGAGTTTACTTGGGTCCAAAGGTATCAGGGTCCAAATGGCAGCATGGAATTGCTAAAGACAAGGTGATCACAGTTACTGTAATGGTCAGCACAGGCAAAGTTAATTTTATGGCGGCATGATTCACATGGACTTTTGGTGCTGGATTAATCATGGGGTTTCCAGTTATGAAATAAATAAGAAGCTGTCTTAGTCAGTGTTATATTGCTGTGAAGAGACACCATGAACATGGCAAATCTTATAAAGGAGAGAATTTAATTTTGGTTTGCTCACAGTTTCAGAGGTTTAGTCCTTATCATCATGATGGAGACCTTGGCAACATGGAGGCAGACATGGTTCTGGAGAAGTTGCTGGGAGTTCTACATCCAGATCCTCAGGCATCAGGAAGAGAGAGAACCACTAACTCTGCCTTGGGCTTTTGAAAACCAAAGGCCACCACCAGTGACACATGTCCTCAAGCAAGGCCACACTGACTCCACACCTCCTAATCCCTCTTAAGCAGTGCCATTCCCTGATGACCAAACATCCAAATATATGAGCCTGTGGGGTCATTTTTATTCAAACCTCCACATTCCACTCCTTGGCCCCCATAGTCTTGTAGCAATATCATAATGCAAAGTGCATTCAGTTCAACTTCAAAAGGCACCATAGTCTGTAACAGTCTCAACACTGTGAAGTCCAAAGTTCAAAGTCTCTTCTGCAACTCATGGCAAACCCTTAACTGCAATTCCTTGTAAAATATAAGGAAAAAAGCAGATCACATACTTCCAACATACAATGGTAGGAAATACATTACCATTGCAAAAGGGAGAAAGGGGAGCATATTGAGGAAATACTGGGCCAAAGCAAGACAAAAACCAGATGGGCAAGCTCCAAACTCTGCATCTCCATGTCTGATGTCAAAACACTCTCCAGAGCTCTAACTCCTTTCAGCTGTGTTGACTGCAACACACTTCTGTCTCTCAGGCTGGTTCCACAGAGTTTTATCACCTGTCCATGAGAGGTGTCCATGATTACCATTCCTTCACACAATGGTCTCCCTGGGCCTCCATGCAGGGACACCCCTGACACTCATGGCAGGCCTCAGCTGCTTTCCTTAGATGCAAAGAGATATTCTACAGCCCCATGGACCACTTCCTTCATGGAAAGGACAACACTTTATCCTTACTGGAGTGGATACTTATTCTGGTTATAGATTTGCCTTTCCTACACATAATGCTTCTGCCAAAACCACCATCCATGGACTTATAGCATGCCTTGTCCACTGCAATGGTATTCCACACAGTGTTGCTTCTGACCAAAAACTCACTTCACAGCCAGAGAAGTGGGACAGTCGTCCACGATCATGAAATCTACTAGTTTTACTATGTTCTCCACTATTTTGAAGCAGCTGGCATGTTAGGAAAATGGAATGTTGTAAATGGAGCTTTTCATGACCCAACTGCCTGGCTACAAATAACTGACTCAGAGGCTGAATATGAATTATACATGCTCAGTCAGTAGCTCAGGCTTGTTACAAGCTAACTATTACATTTTAAATTAATCCATATGCCTTATTTATACTCTGTCACATAATCATACTGTTATTTACATGACACATTCATCTCCTACTCCCTCTACATCTGGCTGGTGTGTGGGGCGGCTCCCCACCAACCCCACAGTTCCCCAGAGTTTTCTTGAGTGAGAGCAGCAGGAAATATTAGATAGAAGGATTTAGATTGTGGAGATAAACAGATAGAAAATACAGGATAGCCTCTCTATTCCAATGAGACCTGACTGTCTCTGCCCTAAGCTATTTTTAGAGATGCCAAGGGTGGAGCAAAAGACCTCCCCTCAGCACAGCCAAGTGCAGACCATCCCAGACACCTTCACTCAAGCCTGTAGACAATCATCCTCTCTGTGTGGACCTGCTGGGTAAAGTCACGAGGAACCTGAAAACGGGCTCCCACACTGGTGACTCCTGACTCCACCCTTCACCTTCCCATCATCCTTCATTTGGTCACCCTGTATATGCTTCCTGCCTGACTAGGCCAATCAGCATTTTATTAAACCAATTTGAGTGACAAATCTTTACAGTGTACAAGAGGATTGTTCCACAGCATTTCCCCCTTTTTTTCTAATTGAAAAGAAGGTCTTAACTTTAGCATAGAAAGATTATATACAACAAAAAGTTATTAAGAATTACATTAACACTAGCTAATCCATTTGCATTTGGCAAATTAGAGAAAATACTTAATTATCTATCTTATCTTGGTGAATCTAAAGTTTTGTATCTAATTTACTTTCTATTATAAATAAGGAAAACTGTAATTACAACAATTACTCTTAAACTCCATCAAAGACCCTAGAAGGGTGAAATGTTACCTAATGACAGGGACATGACAGTCAGCCAAAGTTCCTGAGTAATGTTGGGGCATCCATCTTTGGCCTACAGGCCTATCATGTCTGACAGACTTTCCTGTGAAGCAGGGAATTGTGAAGGACTGTTCTACCTTCTCTTGGTAGTTTGGCAGTCACTTTTCTTGTGTCCTGCTGGTCCAGTTTGGACAGTAACTGTCAGCAGTTGAAGCAAAGGCAGTTTATTTGCCCACATGGGTAGCTTTTGCCATAAAGAAAACAAACTCCACACAGAGTTTCTTCAGTGCCCATGATATTTTTTGGAGTATATTGGTGAAACCAGGAGCAGACATGTCTCACTGTCATGAAAAGTCTAAGTTATTAAAACACATTAGTGCCATATTCTGCAGGTGTTTGAAGATTATCTATCTATCTGAAATATATCTTTGTATACCTAGAAATCCTAACTAACATGACTATAAGTTTGACTATTATAAATAACTATTATAAAAAGATGAATAACTTTTTTCTGTTTTGTTTTGTTTTTTTTGAGACAGGGTTTCTCTGTGCAGCTTTGGAGCCTGTCCTGGAACTTGCTCTGCAGACCAGACTGGCCTATAACTCAGAGATCTGCTTCTGCCTTCCCAGTGCTGAGATTAAAGGCATGTGCCACCACTGCCTGGTCTTATTAATCTGTATTTTTAATTATATATTACATTTTTAATTGAGCTGTAAAAACACAATAACAAACAAGAGGAGAAATACACATACAGTATAACAAAATTAACTTTAAATTGGTATCAATCAACTAAAATCCATACCAATGTAAAAATATTTTGAGATTAACAATTGTTTTTTGGATTAAAGTAGATTCAATAATCTGCCCTTTCTCCCTATTATGGTAATATACCCTTTTTCACATCATTTCTATATCATATCCCCTTCTTTTTTTAAGAAAAAGATTGACTATAACCAATAATAATTTGTAAACAGTCCTCCTTAAATGAAATTAAACATTTATAACCAATATTTTGGGAATGTCGGCATAGTTTCTAGACTACTTCCTATTGATTGATGGATGCTGGAAATCTTTGAGGGACCCTGAGAAAATTAGGATAATTTTTAAGTCTTGGCTGGAGTATTTTGTGAGGGTGGATCATCTCATTCAACATCCTTGAAAGTGTCTTGAATGTTGGATCATCTGGGCCATTTTTATTGGTGTCTGGTCCCCTTGTCTTGAAAATATATAAACTTTTAAAGGTAACATACATATCTGTATTAACACAAACATAAACTGTGCATTGTACATAAGCCAGCCAAAGATAATTTTTTGCTTTATGTTTGAGCAGATAAAATACTTGTCATGTATCTTGTAGTTACTTTAGGTTTATTTTCTCATGTCTGTAGTCAGAATTTCATGGGGTCTCCCTTGATTAGACCTGATGTTCCTTAACCCAAAATGAATCCATAGCCTCTTTTTTCCTATGGAAACAAAAGCATAAACTCTCCCCAAAAGTAACAAATTTTTGACTTAAATTTGAAGTCAAGATAATTTAAAATATATAGGTTGGTTTAATTTAGGAGCTTTCACAATGAAATGTATGTCACCAATTAACAGTCAAGAAATCTAAAGACAACACAATAAAATATAAAATCTAGACTTGCTGTGTATTTCCCATCTTTACATGGCTTATCATATTTTTTATTACTCTATTCCCTTTTTAACGACTTCACTATTTTTTTAAATCATCTTTTTAGTCTATGACTATTTCTATCCTTTCTTTTCTCTCTCCCAAGCCTACACACATTTTTCAAACACATTGTGACCCATTTAGAGGCCTTTTTGTCTGAATCTGCCCTTACTGTCTTTTTGACCCTAAATCCGCCATGCAGAGCACAGCTGGGAGACGCCTCTCTGTGCCGTGGCCTGTGTCAGACTGCAGGAATCTGCCATGCTGCAGCTCAAGCCCATATGCCACAGCCAGGGGACCCATCTCTGTACGGTGACTCACATGAGAGACATGAACTATGAAGCTGCTCTTGGCTCCATTTTCTGTGTGTATAGACCTTTTTTTTTATTTATTTTTTTTTATAGCTTTCTCAGGTTTTATGTGGATTATGTGACCCATTTTGGGCCACCATATGTAAACAGCACTTTTCCTGTCCCAACTGCCCGGTCCCAAATAACAGACTCAGAGGCTGAATATGAATTATAAATGCTCAGTCAATAGCTCAGGCTTGTTACTAGCTAACTCTTACATTTTAAGTTAACCCATATGTCTTATTTATGCTCTGCCACCTTTATTAGCATGGCATGTTCGTCTCCTGCTCCCTCTGTATCTGACTGGTAACTCCTGACTCTTCCTTCTCCTTCCCATCATCCTTTGTTTGTTCACCTCGACTAAACTTCCTGCCTGGCTACTGGCCAATCAACATTTTATTAAACCAGTTTGAGTGACAAATCTTTACAGTGTACAACAAGACTATTCCACAGCAGAATGGCCTTTTGAAGACACAGTTACAAGTAGTCAGGTAGGTGACAGCAGCCTGGATGGCTGAGCCAGGGTCTCTAGAAGGTGGTATATGCTTTGAATCAGCATCCAACATATGGTATAGTTTCTCCCATAGCCAGGATCCATGAGTCCAGGAGGCAGAAAAGGGAACAGTTCTACTCACTCTCACCCCTAGTGACCACTAGGAAATATTTTTCTTTCTGTTCCTGCACCTTAAGTTCTGCTGGCCTAGAAGTTTTGTCCCAGAGTGGAGAGAACTGCCACCAGGAGACACAACAAACATTCCACTGAACTGGAAGCTCAGACTTCCCCCTGGACACTTTGGACCTCTGATGCCCTTCAGCCAACAGACATAGAAAGGAATAATAGTGTTAGGAGACGTGATTGAGCCATATTTCCAAGGGGAAATTAATTTGCTTCTCAGCAATGAAGATAAGAAAGATTATGCTGCCAGGCAGTGATGGTACACCCCTTTGGTCCAAGCATTCAGGAGGCAGGGGCAGGTGAACCTCTGAGTTTGAGGCCAGCTTGGTCTACAGTGGTTCCAAGACAGCCAGGGATACACAGAGAAACCTTGTCTTTAAAAACAAAGTGTCTTAGTTATTGTTCTATTGCTGTAAGAGACACCATGACCACAGCAACTCTTATAAAGAAAAACAGTTGACTGGGTGGTGGTAGTGGTGCATGCCTTTAATCTCAGCACTGGGGAAGCAGAGGCAAGTGGATCTCTGTGAGTTTGAGGCTAGCCTGGTCTACAGAGCGAGTTCTAAAATAGGCTCCAAAAATTACACAGAGAAATGCTGTCTTGAAAAACCAAAAAGAAAAAAGAAAGGAAGGAAGGAAGGAAGGGAGGGAGGGAGGGAGGAAGGAAGGAAGATAAGAAAAAGAGAAAGGAAGGAAAAAGATGCTTATAGTTTCAGAGGTTCAGTCCATTATCATCACAGCAGGCAGATGTGGTGCTGGAGAAAGCTCAGAGTTCTACATATTGATCCACAGGCAGCAGGAAGTGAACTGTGCCTACACTGAAACAGCTGCTTCCTTTAATCTCCCCAAATCTAATGTTTCTATAGGATCCCACTAAATGTCTTAAACCCTGGGGTGCCTATTGTCTCTTGGTCATTCTTGTATTGTAACTGGATGAACTAAGGTTGGTTTTCTAATAACCTTGGTCC
Organism: Peromyscus maniculatus bairdii; assembly: GCF_049852395.1. Lineage (NCBI taxonomy): Eukaryota > Metazoa > Chordata > Mammalia > Rodentia > Cricetidae > Peromyscus > Peromyscus maniculatus. The sequence goes on along the minus strand of NC_134872.1, from coordinate 4,522,135 downwards.
CCTCTTCAGTTTCATCATGTCGTGGTGTGGTAGGTTCTTATCTAAGTTCCTCTCTCTATGTCTGAATATTTTTCTTATTTTAATTTTTTTCTCTCTCTTTTTTTTTCCCAGAGCTGAGGACCAAACCCAGGGCTTTGTGCTTGCAAGGTAAGTGCGCTACCAGTGAGCTAAATCCCCAACCCCCTTATTTTCATTTTTAATCTTTCTAAGGCTTGTATTTTATCAATCAACTTTTCATATTTGGCACAAAAAGCCACTATGACTATTATGGATAAAATATGATTTACCACCAGGTGGTGGTGGCGGTGGTGCATGCCTTTAATCCCTGCACTCGGGAGGCAGAGTCAGGCGGATTTCTGTGTGTTTGAGGCCAGCCTGGGATACAGAGTTCCAGGAAAGGCACAAAGCTACACAGAGAAACCCTGTCTCAATATATATATATATATATATATATATATATATATATATATATATATATATATATATATATATATATTTTACCAGACTGATAGTGATTATAATTGGTATTATGTCAATCTCAAGCAAGTCATTTATCTTTTCATTTTCTGCTTTATTTTCAAGCCATCTAATGTAGCACTATACAGGGTCCTAACACCTGGCATTATTAAAGTCCCCATCCTTAACATGGGAAAGATTTTTCTTTTAATATTACTTATCTCTCTCCTTGAGGACTTCCCAGGTATCTTACCAAACCCGATCACCTCTCAGTTTGTCTGCAGCTGACATGACTTCCTCTGTCCATGCAGTCATGCCATGCATTGGAGTAGCAAATGTTGTTTTTAATGAAATCTCAATCATTCAATTTTCCCAATACAAACTCAGGACCCAGATGCTGGGGTGAAAGCCTGCCAGCTCAGAGAGGCAGAGAGAGCACCCGGCTGACCTTCCTCCTCCACTGTCATCCCAGAAAAGACCTTTCTCTAATGCCTTCTCAGACAAAACATCTCCAACTGAATGTCCTTCCCTTCTACTTCCTGTGTGTCTCTCTGTCTTCCAGGTGCCCTCTTACTCTCTGTTTTTTTTTTTCTTAATAATTCTATATTTGCTTCCTGTCAACTGGTTCCTTGCTCTGCCTCTTGACCTATGGTTGACTTTATTTAATCCTGTTTACAATATTGCAGCAGAAAGCCCTTGGATAAAAGGTCTGTGCCAGGGATGAGCCACACCACAGCTAGAAGCAGGTGTTTCCAGTTATAATGCAATCTTGGGTTCACAGTGTGATCAAATAATCAGCAGCAGTTTTCTTTTTATTTGATTTTTTGTTTTGTTTTTTTAGACAGGGTTTCTCTGTGTAATTCTGGTTGTCCTAGAACTTGCTCTATAGACCAGACTGACATGAAGCCATAGAGATCCTCCTGCCTCTGCCTCCAGAGTGCTGAGATTAAAGGCATGCACCACTGCCTCGATATGTTATATAATTTTATCTTGTTTATTTAATTTACTTCATTTTTCCTGTACTGGAGAACAAGCCCAGGGTCTTATGCACTTTAAGGAAGTCACACTGAGCCACATCCCCGGGTCTGTCATGTGAGAATGTATGTGTGAGTGTATGTGTGTATGTGTGTGTATGTCTACAGGTGTGTGTATGTGTATGTGTGTGTCTGCATGTGTGTTGTGGATTCAGGTTACTGGGGATTGATCCTAGTGCCTTGAGCACACCAGCTAAGCATTTTACCACTGAACTATAGCTACATCCCTTCTTGTAATGTTTTTAATTTAATTTTTTATTTTATACATATGAGTGTTTTGCCAGCATGCACATATGCATGTGGTGCAGACAGAGGCCAGAAGAGTGGGCCACATCCCCAGAACTGGACTTATGAGTTGCCTTTCCATGGGTCCTCTGTAAGAGCAACAAGTGCTCTTAACTATGGAGACATCTCTCCAGCTCCCTTCCCCCCCCCCTAATTTCTGCTTTGAGAAGAGGTCTGACTGAATTGCACAGTTGGTGTAGCTGGAAATTTCCCCAGTCCTGCCTTTCCCACAGGCAGGACAAATCTCTCTCACCCATCAGTCCTACAGCCACTCAGACCCAACCGAGTAAACACACAGAGGCTTATATTGCTTACAAACTGTATGGCCGTGGCAGGCTTCTTGTTATCTAGTTTTTATATCTTACATTAACCCATTTCTATAAATCTATAATTGCCATATGGCTCATGGCTTACTGAACCTTACATCTCGCTTGTCATGGTGGCGGCTGGCAGCATCTCTCTACCTCAGCCTTCTACTTCCCAGAATTCTCCTCTCTCCTTGTCCCACCTATACTTCCTGCCTGGCCACTGGCCAATCAGTGTTTTATTTATTAACCAATCAGAGCAACACATGTAACATACAGCACATCCTACAGCAGGCTGGTGTTGGATTCACTTGCCATCCTCCTGCCTCAGCCTCTCAAGTAGAATGGAAAGCATTACAGCAGACAATTCCAGGCAACAGGAGCTTGAGGCTGGTACTCTACCCCTCCTCACACCTCAGAGCAACAGGAAGCTGAGCAGCCGCCATATTACATAGCATCCATCACAGGAACCAGGTGAAATCCAGCCTGCTCCCACCCCAGTGTCCTTTAACAGCAAATACGGGAGCTGGACTCTGCCTGCTCCCCTAACACTGCCTCCCTAACACTGTCTCTGTACTTCTGTCCCCTCCATAGCCTGTCTTGTCCCTCCCACACCTGCCCTCCTGCCCTCTAAGGACCTCAGCCCTTCACAGCCCTCACTGGCCTTGGAGCCTTCTCTTCTCTGGCTTCCTCTGAATGTGTCCTCTCTGGGGCAGCATCTCCTCTGCAGCTTCTGAAGTGAGAGGTGTTTGTTTCTTACCAGGGGCAATGCTTTCCCTGCTCCTGATTGCTGTTTCCTCACATCTTCCTCCTCCTCCAAGCTCCTCTATCAAGGGATGCTGGCACCTGTCTGTCTGTCTGTCTGTCTGCCTGTCTGTCTGTCTGTCTTCTCACTGATTCCCCAGCTGGCTTCTCAACCACATGGTGACTTTGTCCACAAGGACCTGCTTTACTTCTCATCCTCCTCCATCATCCTGTGATCACACAGTTGATCTGTCAATAGATCCATGCTGTGATCACACTGTTGATCTGTCAATGGACCCATCCTGTGATCACACTGTTGATCTGTCAATGGACCCATCCTGTGATCACACTGTTGATCTGTCAATGGAAACATCCTGTGATCACTGTTGATCTGTCAATGGAAACATCCTGTGATCACACTGTTGATCTGTCAATGGAAACATCCTGTGATCACACTGTTGATCTGTCAATGGAAACATCCTGTGATCACACTGTTGATCTGTCAATGGAAACATCCTGTGATCACACTGTTGATCTGTCAATGGAAACATCCTGTGATCATACAGTTGATCTGTCAATGGAAACATCCTGTGATCACACTGTTGATCTGTCAATGGAACCATCCTGCACCGAGCTTTCAGCCCTTACCCCGACCTTCTATCCAGCTGTTTGTTGATTGCTTCATTTTTGTTATCTTCTTGGTTTTTTTTTTGTGTGTGTGTGTTTGTGTGTGTGTGTGTGTGTGTGTGTGTGTGTGTGTGTGTGTGTGTGTGTGTGTGTTTTGCTACAGGGTCCCATGTAGCCCAGGCTGGCCTTGAACTCATGATCCTTCTCCTGCTACACCTCAGGAACTGAGCTAAGATTACAGGTCTGTGTCACACCCACTCATACTGACACTTTGAGTTAATTCCCAGGAATCTGAGTGTATCCTCCCCAGCATGTGCTCTCAGGGACTGGTTCTTACTCTCTTATTTTTTACCTCCTCCTTATATTTTCTCAGCTGTGGTCACTGTGCTGGGGCTTTTGCAGGGAAAGTGCTGTTTTTAGGAACCTTATACAGAATTATTTCGATATAAAACATCAAGTTATCCCACCTCGTCCCTGGTTTAAGAACTCTGTGGAGCCAGGCCTGGAGTTACAGGTCTGTGCTCTGAGCTACTTGGAGTCTTGAGGCAGGAGTATTGAGTGTTATAATCCTGACTAGGCATACTGAGTGTTCAAACCTGTCTAAGCAACTTAGTGAGATTCTGACTGAAAAGAAGATGAGAAATGAAGCTGAACATGGTTGATAAACCTTTCATCCGAATGCTCTGGGAAGCAGAGGCAGGAGGATTATTTATGTGAGTTTGAGGCCAGCCTGGTCTACATTGTAAGTTTCAGGCAAGCCAAAAGTTGTTGTGGTTGAAATTATTATTATTATTATAAAACAAGAACAACAAAAAACAAGTTAAAAACCAATCGTCTTTTCCCATGGGGTCTGGGAACAAACTCAGGTCACCGGGTTGTGCAGCAGGCACTCTGCCTGCTCAGTCGTCCCTCTGGTCCACAGACTCAGCCCATCTGCAGCAGGAATCATGATCTCTCTGCTAATACGGAGGCTCCTCAGACTGGGGTCAAGGGCTCCACCTGCTCACAAACTCCAGGGCTTCTCCTGTCACAATCACGCTGTCACCTCAGCATTGACTGAAGGACACCTGAGGGCCCCGGTCACCGGGATGAACCTGAGACCCAGACACGTGCTCTGGTGATTGTCCCTGCTCGGGCCCCGGGGAGACTCCTGGGATCTCTTGTGCTGTGTCCTGGGAGTGAAACACCACAGCAGAGTCTGTGGAGTCCAGGTCTGTGCCTCTGCGGGGAGCTGAGGGGTGTGTGGCTTAGGAGGGCGGGGTGCAGGGGTCCAGCTTTAGTGCAGGTGAGAGGAAATGCAAGTTAGTAATTGTCCAATGTCACCCTGAGGTGGGGACTGCTCATTGGTAAAGTCACACTGAGCTTTGACCTCAAGCACCCATGTAAATCCCAACACAGTGAGACCCCAGTCTTGGCAGAGGCAGGAGGATGCAGCTATTCTGATTGAACTAAGGAGCTCCAGACTTAGAGAGATGTCATGTCTCAGAAAATAAAGTAAGGTAGAGGAGCTGGAGCAACGGCCCTGTGGTGGATTGTGCACACAGCTCTTGCAGAGAGAGGACCAGAGTTTGCTTCTAACATCCACAAGGGACGGCTCACCGCTGCCTGTCACTCAGTTCCAGGGGACCCAACATCCTCCTCGACACTGTACTATGTACACAAATCCACACTCAGGCACACACATGCGTTTATCCATAAAAACAAAATATTTAAAATTTCAGGTTGAGCTGGAGAGATGGCTCAGAGGTTAAGAGCCCTGGCTGCTCTTCCAGAGGACCTGAGTTCAATTCCCAGCCACCACATGATGGCTCACAACCATCTAATGAGATATGGTGCCCTCTTCTGGCAGTCAGGCAAAATGCTGGCAGAACACTGCATAATAAACAAACAAACGAACAAATATTTAAAATTAAGTTTTAAAAATTTCAGGTTGAGGACAAATAGCCAAACGAATGGAAACACATGAACTATGAACCAAAGGCTGAGGGGCCCCCAACTGGTTCAGGCCCTCTGAATAGGTGAGACAGTTGATTGGCTTGATCTGTTTGAGAGGCATCTAGGCAGTGGTACCAGGTCCTGGGCTCATTGCATGAGTTAGCTGTTTGAAACCTGGGGCTTATGCAGGGACGCTTGGCTCAGTCTGGGAGGAGGGAACTGGACCTGCCTGGACTGAGTCTATCAGGTCGCTCTCAGTCCTCAGGGGAGACCCTACTGTGGAGGAGGTGGGAATGGAGGTTGGGCTGGGGGGAAGGGGAGGGGGGCAGGAAGGGGGAGAACAAGGGAATCTGTGGCTGTTATGTAGAACTGAATGGTATTGTAAAATAAAATAAAATAAAAAGAAGGAGAAAACAAACAAACAAAAAAGAATATATAATACACAGATACCACGATAAAAAAAAAAAAAAACTCAGGTTGAACTTGGCATGGTGGTCAGGCTTTAATGCCATTTTTCAGAAGGCAGAGGCGAGCATGTCTCTGTGAATTCAAGGATACCTGGTGAGACCCTGATATATAAATAAGTAAATAAGGTTGAGAAATGCAGGAAGACATGTGACTGTGGCTGCTTCCAAACCCACAACGGTCCTTGTGCCCTTGCACACACACAATCATGCTCTCACACACAACTCTACATCACCTCTCATATTGTGCAATGAAGTGCTATTTCCTGCAGGAGGCAGGAGAATCATTAGTTCTAGCCCAGTCTGCTCCACAAGGTGAGATCCTGGACAGGGTAGGTAATTTGGTGAATCTGACAAAATACAAAGTGAAGGTGATATGGTGACGGATCCCGCCATGCCAGCTCTCAGAAAGCTGAGGCAGAAGGATTGTATGGAGCTCTACGCCAACCTGGGCTACATAGTGGGTTCAAGTCCAACCTGGGCTACAGTGTGAAGCTGTCTCACAAAAACAAGAGAAAACAAACAAAAACATCAATTAAAAGAGGATTACAGGCGCACACCACCATGTCTGCTTTCCTGGGGCATTCTTGATCCAGCAGCACAAGCAGAATGGAGGAAAATGTTCCTTGACGATCATCTGAAGCTGTTGAGAATGTGCCATAACATAAACTGTCCCCTCTAAACACACAGAGAGAAGGGAAATGTACACCCAGTGCTTCTGGAAAATGACTCTGTCTGTAGGAGTCATGGAGGGAGAATGGTGAGCTGTAGCAGAAATCTTAAAAGTTCTTATTAATAAAACCAAACCTGAGGCCAGTTATTGGGGTGAATGCTGGAAGATCAGGGAAGCAGAACAAGCCACAGCCACCTCACCTTGCCAGTTCCTCAGCTCATCCTGTTTCCTCAGACTGGATACCTCTCAGCTGAACTATGCTGCTCCAAAGCCTGAAAGCTTAACCAGCCAAATGCTTCTAGTTCCTGGTCCTCACATCTTATATATCTTTCTGCCTTCTACCATCACTCCCTGGGATTAAAGGTGTGAGTCACCATGCCTGGCTGTTTCCAATGTGGCCTTGAACTCACAGAGATCCAGAGGGATTTCTGCCTCTGGAATGCTAGGATTAAAGGCGTGTGCTACCACTGCCTATCCTCTATGTTTAATATTGTGGCTGTTCTGTCTCTGACCCCAGATAAGTTTATTAGCATGGACAACATTTTGGGGAACACAATATCACCACAGTGACCTTTGTCCTGTCCATCCTATCTAAAACCCTGGAACATCTAGACCCTCCTGCCCCAGACTCTGGCATGCACACTTTTATGCAAACAGTGTCTGTGGAGTGTCCATTGGTAGCTCAGGGGAGGGCAGAGCTGAGTGCCTGCACCCAGGGCCCTGACCCTTGGGATCTTATGTCCTACAGGGGCAGACACCACCCAAATAATCACCTACAAATGCAGAGGTGTGACCACGCCAGCGCTCCATGGAAGCTACACTATTTGGTGAGGTGCTGAAGAGGAGATTGGAGTCTAAAAGGAAGGTTTCTGAAGAAGCTGAGGTCTGAGTGTGAAGTGGAACTAACTAGGGTCGACCCAGAGGCAGGAGCCTTCAGGTCAGGGCTCAGCAAACCCCAGGCTGTCTGCAGGTGGAAGCAGGGCAGGACTGGAACTGGAGTCCATGGAGTGAAGTGCGGAGTGAACAGTAAGCAGTGGGGCTGGAGAGGTGGGGCCACCCTCACAGGGCCTTGGAGACCAGGTTAAGGATGTGAGGCCTGAACTCAAGTCAGTGTAACAGCATTGAATGGGTTTAGGTGGAGACTGATACAATCGGACTGCATTATAAAGTTCTCTGGGTTGGCAGGTGCAGGGGTGGGCAGTGGAGTGATAGACAGGTGGGGGATGAGCACTGGTCCATAATCCCAGAGGTGGAGACAGAAGGATCTTAAATTCTATGCTAGCCTTGGCACAAACCAAGACTCAATTCAAAACCAAATCCACAATATAGAACAGGCTGGACTCAAATCACAAAGACCCTCCTGCCTCTGCCTCCAGAGTGCCGGGATTGAAGCGTGGGTCAGCACCTCTGGCGGTAACTGTTTCTCAGCATCAGGGAAGTTGGACCTGGAGAAAAAGGGGGCAAACCCCACCCCACCATGTTTCCTTCTAAGTTTTTTTTTAATCCTGATAATTTTCTTTTCGACACATGGTTTCGTGTACCTGGAAATCAGTATGTAGTCCAGGATCCTCCTGCCTCCTCTCTGGAGTATGGGGATTACAGGCTGTACCTCCACACTGCTGTATGAGCCTTGCTCAGCCCTGATTTCCTTCTCCACTTTCTCCCCCGCTCTCTCTTGACTTCTTCCCGTCTCTGCCTCTATTTCCCCTCTTTTTCTGGGACACCTGCTCTGCTGTTCTTTCCATTAGAAGCCTCTAGAACATCTGGAGGTGCCTCCTTCTGGCTTCATTCCTACTGGAGTGTAATAGGATTCAGGAAGTCCCGGGCAGGTGAGGCAGGCCGGAGGGCAAAGGTGATGGAATCCTAGGTGGAGGAGCTGGTGTGCACTCTCAGCTTCTGGACTGAAGAGCTGGGTCAGTAGAGGACTAGTGTCTGAAGACGTCTGAGAATGGAGTCATGGGAGGAGATTCTGAGTGCTGTGAGGAAACTCCATGAAACATACCTCAGTTTCTTCACAACATGGAATTGTTCTTGGAACACTTTACCCAGGTGACACCTCTAAACCCTCAGAGTACAAACTGTCTGAATGAAGTTGGCCGTGGCAGGAGGCTTTAGTCCTCTTCATTTTCAGGATCCACTCTCTCAGGTCCCTTCAACTCTAGAGTTTAGGATTGATTGAAGTGGTTGCCATGGAGACATGGAGACAGTTATCTCTTTAAAATGACCTTGTTGGGAAAATCCCAGGGAATCTCATCATTCATGCCACAAATCTAAAGAAATGTTAAATTCCTCAGATAGAGGACAAGGAGGTGGGACACTGCCCAGGGACCCACTGTTTGCTCATGTAACTAAAAAGTGTGGATTTCCTTTTCTTTCTATTTCTTGTGCTGCTCCATTGGTCTAGCCCAGGATCAGGAGTCTAGGGATGAGGATGTGACCCTTGGAGATACAGGGACCATCTCAAGGTGACATGAAGAAGCCATAGTCCGGTCTTGTCCTAGATCTGACTTTCCTGACTTTAACTCGGAATTTCACACACTGCCCCCCACATCCTCTTCCTCAACTGGAGGAATAACCCCATGGCTCCTACAGGCTCGGCTTAGGTGACCTATGACTAGCAGCATGGTGGCCCCCAAAGCCCCCGAGAGCTGCACTGTGGTAAATGCCACCTTGTCCTCCCCTCCTTTAGACAAAACATCTTAGTTTCTTTTCCCGACAAAAGCACCATGAGGGGGAACTGGCTTATTCTGGCTCACAGTCCAAGGGTACAGGCCATCACCGTCCTGGGAGTGAAATCAGGACCCTGAAGCAGCTGGTCACATCGCAGCCACAGTCAGGAAGTGGAGAGTGATGGGTGATCATCGTCAACTCACTGTCTCCACTTTATATGGTGCAGGATCCTCTGCCAGGGAATGGTCCCACACACAGGTAAGATGGGCCTCCATATCAATTAACATAAAGGTAATCCTTCATGGACATTCTCAGAGGCTAACCTTAGTCTAGATAATATTTTTGTTTATTTGTTTGCTTTGAGACAGGGTCTCTTAACATAGTCCTGGCTGTCCTGGAACTCACTATGTTGACCAGGCTGGCCTCAAACTCCCAGAGATCCACCTGCCTCTGCCTCCTGAGTTCTGGGATTAAAGGTGTGTGTCACCATGGCCTGCCAGTCTAGATAGTATCTGAGAAGTGCCACCGAGGCTTGTCTCCTGAGTGATTCTGGAAACATTAACCATCACAGTCTTGTGCAGGCTGACCTTGAACTTGCCATGTGGACAGGCTGGTGGAGAACTCCTGGTCCCTCTCTGTCTACTTCCTGAGAGCTGGGATCGTGGCCTGTGTCACCTCACTATTGTCCCCATTCTGCAGGCCAGGACACCACAGAAAGATCAGTGGCTTGTGCAGGTGAAGCTCCTGTCCATGATTGCCTTCCTTCATCCTTCCCTACCTCCGTCCTCCACAGAAGTCCACCTGCTCTTGTGTATGTGTATACACATTATTATCTCTCCTCTTGCTGAGTCTTAATGCTGCCTTGACAGAGGAGAACTTGGGGAGATAATACTCGATCTGGGGTTGGTGAGTGGAGAGCTAGTACCCCTCTCCCATGCCGCCTCCTCCTCCCACTACCAGGGAAGGCCTGTTGGCAGAAGGAGGGGACACTTACCCAGGGAGACCTGCGGCAGGTCCACTGGCCTGCTCCACAGCCTGTGCATCGTTGGGGTACAAATTAAAAGAATGCAGCTAGGCACATTGGTGTACGCCTTTGATACCAGCACTAGGAAGTAGAAGCAGGCAGATCTCTGTGAGTTCAAAGCTAGCCTGATCAGGCAGCCAGGGGGACATAGTGAGACCCTATCTAAAAAAAAAAAAAAAAAAAAGATGGACTGTGTGTGTGTGTGTGTGTGTGTGTGTGTGTGTGTGTTTGTGTGTGCGCGCGCCCTCGCGGGGGCGGGGGCGGAGGGAGGCTGGGGTGGTTCCAGGATGGATGATGCAGAATGGGGATTCACTGAGGGGTGAGAGAGCATCTGTACCTCTTTGGGACAATGGAGGCACATCGACAGGTCCACTGTACTCAAGGGGGCCAGAGCATGGTCTGGCTGTAATTGGTGGTACCAAGAATCACAGAAGAAAATCCAAGGGATTCAAGGGAGGCCATCCAGCCCCGCCTGCAGCATCTGAGACCCTGACATTGTCCCTGCAGAGAGTCTAAGGAGAGAAGAAGGGGCAGGATGCTGGGGGCAGTCGGGGGCAGAGTGTGCATTCATCCTGTTGCAGAAAGCCTGTTCTAGATTTGTCTGGGAATCCAGACCCCAGATCACAACTGGTTCTCACAGCTCTCCCTCTTTTCTCTTTTCAGACATCAGTAGTGATGAGAATTTTCCCTTCAAACTTGCTCTGAACCACTGAACCAACTCTCCAGTCCATCCAAATTAATTTTTTTTTCGAGACAGGGTTTATCTACATAGTTTTGCGCCTTTCCTGGAGCTCACTTGGTAGCCCAGGCTGGCCTCGAACTCACAGTGATCCACCTGGCTCTGCCTCCCGAGTGCTGGGATTAAAGGTGTGCACCACCACCGCCCGACTAAAATTAATTTTTAAATAGTTATGTATTGTGTATTAACAGAAAAAAAGTTTAATCTGAAAAATAACCATTTTCCAAAATCAAACAACAGTGTGAGAAGAATGGATCCTTTAGCACATTATGTTTTTCTGTGTCCTCTTCTTGTCCATTTTGTTAGAAGATTGCTGGATTTCCCTGTCTTCTTTGGTTTTAATCACCATTTTGGTTGAAGTTAATGGAGAGAAACATCCAACTTCACAGTCACAGAAGAGCCCTTATGTTCAATGTCTTTAGGTGTGATACAACAACAAAATAACACTTCTTAGCTTTTTTTTTAAAAAAGGTTTATTTTATTTGATGTATGTGTGTTGCCTGCATGCGGGTACGTACAACACATGGTACCTGCCACCCTAGGAGGTCAGAAGAGGTTATCAGATGCCCTGGAGCTGTACAGGTGGTTGTGAGCTCATGGGTGCTGGTTCAGTACAAGGGAGGGGTGGGGTTGAGCTGAGAAGAGGGTGCTGCCTGCAGGGAGCAGAGTGAGGCCCATGTGCCCCTCAGTTGATAATCAAAATCAATGTGGTAGAGAAAGGGTTTATTTCATCTTACACTTCGACATCACAGTCCATCATCAAAGGGATTCAGGGCAGGACCTGGAGGCAGGATTGGAGGTGTGAACTGAAGCAGGTACCATGAGGACACTGCTTCCTGGCCCGGTCCTCGTGACTTGCTCTGCCTACTTTCTGATACAACCCAGGACCACTGCCTAGCTGTGGCATCGCCCACAGTCAGCTGGGCAGTCCTATATCAGTCATTAAAAAGAAAGAGCCCTAGAGACTTGACTAAAGGCAGTGTGGGGGGAGGGATTTCCTTTGTTCAGGTTCCTCTTCCCACACATGTCTGGGTCTGTGTCAAGTAAACAAGCACTAAACATCACAGGTTCACGATGCAGGGTTGCTGGGACTGGGAACTGTGGCAGGATGTGTGGGAGCCCCTCCCCCGCTGGAGCATCAGGGACTCACCCTCCTGAGGGGAGGCCTTGCTGGGGGTCCAGCCTCCTGCAGGTCAGAGAGACTGGGAACAAGATGCAGAGTAGGTGAGGAAAAACACAGACTTCTTTTTCTGAGGGATCAAAGCTGCTTCTTCATTTTATTTTCCTTCTGTCCTTGTTCTGCTGTTCCTTTTGGTTCTGTTCTTCTACCCTGATGTTTCCCTTCTTCTGATTTCCTTCTAACTTCTGATGACTTCCTTCTAACTTCTTTATTTTTTCCTTACAGCTTTGTACCCAAGCTTCTAAGCAACATAAAAATTAAAATGCGGTTACATTCCATTTTTTAAGTGAATGATTACAATGAATACAAATAAAAACATCATGTTTCCCATTTCCCTTACATGATTAAACATTTTACAAATTACAGGTGAAAAACAAATTGTCCCCAAGAACCTTCATACAGTTAAACATTTATCTTTTAGACTTCTCATAGATCAGGAGCCTTTCAGTCAAAACTATCTACATAGGCAGAAGTTTTTATAATTGCCAGAAAAAACGGTTAGTAGTCTCAGTATCCTTATTTTACAGTTCTGTCCAATTATCTTAACTAACTATCCAATCTTTTTTTTATTACAGTAAGTCAATTGTTTAAAGCTTTGTTTTAGCTATGATGCACACTGAATCCTGTGAAAATATTTCCCAGTTTCGAAAAGAACTTGAGTTAACTCCTGGGACTTAATTGTTTTTCATAGTCACTAACCTAAACTGTAGTTTATACGGCTCCTCAGGAGCAACTCATAAGTCCTGGCTGTGTGACACTTTCTTGGTCATATTTTCTATCTTCTGCAACCCCTGCTTTATCAGAGGTGGGGCAATACTGTATCTTACCTTTATTTATATTAATTTTCCCATTAAACTAACCTCTATTATAATCCTTTACTACATTTGTTAAAAACCCTTAATCACCAAAATTCTATTTAAACTAACACTGTTATTGTATAAAATCATTTCTCCAATTGAACCGTACAGCTTAAGAGGAAATCATCTTCATAAATGATCCACAGGGAGAATTGCCCAGTGGAATGGGATCGTTCCGTGAGATAATCACACGGCATCAAAGGCAGTGGGCATCCCCCCTCACCCCCTCACCCCACGCCAGACACCAGAGAAAAACAGCAGCAGCAGACACCTAAAGGCACAGCAGTCGCCAGAGACACTGTGGAGCCGCAGCCCTGGGGGCCTTGCCCATCTGAGATTCACCCATCAGTGTCTTAACTTCTGGTGGGCCGGTCTCCTGAAGTTCAAGTGTCCTCTACTGCATCTCTGACATGGACTCTGGTAGGACCACCCGGCCAAGCTCCAGCCTTTTATCTTACACAGACAACTCCATCCTGACCCTGACTCTTCCTCACCTGATATCCTTCCCCCTCCTGTGTGTGTCCCAGAGGCAGCATTGGTCACACACACACACACACACACACACACACACACACACACACACACGCACGCACACACGCACACAGACACACACACACACACACACACACACACACACACACACACACACACGCACGCACACACGCTTACCATTCCCCTGAAGCGCTGCACTCCCCCGGCCTGCCAGCACCCCAGCCAGCTGACCTGTGATTCTGATTAAGCCCGCAGGTACTGGGAGCAGGTGCTTGCCTTGCTGTGGCCTCGCTTTGAGCTGATCCTGGAGATGAATGTCCAGAGTGTCCGCAGCACCGACCCCCAGCGCCTTGGGGGCCTGGACACTCGGCCCCACTATGTGAGGGCGGGTGAGGGTCACAAGGGGATCTTGTGGCCACACTCAGTGGTGGGGTGGTCACCCTCAGTGGTGGGGTGGTCACTGCAGGAGGAGGGAGGGACTGGGGACAGGAGTTGCAGAGGCAGCTGGGAGGTTGTGTCTGCCAGGCAGGCTGATGGGAGTCTTCCCACCTGCTCCTAGATCACAGGCCGCTATGCTGAGTTCTCCTCTGCGCTTGTGAGCATCAACCAGACCATCCCCAATGAGCGCACCCTGCAGCTGCTGGGACAGTTACAGGTGGGACTGGCAGGACAGACTTCCCTCAGGGGGCGGGGCCTGTGATCTGGCTTTCTCCTTCCTGCCTGTGTGTGGCTTGTGCAGGTGGAGGTGGAGAATTTTGTCCTCCAAGTGGCTGCGGAGTTCTCCTCCAGGAAGGAGCAGCTTGTGTTGCTGATCAACAACTACGACATGATGCTGGGTGTGCTGATGGTAAGGCTGCTCCCCCGGGGTCCCCAGGGCTGTCAGCCTCACAGTTCAGTGCCTGAGCCCTGATTCTGGCAGTGTCTGCAGGGTGGCCTGACTGGATGGGGGTGGGGGTGCTGGCCTGAGGCAGCTCCCAAGTTCCTCCTCCTGGTGTCTTCCTCAGGAGCGGGAAGCTGAGGACAGCAAGGAGGTGGAGAGCTTCCAGCAGCTGCTCAATGCTCGCACACAAGTAGGGCCTGGGCGTGGCAGGGAGACCTGGTGCTGCTGGGCTGACCTCAGTGTGCAGCCATTACGGCTCACTGCCTTGTTGCTCATCTGGTTCACTTAATTTTTCTATGATGTTAATAACTTAACAGCAAAATAAAACTATAACTGTGTATGTATGTGTGTGTACATGTCAAAACAACCAGTTCTGCTCTGCAGGGGATTATTAGTGTGTGTATGTGTGTGTGTGTGTGTATGTGTGTGTGTGTGTGTGTGTGTGTGTATATGTGTGTGTCTATGTGTGTCTCTGTGTGTGTATATCTATGTATGTCTATGTTTTTGTGTATGTGTGTCTATGTGTGTGTGTATGTCTATATGTATGTATGTGTGTGTGTCTGTGTCTATGTGTGTGTATGTGTATGTCTATGTGTGTGTGTCTGTGTGTCTATGTGTGTGTGTCTGTGTGTGTGTGTATGTGTGTGTGTCTGTGTGCATGTGTGTCTATGTGTATGTGTGTCTATGTGTGTGTCTACATGTATGTATGAGCACGTGTGCAGCACATGTCTTGAAGCACATGGAGTCAGGACAACTTCAGGACTGGACTCCTCTCTTGCTTCTCCACTTTGTGTTCTGGGGTCAGTGGCCAGCTCTTCCCCCTGAGCCAGCTCATCGACTCTTGGTTTTGGAAGAGACAATCCTTGGGACTTCCTCTACACCTTGTGAGACCACCACCTAAAAGTGGAAGCTCACGGAGGCCGGCTGCTCTGTGGAGCGTCACCTCCTAGTCGTCCCAGTCCAGGCTGGGGTCCTTTGTCCCCTGGACTCCGGACTCTGTTCCGACTGGCATGTCTCTCTAGGAATTCATTGAAGAGCTGCTGTCTCCCCCCTTCGGGGGTCTGGTGGCGTTTGTGAAGGAGGCTGAAGGTTTGATTGAGCGAGGACAGGCCGACCGACTTCGAGGGGAAGAAGGTATGAGGCTGTTGTCAGGGACCGTGGGGAGGTGACTTGAAAGGACTGTGAGGTGCAGCTTACAGGTGGCACAGCAGGGAAGACCTGGCTGGGGGGTAGCAGGGAAGCCCGGCTTGATGGTGAGCATGGCTGTGCCTTGGGCAGACCTTGCAGGGGTGGATGGTCCCCAGGCCTGGTCACTCTCTGACACTCTCTGTCCTCCTGTGGTAGCCCGAGTCACTCAGCTGATCCGGGGCTTTGGGAGTTCCTGGAAGGCCTCCGTGGAGTCTCTGAGTCAGGATGTCATGCGGAGTTTCACCAACTTTCGAAATGGCACCAGCATCATCCAGGTGCCTGCCACCCCAGCCCTTTGCCCGTGTCCCTCGCTTGGGTGTTTTCTCGCTCTTTCCTCTGGGAAGGTCAGCGACCAGCTGTGTCTGAGCTGTGAAGCTCTGACCGTCCTGCCCCGGTCTGTCTGACCCCCGACTCCCCTCTGTGCAGGGGGCGCTGACCCAGCTGATCCAGCTCTACCATCGCTTCCTCCGGGTGCTGGCACAGCCGCAGCTCCGGGCGCTGCCGGCCAGGGCAGAGCTCATCAACATTCATCACCTCATGGTGGAGCTCAAGAAACACAAGCCCAACTTCTGACTGGGTGTCCGGGGTGGCGGCTCCCATGCGCTCTGAATATCACACACTGACACTGGGACCTGGCGGCTCCCACGGGCTCTGCATGTCACACTCCGTCCCCTGGGTCCCCTTCCCCTTCCTGTTGTCTCTCAGGCTCCCACACTCCTCACCACCTCCGCTGCAGGATTCTGCCTCAGCAGAGTGTGGGCAAGTCTGCTCCTCCCTGGACGTGGAGGGGATGTTATCATTCCTGTCCCTGTCCCTCCTCCCCTGTGCGTTCACACCTGTGAAAGCTCCCCCACCTCAGTCTCTGATCGACTCTCAATCTTAGGACAGGGCAGTGGAGGCCGCCTTCCCTCTCTTGTAGCTTGGTCGTCTGCGGTCTCCACTTGAACACTAACCCATCACCTCCTGGCTGGGGGTTCAGGCTGTCTGTCTGTCTGTCTGTAGGCAATAATAAGCACTTAATGTACTGTGACAGCGTCCCTTCCTTTGTCCTGACGCCTTCGAGTTCTCCATCATTTATTTCCTGTAGACCTCTCCGGTTCCCAGCCTGGGGGGCATGAGGAAGAAGGCGGGGTGGTAACCTCGGTCCGTCACTGTTTCTGACCCAGGGTGGGTGGTTGCTCAGGAGGGACTGCTCTGTAGCTCTCCAGGAAGGTGGCACATGTCACAAGGCCTGGGGACATGGACAGCTTTGGGCCCTGTCCTGAGGCTACCGTGGGAAAGTCCACACGACTCTGGGATTGTCTGTCTGAGCCCCTAAGTGGCTGTCACGGCTCCACTGAGGGGGGAGCCTGCACCCCTGCACCCATATGGGGCCGGGGTGGACCTGGCTCCAGAGCATACGTCTTGTCGTTTCCATGTGGCCCTTCCTGCTGCCCTGCTGATGTGTCCAGTGAACTGCAGAACAGAGCTTCTCAACCTTCCTGACGCTGCCACCCTTTGATACAATCCTCACGATGTGGTGACCCCAACCTCAAAATTATTTTCATTGCTATGTCATAACTAATTTTGCTACTGTTATGAACCCTAATGTAAATATCTGTGTTTTCTGATGGTCTTCAGGAACCCCTATAAAAGGTCTTTCAACCCCCTAAGTTTCGTGACCCACAGGTTGAGAACCACTGCTCTAGAGTGAAGGAACGTCCTTGACCAAGTCTTTTGGGGGTTTTCAAGACAGGGTTTCTCTGTGCAGCCCTGGCTGTCCTGGAACTCACTCTGTAGGCCAGGCTGGCCTCGAACTCACAGAGATCACGTGCCTCTGTCTCCCAAGTGCTTGGACTAAAGGCGTGAGCCACCACCATCCACAACCCTGACCAAGCCTTAAAAGCCAGTGTGGTGTGTAGACCTGTAATCCCAGCTAATTGGGAGACTGAGGCATGGGATGGAAAACCTGCTTGGGTTACAGAGTAAGTTCAAGGCCATCCTGGACCAGGTCTTAAAAGTAAAAGTGCTGGTGGAGAGATGGCTCAGCAGTTAAGGGCACTGGCTGCTCTTCCAGAGATCCTGAGTTCAATTCCCAGCATCACATGATGGCTCACAGCCATGTATAATGGGATCTGGTGCCCTCTTCTGGCACGAATGTGTATTGCAGCTAGACTGCCATATACATGAGATCAATAAATCTTTAGAAATTAAAAAAAAAAAAGTGGGTGGGGGTGGGGAATGTCGTTCAATGGCAGCAAGCTCGCCAGGCAGACAACAGTCTATAGGTTCATTAGACAATGGGGGGAAATTTCAGGTGAAAGAAGCGTCATGTCCTCCACCCCATCACGTTCAGGTCCTTGGCCAGTGGGGGCTGTGAGCCAGTGCACCTAAGGGTCTGGCATGTTGGAGCCCAGAGAAGGGAAAGGAAGGAGGAAGACTCTTGATTGGGTCACGTGTCTCGTGGGCGGAGTCAGTGCTGTCCTTATGGACCTTGCCCTGTCCTCCACCATTTTCCCCTTCCTTGGGCCTAGTTTCAGCGTTTACAGTCTCTCTCTGGCTCCCAGGTTCCTTGAGACTTACCCGTCACAGTACTAGGCTGTGCGGGGCGAGGGTAGGGGACTCGGGGACACAAGCTCACCCCAGACCCGGCCCTGGAGTCCTTCATGGTCCTTTCTCTCTCACCACACCTTAC